>NC_059211.1:30140107-30443857 GCF_020615455.1 Coregonus clupeaformis
CAACATATTTTTTATAAAATATATAATTTATTGCTCTCACGTGCACATTTCCGTCCATTAAGAAACAACGATGTTCTACCTTTTTGTAGCATTTCTGACAATGCTAACATCTTTTTTAGCCGAATCTTACTATAACACCGGGTCAGTGGGCTCGGCAACAACACAGCTGCTTGCACCATGCTGCCAGTCAATAAGAAGTGTATGCGAACAAACCTAGGCTACGGTATATACTGTAGCTAGCTATATGGTGGTATTCAAGCTGAGGTTAATCAATAATTGCAAAAAATACATTTTGATTAGCTAGGTATCTAGCTAGCTAACGTTACCTAGCTAACGTTAGCTTGCTTGTACAAAGTCCAGCAGCTAGCCTCTGTAGCTAGCTAAAACCAGTCAGCTGAAAGCTAGCTAGCTAACGAACAGGTAAATAAAGGTAGCTAGACAATGAATGTGGGTTTTGTTTTGATTAGCTCGGTAGCAAGTTATACCAGTCAGATGAGAGCTAACGTTGGCTTGATAGCTAACCAACAAGCGAGGAGAGCTAGCTAGCTATATTTTGCCAAGTAAGGTTTTTCATATAAGGCTGAAGTCATCATGTGTAAACTGTTGATCTAGACACGTGTGTGTAATTGGAGCACAAATAAATATGCACAAACAAGCTAGTAAATGTCGTTGGCTGCTATTATAGCCAGTTAACGTTAGCTAGCTAGGTAACGTTAGCTAACGTGTATGGCCAGTTCATGCACCACAATATATCATACTTTCTTACACAAAACATAGTTGGCTAATGTTACGTTAAGTTTAAAACCACCAAACTTTGGGAAACTGCTATACTGCTCACGTTAATTTGCATTGCACAGACCAAGCTACAGTAATATGAGCTTTCCAGATTTCAGACAGGACAAACACTGCAGTTAGCTATGCTACATTTTCTCGACTAAGAACAACCAAGAACACACAAACCATAGCCGAGAAAACAAATTGTTTAGTTAAGAATCAGTAAACTAGTTATGAACTGAAATCCCCAAGTCAAGAACAGACTATGGGATGGGCACAGTATTATGTAGAGCCATGGCTACATGGAACTCTATTCCACATCAGGTAAGTGATGCAAGCAATAGAATCTGATTTAAACTTTATGGAACAGCGGGGACTGTGAAGAGACACACAGACACGCTTACACATACACATGATAAGACACACATTCTACACACACGTACACATTGAGTTTGTATTGTAGATATGTGGTAGTAGAGTAGTGGCCTGAGGGAACACACTTAATGTGTTGTGAAAAGTGTTATGAAATGTAATGTCATGTAATATTTTAAATTGTATATAACTACCTTAATGTTGCTGGACCCCAGGAAGAGTAGGGATCCTTAGTAAATACAAATATAGTAAATGGTTGAACCCCAAACGCACATGTAAACAGAACCTCAGTTGTGCATGCTAGCATCAATTTACCAGACTCGACTGACAGAATCACTGTTTCAAACATGTGTAGAATACATTCCAGCTCCAGCGTAAACTCCCTCTCCTGCCATCTTGTCATTCTTGTAATCCAAATGTGTGCTGACTGATCAACACAGTGTCAATTTACTTTTCTGAAGTCGCCATGCACAAGTAAAAAGTAGTCAGGGGGCTGCACACGGTGCACCAGGGTAAGACAACAACACCCGAATCATTGCTTGGGAGACATGCTGTGTGCCGGCCTGGTCTGATACACCAGAAATGTAAATGTAAATCCGGGACATGAAAAATAGTATGATATGTTACGTTTGTTATGGTTACGTAAGACAGAAGGTTACTTAAGGCAAAAACAAGGGTGTTTGGTCAGGGTGGAAGGATGGGCGTATAACGCGAAGGTCTAGCAACCCAAAGTTTGAGTGTTCCAATCTCATCATGGACAACTTTAGCATTTTAGCTAATTACCAACTTTGCAACTACTTACTACTTTTTAGCTACTTTGCAACTACTTAGCATGTTAGCTAACCCTTCCTTAACCCTTTAACATAACTCCTAACCCTAACCTTAAAACTAACCCCTAACTCTAAATCGCTTTGGCATCGTAGTTACTTGCAGATAATGTTGTATCAAACGTTTGAAAAGTCTATATTACCCAACACAATTAAATGCTTTCAATTGCCCACTTATAGGCATGACCAGTTTAGGCATATTTTTTAACAACGTGATATTCTGCTTGAAATAACATTAATGTAGGTTAATGAAATAATTTAAAGAAAAATATGTGATTATTGATTAGCCTACTGGTTATAAGTATTTAGGCATACAGTATATCATGTGAATTAGGCCTCATGTGAAATCAATGGCAAAAGCGCAACAGATACTGTTGCATGTAGGTCTAGATTATTTATGGTTGATCATATAGAAACATCAAAACATTCTTTCAACTCCAAAGCAGTTGCCTGTCTATGGGGCAGGAACCACTGACTCACTACCCTTTTCTATTATCAAGACACCTGCTGGTAACTCTTAACTGGTAAGGACAGCGCATGAGGTCTAAATATCTGTTGACTAGGTGGGATTCTTATGACTAAAGAAGCTTCATGCATAGCTTTTCATTTTACCCATAAGAGTAGGAGTAAAATGTCTCTATGCTCAGCACTTATGACGAACTGTCTACTCTGAGACGCTTTGTGGATACGGGCCTAGCTCCTAGACACTCAAGGAAGAGGTCGTTGAACTCATCCGTGAGATTCACGCCATCCCTACGGTACTGCCCAGGGACACAGTGCTTTATGGCAGAGTGGCGGATTGTGGGCATACGCCTGTCATGGAGAAATGAAAACACCAGCTGGTTGACAGAGCGCTGGGCCATCTCTATGTGCTTGTTGATGTCCTCCTCACACTGGAACATCCAACTCCTCCACTGTGTAATGTTAGAGTAGACCACCGTTGTCCCAGGGAACATTTGGATGACTACCTCCAAATCAGCTTGCATCTGACGCACACGGGCTGTCCCCTTTGTGTGTCCCAAGTCGTTTCCACCGAGGTGGATGACTATGACATATTCATGTTTACACGTCACCTTGGCGAGAGAGAATATTTAAGAACCCTTCTATTGAGAACAGCTCATCCATATTTCTCTCTCCTGTAGTCATCTAGCCAGCTACATTGTGTAATCACATAGTAAATATTTGCTTCAGTCTTTGTTTCCTTGCTCTCGCCAATTTGCTTTAACCAATGATCAGTAGGATTATGAGCTGGGATCTTATCAATAAATAAAACTCACAACATTGTGAGGGTTCACTAGGAGGGAATGTGTTAAGCTGTATTATAAAGTTGTATAATAATGTTGAATAACCACCTTCTGGTGTAAAAACCATGGAAATTAAAAACAAGAAAATACGTTTTAAGTGAGAATAGGCATTGGTCTGAAGCCGAAAAAGAAAGGAAATTCACATGAGCACCACCTATTTCCCCCATGCACTACCAAGGTTATGTTGGCATTTTACTTCAAACTATGTGTAGGCAGGTTGCTTAGGATTCAAACCTTCTCAAACAGCCAAATTCATACTCTTCAGAGGGATAATGGAATTTACAGTGTCCCACTATTAAGATTATGTAGACCGGTATATACACTACATGACCAAAAGTATGTGGACACCTGCTAATTCCAAAATCATGGGCATTAATATGCTGCTATAACAGCCTCCACTCTTCTGGGAAGGCTTTCCAACAGATGTTGGAACATTGCTGCTGGGACTTGCTTCCATTCAGCCACAAGAGCATTAGTGAGGTCGGGCACTGATGTTGGGCGATTAGGCCTGGCTCGCAGTCTGCGTTACAATTCATCCCAAAGGTGTTCGATGGGGTTAAGGTCAGGGCTCTGTGCAGGCCAGTCAAGTTCTTCCACACCGATCTCGACAAACCACTTCTGTATGGACCTCGCTTTATGCACGGGAGCATTGTCATGCTGGAACAGGAAAGGTCTTTCCCCAAACTGTTGCCACAAAGTTGGAAGCACAGAATAATCTAGAATGTCATTGTATACTGTCGCGTTAAGATTTCCCTTCACTGGAACTAAGGGGCCTAGTCCAAACCATGATAAACAGCCCAGACCATTATTTCTCATCCACCAAACTTTACAGTTGGCACTATGCATTTGGGCAGGTAGCGTTCTCCTGACATCCACCAAACCCAGATTAGTCCATCGGACTGCCAGATGGTGAAGCGTGATTCACCATTCCAGAGATCGCATTTCCACTGCTCCAGAGTCCAATGGCGGCGAGCTTTACACCACTCTAGCCGACGCTTGGCACTGCACATGGTGATCTTATGCTTGTGTGCGGCTGCTCTGTCATAGAAACCCATTTCCTGAAGCTCCCGACGAACAGTTATTGTGCTGACGTTGCTTCCAGAGGCAGTTTGGAACTCAGTAGTGAGTGTTGCAACTGAGGACAGACAATTTTTACACACTACGCGCTTCAGCACTCGGCGGTCCCGTTCTGTGAGCTTGTGTGGCCTAGCACTTTGCGGCTGAGCCGTTGTTGCTCCTAGACGTTTCCACTTCATAATAACAGCACTTACAGTTGAATGGGGCAGCTTTAGCATGGCAGAAATTTGACAAACTGACTTGTTGGAAAGGTGGAATCCTATGACGGTGCCACGTTGAATAATAATAATAATATGCCATTTAGCAGACGCTTTTATCCAAAACGACTTACAGTCGTGCGTGCATACATTTTTGTGTATGGGTGGTCCCGGGGATCGAACCCACTACCTTGGTGTTACAAGCGCCGTGCTCTACCAGCTGAGCTACAGAGGACCACATGAATGTCACTGAGCTCTTCAATAAGGTCATTCTACTGCCAATGTTTGTCTATGGAGATTGCATGGCTGTGAGCTTGATTTTATACACCTGTCAGCAACGGGTGTGGCTGAATTGCCGAATCCACTAATTTGAAGCGGTGTCCACATACTTTTGTATATATAGTGTATCTATCTATATATATATATATATATATATCATTTGGCTGTATGTATTTTTTGATATAGGCCTATTGTGAATGTGTATTATTGTTGTGTCACCATCTTTATTGCAAAAATAAATACAAATCCAAACATAACTTGAAGCTACATATTATTTTGACAGAGGTAATGAACTGTCCATTGATCAGCACAGCAATTGATAAAACAGGACCATGTTTGGAACACAAGTGGTTCTGAGCTTATGTTAATATTACACAGTTACAGAAATTAGGAATGCAGACGGGCTGTATCTATCTGAGCTACTCTGTCAACACACCACCACCTTTTGTTATGTTGGGCACCTACTGAACAAAAAAGGATGTAATTATGATATATTTTTTTCAATGACATGTATTCCTAAAATAAAAGTTCAATGAAATACAGGCATGCACCACATTACAAGACAAAACAGCTCAACCAAGCCTGATGGTCTTGTAAGTATAAAAGCAAAGCTTGCTTTTATTTAATTTAAAAAAAAGCATGAAAGGTAGCGTAATAGGATGTCTTACTGTGGTGTGTGAAGAATCCAATACTTTACCTTGTATGTGGTACAAATCACATTATTGTGGAAGCACCTCCTCTAAGAGTATGGATTAGGCTGTTTGAGAAGGTTTCAATCCTAAGCAACCTGCCTACACATTATTTGAAGAACAATAGACCAACATAGCTACTGTAGTAGGTCAAAGCTGTCACGATCGTCGGGAAGAGAGGAGGACCAAGGCGCAGCGTGGAATGCGAACATATTTATTTAAATAATGATCACACGAACAAAACGATAACGTGACGTCCTTGGTTACATACACAAACCAACACGGAACAAGAAACCACACCAAATGAATGCCAAACGGCTACCTAAGTATGGCTCCCAATCAGAGATAACGAGCTACAGCCGTCTCTGATTGGGAGCCACCCTGGCCAACATAGAAATGCAAAACTAGACTATCACCCTAGCACACAAAACACAAAGAAACAACACACCTGGCTCAACATAACAGAGTCCCAGAGCCAGGGCGTGACAGTACCCCCAAAGGCGCGGACTGCGACCGCACCAAACATAAACCGAACAGGGGAGGGCCGGGTGGGCATTCCTCCTCGGAGGCAGTTCCGCTCCGGGCTTGACCCCCACCCTCCAACCAACCCCCCCAAAGTGCCCCTGGTCCGGTCTGGCCCTGCTGGCCGGAGCTGGACTGAACACTGGTGGAGCGGATTGCTCTAGCTCCGAGTGGAGCAGCTGACCTGTGCCGACCAGGCACCGGTGGAACAGGCACGGGCTGTGCCGGGCTGACGACGCGCACCATTGGCTTGGGCGGGGAGCAGGGACGGGCGAACCGGCTGACGGGCGCACCACTGGCTTGCTGCGGGAGCAGGAACAGGCCGGACCGGGCTGACGACGCGCACCATTGGCTTGGTGCGGGGAGCAGGGACGGGCCGAACCAGGCTGGCGACGCGCACCACAGGCTCGGTGCGAGGGACAGGAACAGGCCGGACCGTACTGGGGACACACACCACTGGCCCTCACGCGGGGATCAGGAACGGGCCGGACCGGACTGGTAACACACCCCAGTACCTCTCGCCGTGCCTCTACACTTTCTTCCCCTTTTGTGACCAGTGGCCCCCGTAACCTGGCGGCCTCCTCTACTAACCGCTCTATCGCGGCCTCCTGCTGCCCCGTCGTCCACGGCGTGAGCCCCCCCCTAACATTTTTCTGGGTGTCTCTCCTCCCCGTGGACCAGGCCTCCATAGTTCTCGCCCAACTCTCGCTCTTCTGCTTCCAACTCCAGCCTCTCTCCTCCTCACACGGCTTGACCCAGTCGAGGTGGCACAGGAGATCCGCTAGAGATTCCCCTGGCGATGGCTCCTGGACACGCTGCTTGGTCCAGTTTTGGTGGTTTCTTCTGTCACGATCGTCGGGAAGAGAGGAGGACCAAGGCGCAGCGTGGAATGCAAACATATTTATTTAAATAATGATCACACGAACAAAACGATAACGTGACGTCCTTGGTTACATACACAAACCAACACGGAACAAGAAACCACACCAAATGAATGCCAAACGGCTACCTAAGTATGGCTCCCAATCAGAGATAACGAGCTACAGCCGTCTCTGATTGGGAGCCACCCTGGCCAACATAGAAATGCAAAACTAGACTATCACCCTAGCACACAAAACACAAAGAAACAACACACCCTGGCTCAACATAACAGAGTCCCAGAGCCAGGGTGTGACAAAAGCTGTGTGTTGGAAAACATTTTTACATTTTAGTCATTTTAGCAGACACTCTTATCCAGAGCGACTTACAGTTAGTGAGTGCATACGTTTTTTTCTTCTCATACTGGCCCCCCATGGGAATCGAACCCACAACCCTGGCGTTGCAAGCGCCATGCTCTACCAACTGAGCTACACGGGGCCCCGTGTAACCTTGGTAGAGCATGGGTGGAATAGGCATTGTGGTGCTCATGTGAATTTCCTTTCTTTTTTTCGGCTTCAGACCAATGCCTACTCTCACTTCAAACTTATTTTTTTGTTTTTAATTCTATACTGCTTTAGCTATAAAGGTGTCTGAAGTCCTGACCTGACCTTCATCCAACACTACACTAGTGGTTGTGCCACACACCTACTCAACAGGATGACTAGCAACACTAGTATTAGTGTTGTTTTGACATACTGTACTTACTGTTTAAAAACTGATATCAGTATTTCTCATACTTTGCTGTGGTTCCAAAAAAAGTATTTATCATCACTTCCTCACAAAGTTCTTTGATTAACGTTTATAGGAGCTTCCAATTGGCTCATTCATCCCCCTTCCTCTGCCCTGTAACTATTCTCCAGGTCGTTGCTGTAAATGAGAATGTGTTCTCAGTCAACTTACCTGGTAAAATAAGGGTTCAATAAAAAAAATAAAAAAGGAGTTGATTCCCTGCGCTCCTTTCTGACTGGTCAGGAATTTAACTGTCACATAACCTTGGTGAGGAGGAACAGCCAATGAAATTTATCAGAGTCGCACAACATAGTATCCATAAATCCACAATAGAGAACCAGAGGGGAAGATCATTTATGATAACGGTCTTCATAGATAGTGTGTGTGTGTGTGTGTGTGTGTGCGTGCGCCAGCAAGCGTGCGCACGGGTGTATGTGTGATATATTTGTGATAAAAGGACATGACTCTGAACAAAAACATTGGATGGCAGCTTTTTATCAGGTGGGCTGGAGCTCCGTCATGATCCAGCCAGATTACCAGGCACTTTGCATTTGGGTTTTAATCCATCTCATCTTTAGTTTGGGGTTTTACAGGTTAGTCCGGAATGCATCCCAAATGGCACCCTATTCCCTACATACAGTTGAAATCGGAAGTTTACATAAACTTAGGTTGGAGTCATTAAAACTTGTTTTTCAACCACTCCACAAATGTCTTGTTAACAAACTATAGTTTTGGCAAGTCGGTTAGGACATCTACTTTGTGCATGACACAAGTAATTTTTCCAACAATTGTTTACAGACAGATTATTTCACTTATAATTCACTGTATCACAATTCCAGTAGGTCAGAAGTTTACATACACTAAATTGACTGTGCCTTTGAAGAGCTTGGAAAATTCCAGAAAATGATGTCATGGCTTTAGAAGCTTCTGATAGGCTAATTGACATCATTTGAGTCAATTGGAGGTGTACCTGTGGATGTATTTCAAGGCCTACCTTCAACCTCAGTGCCTCTTTGCTTGACATCATGGGAAAATCAAAAGTTATCAGCTAACCTCAGAAAGAAAATTGTAGACCTCCACAAGTCTGGTTCATCCTTGGGAGCAATTTCCAAACGCCTGAAGGTACCACGTTCATCTGTACAAACAATAGTACACAAGTATAAACACCATGGGACCACGCAGCCATCATACCACTCAGGAAGGAGACGCATTCTGTCTCCTAGAGATGAACGTACTTTGGTGTGAAAAGTGCAAATCAATCCCAGAACAACAGCAAAGGACCCATAAAAAAGCCAGACTACGGTTTGCAACTGCACATGGGGACAAAGATTGTACTTTTGGAGAAATATCCTCTGGTCTGATGAAACAAAAATATAACTGTTTGGCCATAATGACCATCGTTATGTTTGGAGGAAAAAGGGGGTACTTGCAAGCAGAAGAACACCATCCCAACCTTGAAGTATGGGGGTGGCAGCATCATGCTGTGGGGGTGCTTTGCTGCAGGAGGGACTGGTGCACTTCAGAAAATAGATGGCATCATGAGGAAGGAAAATTATGTGGATATATTTAAGCAAAATCTCAAGACATCAGTCAGGAAGTTAAAGCTTGGTCGCAAATGGGTCTTCCAAATGAACAATGACCCCAAGCATACTTCCAAAGTTGTGGCAAAATGGCTTAAGGACAACAAAGTCAAGGTATTGGAGTGGCCATCACAAAGCCCTGACCTCAATCCTATAGAAAATGTGTGGGCAGAACTGAAAAAGCGTGTGCGAGCAAGGAGGCCTACAAACCTGACTCAGTTACAACAGCTCATTCAGGGGGAATGGGCCAAAATTCACCCAACTTATTGTGGGAAGCTTGTGGAAGGCTACCCGAAACGTCAGTTAAACAATTTAAAGGCAATGCTACCAAATACTAATTGAGTGTATGTAAACTTCTGATCCACTGGGAATGGGATGAAAGAGATAAAAGCTGAAATAAATAATTCTTTCTACTATTATTCTGACATTTCACATTCTTAAAATAAAGTAGTGATCCTAACTGACCTAAAACAGGGAATTTCTTCTAGGATTAAATGTCAGGAATTGTGAAAAACTGAGTTTAAGTGTATTTGGCTAAGGTGTATGTAAACTTCCGACTTCAACTGTAGTGCACTGGGCCCTGGTCAAAAGTAATGCACCATATAGGGAATAGGGTGCTATTTGTGATGCAACCCTTTTCCTAGCCTGGTATGTCAGGTGATCTGTCAGGTGATCTATGGCTGATCTGATTGTAACAGAGGAGGAAGGATCATTAGTGTCATGTGTTCTAATTGGTCTGCAGTGATCGTGTGTTCAGATAGCTTTAGGATTCATTTACCTGGTTTAGACATAGAGGATGGAGACAGCTGGGATTTCATTCACTCTCATCTTAATGTAACTGGTCAAAAACAAGAACCGCAGTGAATGTAGGAATATACTGTACCTCCTGACTGTGTTGCCTTGCTGTGGGGACAGAAAGACAGACGGTTGACTAACAATGTTACTGATTTTAATTAGAAGGTGGCGATGATTCCCTGATTCTGTAGAAAGGCTAAATCCGCACTGTTTATGACAGATGAAGAACATACTTTTTTAAAACTTATTTTGAAAGAGTGTTTGCTTTCTCTTGATGAAGATCAGGGATGTCTAGATGCAAATCATTCAATTACTGTGTTTCAGTTGTACTTTACATTTTAAAACAGTAACAGACTGAATTGCACTGAAACAGTAGGCCTGACTCCAACATCTTTTCTATTTTCTGGGTCAGCCATGAACAAGGCAGCGAGGGTATTCTTTGATAAAGATCTGCGGTGGCTGCTATTGAAAGCGAATCCACTCTCAGGGCCTAAGTCCTACAGAGGATTACGATCGGACACGAGAGAGAGACTGCTTCCACCCCAGTGGTCATAGCCGCAGAAAATGACTTTCTATCCATACAGCCCGTGTATGAAACAAGAGAATGAGGGATGGGTGACACAAGAGAGAGCTTAATTCAGAGAGGAGGGGATGGGGAGAAGGAAGAGAATGGAATGAGGGACAGAGGGAAACAAATGGATGAGTAGAGAGGTGGAATCAAGTATTTGTCTGGCTGCATGTTCATATCTGATTAAATTACACGAGGATAGAGGATGGAAGGGTTATTTTCATCAGGCAGTCAGATAAGCCACACACACACACAGCACAGCACAGCACAGCTGCTGAGGGAAGGACGGCTCATAATAATGGCTGGAATGGAGTGAATTGAATGGTATCAAACACATGAATTCGATACCATTACATTTATTCCGTTCCAGCCATTACTATGAGCCCGTCCTCCCCAATTAAGGTGCCACCAGCCTCCTGCTCTTTCTGCCGCCTTCTGAATCTTAGCTGTGATGGTGCTCTCTCTCTCTCTCTCTCTCTCTCTCTCTCTCTCTCTCTCTCTCTCTCTCTCTCTCTCTCTCTCTCTCTCTTCCCACCCTCTCGATCTCTCTCTTTCCCCCTCTCTCCTCCTCTCTCTCTCTCTCCCTCCCTCCCTCCCTCCCTCCCTCCCTCCCTCCCTCCCTCCCTCCCTCCCTCCCTCCCTCCCCCCACTCTCTCTCTCTCTCTCTCTCTCTCTCGCCCCTCTCTCCCTCCCCCTCCCCTCCCCCTCTCGCTTTGTCTGTTTTTCTCTCCCCTCCTCTCTCTCCATCTTTCTCTCTCTCTCTCTCCTCTCTCTCTCTCTCTTTCTCTCCTCTCTTTCTTGCATACTCCGTCACTGTTGTTTTTGAAAACCATGATTAAATGCATAGTTCACTTACGCTGAATCTAAAAGTCCTATCCTGGGAAATACGGGGATGGCATTATTTAATATATCAGATAAAATGTGCATCAGTGCATCATGACACGTTGCTGTGAACATGACAAGAATATCAGTTTTCTACTGGTGCACTTGTCACTTACTCTTACCATCAAATCCAACCGTAGTAACTCTGATCCAGTAGATCTGTTGTGTTAGTTCAAGGTGTGTTATCTTATCTCAGTCATGCACCTGAGCACAGCGCTTTCTGAGGAGAGCAAAGCCTGGGTGACAAATTAGCAGCACACTTTTTAGAGGATTTATATTTTGTTTTTGCATAAACCCTGTCCATCTCTCCCTCTCTCTCTTGCATATTCCCTGCATATTATCATCCCAAAATAACTCCCCTTAGCAGGAAATATATTATAAGTAATTGTTGCTTTGATAAGAAAGTGAGAAGCTTTAATCTGACCCTGTAATAGATCAGGATGAGTGTTAAGGCACTGTGACTGTATGACTATATGATTAGGCTGGCTACAGCACTGTGACTGTATGACTATATGATTAGGCTGGCCACAGCACTGTGACTGTATGACTATATGATTAGGCTGGCTGCAGCACTGTGACTGTATGACTATATGATTAGGCTGGCTGCAGCCCTGTGACTGTATGACTACATGATTAGGCTGGCTGCAGCCCTGTGACTGTATGACTATATGATTAGGCTGGCTGCAACCCTGTGACTGTATGACTATATGATTAGGCTGGCTGCAGCACTGTGACTGTATGACTATATGATTAGGCTGGCTGCAGCCCTGTGACTGTATGACTACATGATTAGGCTGGCTGCAGCCCTGTGACTGTATGACTGCATGATTAGGCTGGCTGCAGCGACTGTATGACTGGGTTCAGATAGTATTTGATTTGTATGACTGATGATGCTGGTAGTGGGGTTAGGGTTTTACGCATAGCTAGAGATATACAGTACAGGAATAATCCTGTTTTGTGTTTATTTCCTAAATATCTCTGCCCCATCTGTCATATCTGGGATGCCTTATTTGGTCAAATATCGTGGTGAAAGTTTTGTATCTTCTCGGCTTTACTAGGTAAGTATTGTCCTAACAAACAAAACAAATCAGAATTAAAAATGAGACTGAAATAGGAATGGAATCAGAGGTCTATCAAAGACCACCATTCTCTTTTAAGTCTCTAGAACAGATAACCCATCAAAGACAAGTCATTCTTCTTTCATTTGAAGAGGATCATCACAGGAGTGCTTGTCTGTCTCTGTGGTAACACTAAGGTCAACATCTTTCTTCTTGCCTCTAAAAGAGGTCCTACAGTGTGCAGAATAACTGGAACATATGCAAACAAACCCATTTTAGCTCTGTTTACTTTCAATCTGAACAGATAATTGCTGTCTTCTCATGGACATCTACTGTATGTATCAGCATATGCATCATGCCTTAACTAGACAGATGATGGACAGAAGATGTCATCCAGAATCTCCTTCCTTCCTTCCTTCCTTCATTCTCTCTCTCTCTCTCTCTCTCTCTCTCTCTCTCTCTCTCTCTCTCTCTCTCTCTCTCTCTCTCTCTCTCTCTCTCTCTCTCTCTCTCTCTCTCTCTCTCTCTCTCTCTCTCTCTCCCTCTCTCCCTCCAAACTTCTTTGGAACAGTTGGCTGTAACTCTATTCAATAATGTGATGACACAGAGAATGACTCAATCTGCCCTATTCTGTTCCATGATGTGTTTAGGGATCAGCGACTCCAATGGGTTCTTCTGGAGTGACAGGAGCCACTCTTTGAAAGCACTGATGTGATCTTAATTGAGTCTAGTTCATCTTCCCTAGGAAGAGAAGAAGGGTGTCTGTGTGTGTGTGTGTGTGTGTGTGTGTGTGTGTGTGTGTGTGTGTGTGTGTGTGTGTGTGTGTGTGTGTGTGTGTGTGTGTGTGTGTGTGTGTGTGTGTGTGTGTGTGTGTGTGTGTGTGTGTGTGTGTGTGTGTGTGTGTGTGTGTGTGTGTGTGTGGCGGAATAGAGGAACCAGGGTCATCCCAGCCACAGAGGTAGACCTAAACTAAATATCAACAAAGATAATTGACAAGCCAGAGATGTCCAATGGCTCAATGACCTGTGGGGACAAAAGGAAATTAAAAAGATGGGACAATGAGCTAGGACGTCTGAGGTCATAGACATGGTCAGGGTGTGTGTGTGTGTACATGCACGGTTATGCACACGCACAGTCGCACATACACACACACACATAAGGCATGCACGGACACACACACCCCAGCACCCTGCACAGCCTCGGACCAAGATGAATCCCTGCAACATTTCAACAACAGCACTCTATCTATCTATCTATCTATCTATCTATCTATCTATCTATCTATCTATCTATCTATCTATCTATCTATCTATCTATCTATCTATCTATCTATCTATCTATCTATCTATCTATCTATCTATCTATCTATCTATCTATCTATCTATCTATCTATCTATCTATCTATCTATCTATCTATCTATCTATCTATCTATCTATCTATCTATCTATCTATCTATCTATCTATCTATCTATCTATCTATCTATCATCTCTATCTCTCGCTGTGTGTGTGTGTGCTAAAGTGTGTGTTTGTAGAGAAGCTGAGATAAACAGTAGGAAGGTAATTTTCAGCCCAAGCCTCCATTTTGTGATGGCCATTTAACTGCTGTTCTTCCCTGGTAGGGAGGAACAAAGGTTGATGTGTTTGCTTGCCTTGCACCATTGTTTTTCAACACAGTGCATCATTCATTCAGTACTTAAACTTCCTAAAACGATATAAAACAAACTTGGTTCTCTGACTCTCAGTCATCCAATCAAGGCTATTCACTGATCTAAACATACTTGATATGCTCTTGGTCTGGAGTTAAGGCGCAATAAAATATATTCCTAACATCATTAGTTTGTTTTATCTGATGGGGAAGATCAATAGTTGAGAAGTGTATGGTTAGAAGTTGTTTTTAGAGCTCATCCATATTGGGCTGAACCATATATTCACCTCAGTGTTTTAGTTTTTTTCTAATGAGAAATAAGTGTGTGTATGTGTATGTGTGTGTGTGTGTCTGTGTGTGTATGTGTACCCTGTCCCCTCTCACCTGATCTACTAGCCAGAGGATATCTCATCTCGTTACGTGATTGCGGAGCAGAGCACGCCGCCCGTGTGAGTAAGAAAGTGTTGCCTCGTCATTGTGTTTGCTTGGTAGTTGGTTGCACATATAGGACAGCATGAGCACGAGAGAGCGACGGTGACTAATCACTCACTGAAATATAACACGCATCATGTTTTAGGAAATATAAAACAGTTTACCTGATGGCATTTCCACATTTCCACAATCACCCTTCATATGCTACAACTCTGCCCTTCAAAATACCCACACAGGCTCCGTGTAAAGGCCTATTAAAAAGTGGTTAACCCCCAAGAAAGTAGAGGCAACATGACCAAATCAACTTATTATCACCTTGGTCATTCCACGCCTTTTGAGAAGTGTAACTTGGTCAAAACAAACTTTTGGTTTCACCTAATTTTAACATTCTGTCATAAGGAGCTCAACTTAATAGAAAACACATTTTACCACCTCAAGAGGTTACAAAAAAATATATACTATAGTAAGTGCCTATAAGTGCCAAATTAAGTAACAGGGTTGGCTATAACAGGTTTGACGATTGTATCTTAAATCAGCCATAAATACTCTTGTGACAGGGGGAATGGAAGCTTGTTGTGTGCAACAGGGAGTGGCAATTGAATGCAAGCTTCACAAAAAATATTATTTTCTTAAAAAATTTCTAGTCTATCTATTTATGGGTAACAGGGTTGACTTCATAATTGACCCACTCAGCTTTCACCACAAAACACCAGAAAATGGCCAAAAAGAGTAGAACCAGCTCACCTGCTTTTACACTATGATTTGACTATTAGATGTTCAATCTTTTATTTTGAAAAATGTGTTTTAATTATCATTATTATTCACCATATTAAAAGGAGAGTTCAGACGTAAATTAATCACTAATCACATGAAATAAATAATAATCTTCAGAAATTACTTTGTCAAAGCAACAAAATAACTAGGGCTTTACAATGATTGTGAAAACTTGGAGAATTTTGGGGGTTAAGTGGGTTAAAATCTTCCTAGAAGTCACAGAGGGTGAATGGAGAGACATGCCAAAATGCTGAATTTTCGCACTTTAGCAAGTCTATTAATATTAGAAATCAGATTTATTGAATTATCCATGTGGCCTATATTAAAGGGAACTTCATTTACTATAACAAACTTTAAAAAATCAATATGGGTACACAACTTCTACTTAAAATATCAAAGGCACACTTTTCGTGGAAGGCCCACCTCTTTATCCAGCTGTGTATGCGCTGTGTAAGGACATGGAGTCATGGACACATCTGAAGTGGACAGAGAGAGAGCAAATCAGAAGATTTTCAACCCCTCTGCAACATCGCTCTCTCACTTCAGCACTGGACAGCGCTCAGCCGCGTCTCTTCATACGGAACCGGGATATCGAGTCATGGCTGGCTATAGTGCAACCCTGCCAGCCCAACACCATGGCATTACTTACCTTGTCCTGTACCGGTGACTGACCACCTTGGTGGAAGAGCAGGAGGAGCGAGGCTATCGCATACATGTCACCGTGACTTTTTCCAGATCGAATCTTGTTCAGTGTTCAAAACAGAACCGTAGTTTAACGCGCGAAACGGAGAACTCCGCACTGCAGTCACACAGTAGGTTATATCACGTACTTTCAGTCGCTCTTGCATACAAATGTTATTTCACGCGTGTTGGTTGAGGTCGTGAGGTAAATTCTGAAAAAGGTTTCTCTGCATGGAAATCAAAGTAATCTACCTGATGATGACACCGCATCTTTCCTATCAGTCAGTCAGTCAGTCAAGGGAGTTCTTATGGAATTAATTGCAAACGACCGAAGACATTTGACATATGTAAGGAAATAAAATAAATTACTATTTACCTAATTTGTATAATTCGCCTTTTCACCAGTGCATGCTAAATGAATACGTTTTTTATTGGATCTGAAAACTTTAACAATCGCTTTTATAGGCTAAATGTAGAATATAAGGCTATTTTATTTTTTGGGTACATCAGTTCTCTTAAATAATTCAGTCGACTCCTCTGACTGTGACGGTCGTGACCAATGATGGACCCTCGAGCTCAACGTGCCTCTAGTGACTGACACATCAGAAGAAGGAAATCTATTGGATTTATTACAAAACAACCACATCTGTCTTCACTAAAGACAGCAAGAAGTTTGATCAGTTGAGTGGAGTTTATTTCGTGATTATTTTTTTCGCATTTGATTTTTGTGTCTTGGTGACCTGGCTGTCATTACGCGGTATTGATGGACACACACACGTTGTTGTTGCTGCCGGACCCCTCGCAGTGATATTTAGTAGACATCATGTTTCTATGCAACACAAGTGCAATCAAAGACTGGAGCTATTTCCTCTCTCAGATCCTGCCTCTGATCAACAAGACGTCTGGCTTGGTCCATCAGGGCCTCATCTACGAAGCGGAGGTGGCCACCACCACCATGGTGACTGCTCTGGAGCCGGACCTGAGCGGGATAAGCGCCAGTCACCCGCCGCTGAACTCGAATCACACCTCTGGGATGGAACATATCTTTCAGTACTCGGAGAGTGACCTTTTGTATACGGACAACAGGACGCCAGCCCGGGACTCCATCCCGCTGCCCAAGGCCGTGCTCTACCTTGTTTGCGCGGCGCTAGTGGTGGTTGCGGTGGTATATGCTATAGTGGGACACCTGGTCAAGGATCTGGTTACAGAGTTTGTAGGTATGTGTCAATAGTTAGTGCTCTGATAAGATGTGTGTGTGTGCGCGTGTGTGTGTGAGTGAGTCATCATGTGAGGGGGACGTGTGTCGGGCTGGTCAGCATATTAGGGGCTATCATTAGTTTGCAACTTTTGGACCTCAGCTTCAGTGCTTTGACGAATGAAAAAGTTGGAACTGAAACACACATTAGTTAATATTGTGATAGTGTTAGTTTAGGATGCAATATTGCACTGTTTATAAAGGTAATTCTCTTTTCAATTGGTCAATGCGCAGATATAAAGTACATGCTCTTTTTAAACAGCAATTTCCACATAATTGAATCCGATAATAATGCTCTTTCTACCAGCGATAGAATGTCGTTTATTCTAATGGCCTGTACAGCGCAGCCTTTACCGCCTCAGCCTTACTTTAGATACTGGGGAGTTTGACCTTGGTGAAAAACAGAGTTTTCCCTCATAGATTAATTGTTCAATTCAGAAAATGATTTTGAAGAGGAAGACAACATAATGTTTGACCTTTATGGGAGAAAAATAGACAGACTGACGGACAGATGGACGGACATCTTATCCTTACTGTCCCCTGTGTCAACAATATTTGTGTGTTTGATAACATATCATGCCATAATTTATTGCAAGATTTATTTATTTATTTAAAATATATCTTTAAGGTCTTTTCTGACTTTATCGAACCGATAGATAGAGGATGACAGTGGGGAAAAGACAGAGGTTGTGTTGAAGGGCAGTAGGCCGGGTAGGAACCTGAAGCTGCCTTATTACTGCTAGACCAGCCAAGCCACTATATACAGTCGTGGTCAAAAGTTTTGAGAATGACACATTCTGCTGCCTCAGTTTTTATGATGGCAATTTGCATATACTCCAGAATATTATGAAGAGTGATCAGATGAATTGCAATTAATTGCAAAGTCCCTCTTTGCCATGAAAATGAACTTAATCCCCCAAAACATTTCCACTGCATTTCAACCCTGCCACAAAAGGACCAGCTGACATCATGTCAGTGATTCTCTCGTTAACACAGGTGAGAGTGTTGACGAGGACAAAGCTGGAGATCTGATTGAGTTAGAATAACAAACTGGAAGCTTTAAAAGGAGGGTGGTGCTTGAAATCATTGTTCTTCCTCTGTTAACCATGGTTATCTGCAAGGAAACACGTGCCGTCATCATTGCTTTGCACAAAAACAGCTTTACAGGCAAAGATATTTCTGCTAGTAAGATTGCACCTAAATCAACCATTTATCGTATCATCAAGAACTTCAAGGAGAGAGGTTCAATTGTTGTGAAGAAGGCTTCAGGGCGCCCAAGAAAGTCCAGCAAGGGCCATGACCGTCTCCTAAAGTTGAATCAGCTGCGGGATCGAGGCAGAGCTTGCTCAGGAATGGCAGCAGGCAGATGTGAGTGCATCTGCCCGCACAGTGAGGTGAAGATGTTTGGAGGATGGCCTGGTGTCAAGAAGGGCAGTGAGGAAGCCACTTCACTCCAGGAAAAACATCAGGGACAGACTGATATTCTGCAAAAGGTACAGGGATTGGACTGCTGAGGACTGGGGTAAAGTCATTTTCTCTGATGAATCCCCTTTCCGATTGTTTGGGGCATCCGGAAAAAAGCTTGTCCGGAGAAGACAAGGTGAGCGCTACCATCAGTCCTATGTTATACCAACAGTAAAGCATCCTGAAACCATTCATGTGTGGGGTTGCTTCTCAGCCAAGGGAGTGGGCTCACTCACAATTTTGCCTAAGAACACAGCCATGAATAAAGAATGGTACCAACACATCCCCCGAGAGCAACTTCTCCCAACCATCCAAGAACAGTTTGGTGATGAACAATGCCTTTTCCAGCATGATGGAGCACCTTGCCATAAGGCAAAAGTGATAACTAAGTGGCTCGGGGAACAAAACATCGACATTTTGGGTCCATGGCCAGGAAACTCCCCAGACCTTAATCCCATTGAGAACTTGTGGTCAATCCTCAGGAGGCAGGTGGACAAACAAAAACCCACAAATTCTGACAAACTCCAAGCATTGATTATGCAAGAATGGGCTGCCATCAGTCAGGATGTGGCCCAGAAGTTAATTGACACAATGCCAGGGCGGATTTCAGAGGTCTTGAAAAAGAAGGGTCAACACAGCAAATATTGACTCTTTGCATAAACTTAATGTAATTGTCAATAAAAGCCTTTGACACTTATGGAATGCTTGTAATTATACTTCAGTATACCATAGTAACATCTGACAAAAATATCTAAAAACACTGAAGCAGCGAACTTTGTGAAGACCAATACTTGTGTCATTCTCAAAACTTTTGACCACGACTGTACACACACACACACGTTCTCTGTAGGCAGTGAACCAGGTAGAAATGGCGACGTGGAACAGCGAGTGTCTTACTGAAGCACTTACCATGCCCCAGAGATTCACCTCTCTCTCTCTCTCTCTCTCTCTCTCTCTCTCTCTCTCTCTCTCTCTCTCTCTCTCTCTCTCTATCTATCTATCTATCTCTCTAGCTACCCCTCCCTCTATCCCTCCCTCTACCCTTCCCCCTTCCCTTCCTCTGCTTCGTCTGGGTGTGTTTGGGTTATGTTCCTAAGGTTTACATGTGAAGATTGTGCGGCGGTGAGGCTGTTGTGACAGCTGTTTCTAACATCTCCGGAGCAGCATGAAAAGGCTCTCTGTCCCTGGGTTCTGGAACAATGTGAGGATATTCCAAAGCAATGCACCACATATTGGGCAAGAAGACACAAGGCTTTCAGAACTTTCAAACATACAGATCTAGATAAAATTGGCAACATATTATTTTATTTGGATAATAATCTTTCAACTTAAATATGGATTAGCAATAGCGCAATAGGAGAGTATGTTTATTGTCTTTTCCTTGGTCATTTCCATCCTAGTCCTTTATTGCCAGAGACTAGAGCTTAGGCTCATGTGGTACATGTGGTGACATAAACATATACTGTAGCTAACCACAAGTATTTGCAAAATAGACTGTTGATGATGTTGTTTGACTAATTACTTAATTAACTACATAATTTGATATAGAAGGCAAACTGAGCAGCCACTTATGGTCTGCTGTGATTACTTATAAAACACCACACAGCCCTCAGCAATATCTCAACAGAACATACCAATGAGTAGAGCTTTGTCATTTATTTTGTAAGAAAATATCCCCTCCCATGCAAACCAAAATTGGTTCTGTCAAAGTTCCCAGAACATTCGTTAGGTCGAGCAAATGTTCTCATAACAGAAAAACTGTCCAGTCGTGCTGATGACTATAGAATGTTTGTATAAAACATTTGCCTGATGTTGCAAGAATGTTCCTAGAACATATTTAATCTGTTCTTTAAAGGTTCCCAAATGTTTCATTAGGTTGTGGGAATAGGCTGGTTGGAACATTATGGGGACATCACAAAATATATGTTCCCAAAACACAAAAACTGTCCAGCTGTGCGGATTATTCTTCAATGTTTATTTTATGGTGCAAAAAACATTAACCTGATGTTGCAAGATAGTTCCCAGAACACATTTCGTCAGTTCTTTAAAGGTTCCCAGAATGTGTCTTTAGGTTGTGGGAACATTGTGGGGATATCCCAAAACACAGTGCTGATATTGAGATAATGTTTGTATCAGGGTGCACAAAACATACCTTTGATGTTGCAAGAATGTTGACAGAACAGCCTTTCTGAGTTCTTTAAAGGTTCCCATTACATGTAATTAAGTTGTGGGAACAGTGTGGGTACAGTACAAGAGATATGTTCCTAAAACACAAAATACGCTCAGTTGTGATGACATTGATGCAATGTTTAAGTTAGGTTGCACAGGACATTCCTATAATGTTGTAAGAATGTTGATAGAACACCTGGTCTAAGTTCTTTAAAGGTTCCCAGAACATTTAATTAAGTTATGGGAATTGTCTGGGATGTTGCAAGAACATTCCCACAATGTTACACAATTTTATGACGTTCATAGCATATTTCTTTTAAGTTTTAACATAATATTCCATTGATGTATGCGGAATATACATTTTACATTGTCTTGGAGGTACTCAGAACATTTTGAAAAGTTTATATTTAAGTTTTACCTAATATTACCACAACATTCTCATCATGCAAATTAATAGCTCCTTAAAGCAGATTGGAATACATTCCTCTCATGTTACTTTCCAGATATAATGGCAATTTTCATTAGAGGACTGTATTGTAGGGGATATTGAGACACATGGCATTTTTATTTAGTTCATAGCATTTAATCATACAAACCAATATTTTTTTACACTTCTTATGTTGACGAACTGCACATTAATTAATAGCATTTAATCAAACAAACACATCTTTATGTTATGTTGACAATTTGCACATGTGGGGTTTGAACACGCAATGCTTGGTTCCCAAGCCAGGTCTTTTATTCTCTGCGCAACCTGGGAAGCTCACCTATATCATTATTTTCAGTATATAGCCATGGCAGTATGGTCAATCAGTAATTCAATGCTGCATTTTTAGCCTTCTTAGACATACAGTAGCTAACCCAGGGAAATACTGGTAACTGGGTTATTCACCCTCACTTCACCCATCCTCTTTATATGCTGCGTACATCTGGGCCCATATTTACATTACAAGATATCCAAGACCATGCGTGCTGATCTAGGATCACTTTTGTTTTTCAGATCATGAAAAATATGACACGGGGGACCATATCAAGCATCATAAAGTAGGAATTATATTGGGTGCGTTTTTGAAAGTTGAACAATCAATTTTTACACAATGTTTTATTGTTTACAGTTAGTCTGAACTCTGCATTTCAGACTGGATTTATACATCTGGATGAAATAAAGACTTCCTTTCTTTACGTAAATTATATCTGAGCCTCAATTTCAGAGTCGTTTTCAAAAGAAACATGGATAAAGAACATGTGGGCTTGAACCTGCAATCTTCAGCTTTGCACCCAGACCACTAACCCACCGCACCACCTGATGTGGTAGAACAGGGTCTTTTCCAGTCTAACTATGGTCAATCAGGACACAAAACAGAACTTCGGAGTTCTTAAAATGTTCCCATCCTCTTCATATGCTGTGTACTTGTAACACAGTATTTTAGGATTTTCTTTCTTCATCACGGGTTGAAAGTCTTATACAATGTGATTTTAGTTGGATAGAGCTTCCTTTAAAGGATAACTGTCAACCCCAATTGCAGCCTTTGCCCAACCTATTCAACAACAAAAAAATGCATTCAGGTGAGAAGTTGTGGGTGTGGGGTATTGCTCATAAATATTAATCTTGGGGGTGGGTAAACGTAGTTGTACCTGATCCCAACACTTTCTCACTAAAGCATACTTACCAGAAGTCCACTGGCACACTCTGACAATAACATTATGTGCATCGTGAGCAAACATGGTTCTGGACAGTCAGCTCACTGTGTTAAGGTGATGAGTTCCTTACATCTATCGCCACATGCGGTGTAAGTTAGAATCACCCATGGGGTGCCCAATTTGTTTTTGAAATGTGGACTTACATTTATTGCGGTATTGTGTTGGGAAGAAAAGTACAATCACCACCTTGAAAATGAAGATTAGGGACTCAATTCAATCCAACCCGCATTGCGGTATTTATGCAGTAGCTCTTTTTCAAACTATTTTTTAACTCACACATTGGTCTTGGGTACTGTATAAAAACCTATAACTACTACCAGGGCGACCCCTCTCACAGGTATGCTTTCACTTTTCAGAATTAGAAGTGTGTGGGCATGGGATTGATATTGTAAATAAAGGATTTGGAAGGAAAAAAATATATCTCACAAATATTGAACTATGAGCCAACAGTCCTAGCGGACTGAGCCACCAATCAGTCATAACAATTGGGAAAAAATACAACGAGTTGACATAATACCACTGTCATCGATTTCTTGTTACGATGGATGTAGCTACGAATATAAACATATAATCCTAATAGCCTACATGTTTTTTTCTTCGTAAAAGCCCAAAGATGTTTATGAAACGGTAAGCAAAAACGCTGAATTTGGTCATATGCGGAATTGTGCTTTACTGCCTTTTGAATTTTGTGTAATGTCAGTAGTCTAGTCAAGGAAGCATATTGCAATATATACTGTGCAAAAATATGAACGCAAAATGTAAAGTATTGGTCCCATGTTTCATGAGCTGAAATAAAAGATCCCAGAAAAGTAAAAAATATACAGTGGGGAGAACAAGTATTTGATACACTGCCAATTTTGCAGGTTTTCCTACTTACAAAGCATGTAGAGGTCTGTAATTTTTTTATCATAGGTACACTTCAACTGTGAGAGACGGAATCTAAAACAAAAATCCAGAAAATCACATTGTATGATTTTTAAGTAATTAATTTGCATTTTATTGCATGACATAAGTATTTGATACATCAGAAAAGCAGAACTTAATATTTGGTATAGAAACATTTAGAAACATTTGTTTGTTCCTGTAGGTCTTGACCAGGTTTGCACACACTGCAGCAGGGATTTTGGCCTACTCCTCCATACAGACCTTCTCCAGATCCTTCAGGTTTCGGGGCTGTCGCTGGGCAATACAGACATTCAGCTCCCTCCAAATATTTTCTATTGGGTTCAGGTCTGGAGACTGGCTAGGCCACTCCAGGAACTTGAGATGCTTCTTACGGAGCCACTCCTTAGTTGCCCTGGCTGTGTGTTTCGGGTCGTTGTCATGCTGGAAGACCCAGACACGACCCATCTTCAATGCTCTTACTGAGGGAAGGAGGTTGTTGGCCAAGATCTCACGATACATGGCCCCATCCATCCTCCCCTCAATACGGTGCAGTCGTCCTGTCCCCTTTGCAGAAAAGCATCCCCAAGGAATGATGTTTCCACCTCCATGCTTCACGGTTGGGATGGTGTTCTTGGGGTTGTACTCATCCTTCTTCTTCCTCCAAACACGGCGAGTGGAGTTTAGACCAAAAAGCTATATTTTTGTCTCATCAGACCACATGACCTTCTCCCATTCCTCCTCTGGATCATCCAGATGGTCATTGGCAAACTTCAGATGGGCCTGGACATGCGCTGGCTTGAGCAGGGGGACCTTGTGTGCGCTGCAGGATTTTAATCCATGACGGCGTAGTGTGTTACTAATGGTTTTCTTTGAGACTGTGGTCCCAGCTCTCTTCAGGTCATTGACCAGGTCCTGCTGTGTAGTTCTGGGCTGATCCCTCACCTTCCTCATGATCATTGATGCCCCACGAGGTGAGATCTTGCATGGAGCCCCAGACAGAGGGTGATTGACCGTCATCTTGAACTTCTTCCATTTTCTAATAATTGCGCCAACAGTTGTTGCCTTCTCACCAAGCTGCTTGCCTATTGTCCTGTAGCCCATCCCAGCCTTGTGCAGGTCTACAATTTTATCCCTGATGTCCTTACACAGCTCTCGGGTCTTGGCCATTGTGGAGAGGTTGGAGTCTGTTTGATTGAGTGTGTGGACAGGTGTCTTTTATATAGGTATCGAGTTCAAACAGGTGCAGTTAATACAGGTAATGAGTGGAGAACAGGAGGGTTTCTTAAAGAAAAACGAACAGGTCTGTGAGAGCCGGAATTCTTACTGGTTGGTAGTTGATCAAATACTTATGTCATGCAATAAAATGCAAATTAATTACTTAAAAATCATACAATGTGATTTTCTGGATTTTTGTTTTAGATTCCGTCTCTCACAGTTGAAGTGTACCTATAATAAAAATTACAGACCTCTACATGCTTTGTAAGTAGGAAAACCTGCAAAATCGGCAGTGTATCAAATACTTGTTCTCCCCACTGTATATACACTACCAGTCAAAAGTTTTAGAACACCTACTCATTCAAGGGTTTTTCTTTATTTTTACTATTTTCTACATTGTAGAATAATAGTGAAGACATCAAAACTATGAAATAACACATATGGAATCAGGTAGCAACCAAAAAAGTGTTAAACAAATCAAAATATATTTTATATTTGAGATTCTTCAAATAGCCACCCTTTGCCTTGATGACAGCTTTGCACACTCTTGGCATTCTCTCAACCAGCTTCACCTGGAATGCTTTTCCAACAGTCTTGAAGGAGTTCCCACATACAGTGGGGAAAAAAAGTATTTAGTCAGCCACCAATTGTGCAAGTTCTCCCACTTAAAAAGATGAGAGAGGCCTGTAATTTTCATCATAGGTACACCTCAACTATGACAGACAAATTGAGAAAACAAATTCCAGAAAATCACATTGTAGGATTTTTTATGAATTTATTTGCAAATTATGGTGGAAAATAAGTATTTGGTCACCTACAAACAAGCAAGATTTCTGGCTCTCATAGACCTGTAACTTCTTCTTTAAGAGGCTCTTCTGTCCTCCACTCGTTACCTGTATTAATGGCACCTGTTTGAACTTGTTATCAGTATAAAAGACACCTGTCCACAACCTCAAACAGTCACACTCCAAACTCCACTATGGCCAAGACCAAAGAGCTGTCAAAGGACACCAGAAACAAAATTGTAGACCTGCACCAGGCTGGGAAGACTGAATCTGCAATAGGTAAGCAGCTTGGTTTGAAGAAATCAACTGTGGGAGCAAATATTAGGAAATGGAAGACATACAAGACCACTGATAATCTCCCTCGATCTGGGGCTCCACGCAAGATCTCACCCTGTGGGGTCAAAATGATCACAAGAACGGTGAGCAAAAATCCCAGAACCACACGGGGGACCTAGTGAATGACCTGCAGAGAGCTGGGACCAAAGTAACAATGCCTACCATCAGTAACACACTACGCCGCCAGGGACTCAAATCATGCAGTGCCAGAGCGTGTCCCCCTGCTTAAGCCAGTACATTTCCAGGCCCGTCTGAAGTTTGCTAGAGTGCATTTGGATGATCCAGAAGAGGATTGGGAGAATGTCATATGGTCAGATGAAACCAAAATAGAACTTTTTGGTAAAAACTCAACTCGTCGTGTTTGGAGGACAAAGAATGCTGAGTTGCATCCAAAGAACACCATACCTACTGTGAAGCATGGGGGTGGAAACATCATGCTTTGGGGCTGTTTTTCTGCAAAGGACCAGGACGACTGATTCGTGTAAAGGAAAGAATGAATGGGGCCATGTATCGTGAGATTTTGAGTGAAAACCTCCTTCCATCAGCAAGGGCATTGAAGATGAAACGTGGCTGGGTCTTTCAGCATGACAATGATCCCAAACACACCGCCCGGGCAACGAAGGAGTGGCTTCGTAAGAAGCATTTCAAGGTCCTGGAGTGGCCTAGCCAGTCTCCAGATCTCAACCCCATAGAAAATCTTTGGAGGGGAGTTGAAAGTCCGTGTTGCCCAGCGACAGCCCCAAAACATCACTGCTCTAGAGGAGATCTGCATGGAGGAATGGGCCAAAATACCAGCAACAGTGTATGAAAACCTTGTGAAGACATACAGAAAACATTTGACCTGTGTCATTGCCAACAAAGGGTATATAACAAAGTATTGAGAAACTTTTGTTATTGACCAAATACTTATTTTCCACCATAATTTGCAAATAAATTCATAAAAAATCCTACAATGTGATTTTCTGGATTTTCTTTCTCATTTTGTCTGTCATAGTTGACGTGTACCTATGATGAAATGTACAGGCCTCTCTCATCTTTTTAAGTGGGAGAACTTGCACAATTGGTGGCTGACTAAATACTTTTTTGCCCCACTGTATGCTGAGCACTTGTTGGCTGCTTTTCCTTCACTCTGCGGTCCGTCTCATCCCAAACCATCTCAATTTTGTTGAGGTCGGGGGATTGTGGAGGCCAGGTCATCTGATGCAGCACTCCATCACTCTCCTTCTTGGTCAAATAGCCCTTACACAGCCTGGAGGTGCCACACCTGTCAGGTGACATCCCTGTTAGTGAGCATTTCTCCTTTGCCAAGATAATCCATCCACCTGACAGGTGTGGCAATTCAAGAAGCTGATTAAACAGCATGATGATTACACAGGTGCACCTTGTGCTGGGGACAATAAAAGGCCACTCGAAAATGTGCAGTTTCGTCACACAACACAATGCCACAGATGTCTCAAGTTTTGAGGGAGCATGCAATTGGCATGGTGACTGCAGGAATGTCCACCAGAGCTGTTGCCAGATAATTGAATGTTCATTTCTCTACCATAAGCCACCTCCAACGCCGTTTTAGAGAATTTGGCAGTACGTCCAACCGGCCTCACAACCGCAGACCACGTGTAACCACGCCAGCCCAGGACATCCACATCCGGCTTCTTCACCTGCGGGATCTTCTGAGACCAGCCACCCGGACAGCTGATGAAACGGAGGAGTATTTCTGCCTGTAATAAAGCCCTTTAGTGGGGAAAAACTCATTCTGATTGGCTGGGCCTGGCTCCCCAGTGGGTGTCTGATCCAACCATAAATTCATACATTCTGCCTCTGGTCTGAGAGGATGGAAGTTCAATATGTAGCTAGATGTAGTAGGCTAATGTTAACCAGATGGCTAATCGTTGCCCATGAAAGGAAGTTGGGCTAGCGAGCAAGCATTTTAGCCAGGTAGCCTAGGACAACAAAAACTAAAAGCGTGTACTGTATGACAGAGTCATAGACCGTTTCGGCAAGATGAAAGAGAGGAGGATGACATTGGCGTTTCTCTACAAGTAGGGTGAGCCAACATGTTTTCTTTTCTACTAACGCACACACAGACACACACACACACACACACACACACACACACACACACACACACACACACACACACACACACACACACACACACACACACACACACACACACACACACACACACACACACACACACACACACACACACACAGAAATCAGTACCATGGACAGCCATATGATTTTTAGCTTACGTTGATTGGACCAAATTGTTTTGGTAACCTTTTGGTTATCACTGTATTAGACTAAGCATAGGTGATTTGATGATGTTGAAATGTTGAAGTTGAAATGGTGCTGGAATAGTGGAGGCAGCTCCTGTTTTCTTTGTGACTTGGGGTAACTCTCCGGTGTTCGTTTAGTCGTCTGAAAATGTCGGAAACATGAACTTGATTGACCATCCTGTAGGTCATGTAACATGCAATATGCTTTATCGACTCCACCAGACAGATGTTGCTCTCCGGTTTTGTGATGAAACAAAGGTGTGGTAGAATTTATTCTGCCACTGTGTCTTCTTATTGTCTCAGCCTTAGGCCTATATACAGTATGACGGTGGCAAAGGCATATGAACTAACAGGTTATAGAGCAAACAACGCAATTATCACAACACATAGGTAGCTATATTGCTTCTTTTCCTGGCTTGGCTTCGCCAGTGATTTTACCCACACACTATTACTGATTAGATTTACTCTTCTTGTCCTAAATATTTTTACTTGGAATAAACTGAAAGCTATTTGTCCCAGAATGACATGCTAGCTAGTGATAAAGCTATCTGCTCCTGTTAGCTTGCAATTGTTCTACTTGTTGTAACTAACTAGCTAATTAGCAAGGTAGCTACATTACTAAGGTTGCTGTGTTCTAAGTTGGGAGTCATTTTACAGCTTGCATTGATGGTATCACGTTTCTATAACTAAATAGTTCGATTCCAAATAAATACAAAATACTTTACCTGATAGCAGTTTGTCAGACGGAGATCTCGCTCAAGATGATATCAGCTGTCTACTACTGTATCTTAGATACGGATAAAGTGATTGGCAGACGTGATCAGCAGAGATAGTACCGTGGATAGTACACAAGCTTTGATTGGTTTACAGTTTAGTACTCGGCTAGCAAACATAAAAGTAAGTATTTTGAAAAGATGTGCAATAATTGACATTGCCAACAAACAGAAATGTGTTCAGAAGAAATAAATATGCACAATATGTAAAATCCAGCTCCTCCCTCGACAGAGATCAATCATCTCGAAAACTAAAGCAGATAGCTTGCTACGGCCTACCACCTACTTCCTCTGGGGACCGCTTTGGTAAAAGATAATTGACAATTGCTTTTTCTTTATAAAAACACATGTTATTTCATGAATTCTTTACTTTACACTAAGTTAATGAATTATGTATTTACATAGCTGCCTTCATGGTTTGCCTGTCTATCTGTCTGTCTGTCTGCCTGTCTGTCTTTTTGTTTGTTTGTCTGTCTGTCTGTCTGTCTGCGTTATACTCATGGGCAGTGTCTCTCTCTGTGCTTTCTTCATGGGCTGTCTTCAGGGGCTGTCTGTTTGTCTGTCTGTATGGGCTTTCTTCAGGGGCTTTATGTCTGTAAATGACAGAAACATGTCAAACCTCAGAGGAAAGGAGGAGAGGGACACTGTCAAGGTGTTTTCAACAGCCAGTCGGCTGCGATATTTCGATTTTGTTGCAACAAGAGAGGAGAAGCTGGTCTCTCATAAGTAGGTAGAATGAAAGGAGATTGACGTCTTCACTGCCATCTCGCTGAGTTGCGGGTATTCTCTGCTGCTGAACAGCCAGAATGTGGAAAGGCGCATCTCATTAAAACGAGCGTGCAGGCCTTGGTCACAGGACAGCTCCGATAGTTTATCCTCAAGAACTGAGAGAGTAAGTATAAAGCCTTCAGTAACTCTCGTTGTCTGTGAAATGATTGTGCCTTGGAAGAGATGGAAACTGGCACAACATACCAAAAAAGTAGAATGCAAGGCTACAGTGCCTTCAGAAAGAATTCACACTCCTTATAATATAATAATAATAATATGCCATTTAGCAGACGCTTTTATCCAAAGCGACTTACAGTCATGCGTGCATACATTTTTTTTTTTTTTTGTGTATGGGTGGTCCCGGGGATCGAACCCACTACCTTGGCGTTACAAGCGCCGTGCTCTACCAGCTGAGCTACAGAGGACCACTCCTCCTTGACATTTTCCACATTTTGTTGTGTTACAGCCTGAATTTAAAATGGATAGAATTGTCTGTTTTTTTTGTCACTGGCCTACACACAATACCCCATAATGTCAAAGTGGAATTATGTTTTTCGAATTTTTTACAAATTAATTGAAAATGAAAAGCTGAAATGTCAATAAGTATCAACCCCTTTGTTATGGCAAGCCTAAATAAGTTCAGAGACTAAAGTTCAGGAGTAAACATTTGCTTAACAAGTCACATAATAAGTTGCATGGACTCACTCAGAAATAATAGTGTTTAACTCTGTACCCCACACATACAATTATCTGTAAGGTCCCTCAGTCGAGCTGTGAATTTCAAACACAGATTCAACCACAAAGACCAACAGTGGCGGTCGGTGACGTTTAAGATGAGGGAGGAATTTTTTTTTATTGCTATTACAGCATATTGGATGACTGTCATTCATATTCAATTCACCCAGCTTATTGTAACATCGATAGGTTTAGGCTACAACATGATACTTTAATTTTCCCTATACCCATCATGAGCTTGCTACAACCTAGCCTATGAATGAAAGTTTACAACATAGGTGCACAGGTCTAGAGAACAATGACAGGTGACAGTGACACATTCAATACCGCCTTGCACACACTTGCCTGCTTCTAGTTGATCTAGAGTGTAATCGTTAGTCCAACAGTTGAAAACAAGAGTTTCTATTGGACAAATTCAAGTATGTTTATCCCTGTTTCGTTCCGTTTGCTTCCATTTAAGAAACGTTTTTCAACAGAATTGGCGGAATGAATACACCCCTGATTACATGCAAACACAGTTCACTTTCGTAACAGCCACATACTAATTCCTTCTCACATCTACACGCTCTCCTCCTCTCACGTTTTCCCTTCGCTTGTGGACTTCAGTGCACAACATAGCAGCTGTTTGTGACCAGGCAAAAAAAACTTTCCAAGCCAAACCTTCATATCATAACCGCTAACCACTACACACAGCCTACATCATTGTCACCATATTAGCTAACATCATAGTCAACATAGCTACTAGAACTAATGCATTATTTTTTATTTATTTATTTAACCTTTATTTAACCAGGAAGGGCTCATTGAGATTTAAAATCTCTTTTTCAAGAGCGTCCTGGCCAAGATAGGCAGCACCAAGTCATTACAAAAAATTACAGACAGACAACATAAAAACTACAAGTAATCTAGTAAAAACCATTCATGAATTCATAAGAGTATAACAATATCAAAAACAGCAAATTAAAAACATTGACAGGTCAGGGAATCAGCCTCAAAATTCTTCATCAGAGATTTAAAAACACCAATCGGGACAAGTTCTTCCAGTTTAAAATTATTTTGTAAGGTGTTCCAAGACGATGGCGCAGAGTACATAAAAGACCTTTTACCAAATTCAGTTCGGACATTTGGAACAGTTAGCAGGATAAAGTCCAGTGAACGAAGAGAGTACCCACCACATTTCTGAACAATAAAAATGCCCAAATAAAAAGGTAGTAAACCCAAAATGGCTTTGTAAATAAAAGTATACCAGTGACTGAGCCTACGAGTGACTAGAGAAGGCCAGCCAACCCTGGTATACAAAGTACAGTGGTGCGTAAGGGTTTTGCAGTTTAAAATAAATCTCAAAGTACCATGATAAAGAGTGTCAATTGATCTCAAACACTGAGCGGAAGCATTCATATATAAAATATCCCCATAGTCTAGTAAAGGCATAAATGTAGCTGATACTAGCCTCCTTCTGGCTTCAAAAGAAAAACAGGCCTTATTCCTGAAATAAAATCCATTACAATTAGTAAATCCATTACAATCATGCAGTACAGTGTACAGTCAGCAAGAAGTTTAGCAGTTACACCGGCGGGCCCCGGTGGCAATAAATTAATAAAACCAAAAGCTTACCTTGACTTGGAAGAGTTCCAGTGTTGGATAGCCATAGCCAGCTAGCTAACATAGAATCTGTTTGAGCCAGGTGATTGAGTAGGCTAAACTAGCTAGCTGCATTCACTAGCTAAGTGAAAAAAATACAATGAAATATAGTATCTCTCTCTCTCTTGCGTCTCCTTCATTTTTAAAGATATTAATTTGTTCAAAACTGTTCAACTATTGTGTTTCTCTCTCTTTCAGTCAACTACTCGCCACATTCTATGCACTGCAGTGCTAGCTAGTTGTAGCTTATGCTTTCAGTACTAGATTAATTCTCTGATACTTTGATTGGGTGGACAACATGTCAGTTCATGCTACAAGAGCTCTGATAGGTTGTAAGACGTCCTCCGGAAGTTGTCATAATTACTGTGTAAGTCTATGGAAGGGGGTGAACACCATGAGGCTCTTAGGTTTCATACTGAAGTCAATGTACTCAGAGGAGGACGGAAATGTAGCTACACCATGGTGCTACCCTACAGAGTGCTGTTGAGTCTACTGTAGACCTTCATTGCAAAACAGCGAGGTTTAATCAATTATTTGGTGATGTGAATATATTTAGCATAGTTTTATCTAAAAAAACAAAAAACTATTTTAATTTTTATGAAATTGACTGAGGAGGATGGTCCTCCCCTTCCTCCTCTGATGAGCCTTCACTGTTTTCCAAAGCCTTGCAAAGAAGGGCACCTATTGGTAGATGGGTAAAAAAAAAAAAGAAGCAGAATATCAGTTTGAGCATGCTGTTATTAATTACACATTGGATGGTGTATCAATACACCAAGTCACTACAAAGATACAGGCGTCCTTCCTAACACAGTTGCCAGAGAGGAAGGAAACCGCTCAGGGATTCCACCATGAGGCCAATGGTGAATTTAATACAGTTACAGAGTTTAATGGCTGTGATAGGAAAAACTGAGGATGGAGCAACAACATTGTAGTTACTCCACAATACTAACCTAATTGACACGTGAAAAGAAGGAAGCTTGTACAGAATACAAATATTCCAAAACATGCATCCTGTTTGCAACAAGGCAATAAAGTAATACTGCAACAACTGTGGCAAAGCAATTCACATTTAGTCCTGAATACAAAGTGTTATGTTTGGGGCAAATCCAGTACAACACATTACTGAGTACCACTCTCATATTTTCAAGCATAGTGGTGGCTGCATCATGTTATGGGTAAGCATGTAATCCTTAAGGACCGGGGAGTTTTTCAGGATAAAAAAGAAATGGAATGAAGCTCAGCACAGGCAAAATCCTAGAGGAAAACCTGGTTCAGTCTGCTTTCCACAAAACACTGGGAGATCAATTCACCTTTCTAAAACACAAGGCCAAATCTACACTAGAGTTGCTTACCAAGGCAGTGAAAGTTTTGGAGTGGCCGAGTTACAGTTTTGACTTAAATCTACTTGAAAATGATCAACAACCAATCTGAAGAATGTTGAAAAGAATAATGGGCAAATGTTGCACAATCCAGATGTGGAAAGCTCTTAGAGACTTACCCAGAAAGACTCACAGTTCACAGACTCACTGCCAAAGGTGCTTTTATAAAGTATAGACTCGGGGGTGTGAATACTTATCCAAATGAGATATTTCTGTATTTAATTTTCAATACATTTGCAAACATTTCTAAAAACATGTTTTCACTTTGTCATTGTGGGGTATAGTGTGTAGATGGGTGAGAAAAACATATATTTAATATATTTTGAATTCAGGCTGTAACACAACCTATAAGTCAAGGGGTATGAATACTTTCTGAAGACACTGTATGTAAAGTTAAATAAATACATGACTATAGTAAGTGCATAGGTGCCAAATAAAGTAACAAGGTTGAAGTTTCCATCTTAAATCAGCAAAATAAATCAGGCGATGTCTGTGAAAATTTCTGTGAAACTGTGTATGTTTAACTTGTGGATTACTTGTGGATTTTGAAAAGGAAGAAAATTAACTCAAGATGTGTCAATTTGTTTGTGTGGATGCCATTTTAAAAACAATGCAGATATTGGAGCAAACCTATTTTGGGTTAAGACAAGTAACTATGAGTAAGGGCAAACATCATGATGAGCTTGCAAGATGAGTTTGAATAAAACATCCGATTAACACTTCACATTTATAACGGTTGGTTTTTACTAATAAATAACCAAATCATTGATGGATCAATAGATGAAATAAATGCATGTCTCTTGTCTGCCCTTGCAAGCCAGTTGGCATACGTGTCATCCCACTCCCACATCTGATTGGTCGGTTCCCACAAACTGTAAACCGGCATACGCGTCATCACACTCCCTCATCAGATTTGTCGAGTAGGCGGGCCTTCTGACTTTGTGGCTGTGATAACTAGTGACGACCCATCATTGCTGAGGCAAGTCTGACATATCACACAGACCGGTTTTGGCAGGAAGCTGCTATTTGAAACAAAGGATCGTACTTACGAGTGAATGGGCAATCATTTTTTGCCTCAGGTTCATTTGTTGGGTCCACTTCTTTCACATTAAAATATGAATCTAGTCGCTTCTGTTTAGAGCAAGACATGGCTAATGGCTGTTTGGTTAGCTAACAGGGAGCGCGAGACAGCATGCAGGCTGCGCAGCAGGGCTAGCTTGTGTGTGCGTTTGGTGTAGCCAAAGACATTTATAACTAACCCAAGATAGTTAATTTTTGTCGTTTACAGTGGGAGCAAATGAAGCATAGTGGGCAGAACAAGCAAGGAGTTGGGCAAAACCAAGCACGAGCTAGAGAGATCCTATTGGCGTGTTGTAGCATGTATTTGCATATTTCCGTTAGGGAACGCCTCCTCTGTGAAGTGTGTGTGTACACAAACTCAATTCGACCTTGCACTCCTTCTAAACAACACATTTTTTGGCAAAGTGTCAAGTTTATAAACCATAGTGCTCTGTGTTCGTAACAGATTTTAGTTTTGGGAATATACATTTTTGAGATCAGATGTTTAATCGATGAGAAAGTTAGCAGAATATCGGCCCAGTTTCACCTAGTTCCATCCTCTCCCACTACCCGCAACTGGACTTCCTCTCACAGCCATATTTGGTGGTGAGAAAACATTCTAAAACGGATGCTTCAACTTTATAGCCCCTGTGATGTGTCAGGGTTTCCCCTTCTGTCTGTGATGAAGCTGTACTTTGTCATGGCAACACAATTTGTTTACGCCAGCATGCATAGTTCAGCTCATTGCACAAATAGGCGTATAAATAACATTTAATCAAGTCAAACATGCCGCGGACAAAAATAAATAATCATATTCAAGACAAATATGCCGCGGACTGACACCCATTCCTCCACGGGCCGGCACCGGTCCGCGGTCTGGGTTTTGAGAAAGGCTGCGCTACATAACGATTAAGTGCATCGGCGACGTCGTCCACACAGTGACCGTAAGTACATATCCCAACCAGAAGCCATGGATTACAGGCAACATCCGCACTGAGCTAAAGGCTAGAGCTGCCGCTGTCAAGGAGCAGGACGCTAATCCGGAAGCTTATAAGAAGTCCCGCTACGCCCTCCGACGAACCATCAAACAGGCAAAGCATCAATACAGGACTAAGATCGAATCCTACTACACCGGCTCTGACGCTCGTCGGATGTGGCTGGGCTGGCAAACTATCACATATTATAAAGGGAAACCCAGCCGAGAGCTGCCCAGTAACGCCAGCGTACCAGATGATATATGAACGTTTTGAGGCACGCAATACTGAACTATGTGTGAGAGCACCAGCTGTTCAGGATGACTGTATGATAACGGTTTCAGTAGCCAATGTGAGTAAGACCTTTAACCCCCTAGAGTTGATTGATGCAAAAAAATAATCTGTCAATTTAAGCTAGAGATATCTTTCTTTTTGCATTGGATGCATCTCAATCCACCGTATCCGCCGATGTTGCACTTCCGCATCTGCGGTGAAAGGTGGCAGAGCCAGAGTGGTGTTTGTCAGACCATGAGACATCGGTCATATCACTAAAACGTCTGTAGCGTCCAAATGGCTTGACCTACAAAAAAGTGTCACAGGACTCGTCTGAAGGTAACCGGTACAGGTAAAAAAAAAATGAATGGAAAGTATGACGGTAGTTTTGAGTCACCCCAAAAACAGGTTAAATATGTGTAAAAATAACAAAATATATTTTCTGAGCTTTCTTATATCTCCTAGATATAGGACAAACACTTCAAAACCTTGTTTCTTAAGATTTATATTTTTCTTTGCCATCTATGAATGTGTTATTCAATGCATTTCTCTGGGCTATAGTAGTAAAGGCCAAATTCAATATTTAATCCCAAAAAAATATATACATACCTGAAGAGGTCCTGAAATTCAAAATCAAATATCTAAATTATCCATAGTATGACCATCTTAAAACAATTCCATTTGTCAACTTAGAACACCTACGTGAGAATTCTGTTAATTGACTACAGCTCAGCGTTCAACACCATAGTGCCCTCCAAGCTCATCACTTAGCTAAGGAGCCTGGGACTGAACATTTCCCTCTGCAACTGGATCCTGGACTTCCTGACGGGCCACCCCCAGGTGGTGAGGGTAGGCAACAACACATCTGCCATGCTGACCCACAACACGGGGGCCCCTCAGGGCTGCGTTCTCAGTTCCCTGCTGTACTCCCTGTTCACATTTTACATTACATTTTAGTCATTTAGCAGACGCTCTTATCCAGAGCGACTTACAATATTATTATTTTTTATTAATTTTTTATACTGGCCCCACCGTGGGAATCAAACCCACAACCCTGGCGTTGCAAACGCCACGCTCTACCAACTGAGCTACATCCCTGCTGGCCATTCCCTCCCCTACCCTGGACAACGCTGGGCCAATTGTGCGCCGCCCCATGGGTCTCCCGGTCGCGGCCGGCTACGACAGAGCCTGGATTTGAACCAGGATCTCTAGTGGCACAGCTAGCACTGCGATGCAGTGCCTTAGACCACTGCGCCACTCTAAGTGGCCGCACATGACTCCAACACCATCATTAAGTTTGCTGACGACACGACGGTGGTAGGCCTGATCACCGATGACAATGAGACAGCCTATAGGGAGGAGGTCAGAGACCTGGCAGTGTGGTGTCAGGATAACAACCTCTCCCTGAACGTGGGCAAGACAAAGGACCTTATCATGTACTACAAGAAACAGAGGGCCGAACACGCACCCATTCACATCTTAATGTGTTGTGAAAAGTGTTGTGAAATGTAATGTCATGTAATATTTGTTATTGTACAGTGGGGGAAAAAAGTATTTAGTCAGCCACCAATTGTGCAAGTTCTCCCACTTAAAAAGATGAGAGAGGCCTGTAATTTTCATCATAGGTACACGTCAACTATGACAGACAAATTGAGAACATTTTTTCCAGACAATCACATTGTAGGATTTTTTATGAATTTATTTGCAAATTATGGTGGAAAATAAGTATTTGGTCACCTACAAACAAGCAAGATTTCTGGCTCTCACAGACCTGTAACTTCTTCTTTAAGAGGCTCCTCTGTCCTCCACTGCGTTACCTGTATTAATGGCACCTGTTTGAACTTGTTATCAGTATAAAAGACACCTGTCCACAACCTCAAACAGTCACACTCCAAACTCCACTATGGCCAAGACCAAAGAGCTGTCAAAGGACACCAGAAACAAAATTGTAGACCTGCACCAGGCTGGGAAGACTGAATCTGCAATAGGTAAGCAGCTTGGTTTGAATAAATCAACTGTGGGAGCAATTATTAGGAAATGGAAGACATACAAGACCACTGATAATCTCCCTCGATCTGGGACTCCACGCAAGATCTCACCCCGTGGGGTCAAAATGATCACAAGAATGGTGAGCAAAAATCCCAAAACCACACGGGGGGACCTAGTGAATGACCTGCAGAGAGCTGGGACCAAAGTAACAAAGCCTACCATCAGTAACACACTACGCCGCCAGGGACTCAAATCCTGCAGTGACAGACGTGTCCCCCTGCTTAAGCCAGTACATGTCCAGGCCCGTCTGAAGTTTGCTAGAGTGCATTTGGATGATCCAGAAGAGGATTGGGAGAATGTCATATGGTCAGATGAAACCAAAATAGAACTTTTGGGTAAAAACTCAAGTCGTCGTGTTTGGAGGACAAAGAATTCTGAGTTGCATCCAAAGAACACCATACCTACTGTGAAGCATGGGGGTGGAAACATCATGCTTTGGGGCTGTTTTTCTGCAAAGGGACCAGGACGACTGATCCGTGTAAAGGAAAGAATGAATGGGGCCATGTATCGTGAGATTTCGAGTGAAAACCTCCTTCCATCAGCAAGGGCATTGAAGATGAAACGTGGCTCGGTCTTTCAGCATGACAATGATCCCAAACACACCGCCCAGGCAACGAAGGAGTGGCTTCGTAAGAAGCATTTCAAGGTCCTGGAGTGGCCTAGCCAGTCTCCAGATCTCAACCCCATAGAAAATCTTTGGAGGGAGTTGAAAGTCCGTGTTGCCCAGCGACAGCCCCAAAACATCACTGCTCTAGAGGAGATCTGCATGGAGGAATGGGCCAAAATACCAGCAACAGTGTGTGAAAACCTTGTGAAGACTTACAGAAAACGTTTGACCTGTGTCATTGCCAACAAAGGGTATATAACAAAGTATTGAGAAACTTTTGTTATTGACCAAATACTTATTTTCCACCATAATTTGCAAATAAATTCATTAAAAATCCTACAATGTGATTTTCTAGATTTTTTTTCTCATTTTGTCTGTCATAGTTGATGTGTACCTATGATGAAAATTACAGGCCTCTCTCATCTTTTTAAGTGGGAGAACTTGCACAATTGGTGGCTGACTAAATACTTTTTTTCCCCACTGTATATAACTGCTTAATGTTGCTGGACCCCAGGAAGAGTAGCTGCTGCCTTGGCAACAGCTTATGGGGATCCTTAATAAATACAATTACAAATACATCGATATGGCTGTAGTGGAACGGGTCGAGAGTTTCAAGTTCCTCTGTGTCCACATCACTAAGGACCTATCATGGTCCAAACACACAAACACAGTTGTGAAGAGGGCACGACAACGCCTCTTCCCCCTCAGGAAGCTGAAAAGATTTTGCATGGGCCCTCAGATCCTCAAAGATCTACAGCTGCACCATTGAGAGCATCTTGACTGGCTGCATCACTACTTGGTATGGCAACTGCTCGGTATCCAACCGCAAGGCGCTACAGAGGGTAGTGCGTACGGCCCAGTACATGACTGGGGCCGAACTCCCTGCCATCTAGGACCTCTATACCATGCGGTGTCAGAGGAAGGCCCTAAAAATTGTCAAAGAATCTAGCCACCCAAGTCACAGACTGTTCACTCTGCTACCGCATGGCAAGCGGTACCAGAGCGCCAAGTCTGGGACCAAAAGGCTCCTGAACTGCTCCTTCCCCCAAGCCATAGACTGCTGAACAGTTAATCAAATGGCTACCCGGACTATTTACATTGACCCCCAAATATTAATTTTCACAAAGTCTGCTGCCTCAGTTTTGATGATGTCAATTTGCATGTACTCCAGAATGTCATGAAGAGTGATCAGATGAATTGTAATTAATTGCAAAATCCCTCTTTGCCATGAAAAAGAACTTAATCCCAAAAAACATTTCCACTGCATTTCAACCCTGCCATAAAAGGACCAACTGACATCATGTCAGTGATTCTCTTGTTAACACAGGTGAGAGTGTTGACAAGGACAAGGCTGGAGATCACTCTGTCATGCTGATTGAGTTAGAATAACAGACTGGAAGCTTTAAAAGGAGGGTGGTGCTTGAAATCATTGTTCTTCCTCTATTAACCATGGTTACCTGCAAGGAAACACGTGCCGTCATCATTGCTTTGCACAAAAAGGGCTTCACAGGCAAGGATATTGCTACAAGTAAGATTGCACCTAAATCAACCATTTATCGGATCATCAAGAACTTCAAGGACAGAGGTTCAATTGTTGTGAAGAAGGCTTCAGGGCGCCCAAGAAAGTCCAGCAAGCACCAGGACCGTCTCCTAAAGTTGATTCAGCTGCGGGATCGGGGCACCACCAGTGCAGAGCTTGCTCAGGAATGGCAGCAGGCAGGTGTGAGTGCATCTGCACGCACAGTGAGGTGAAGATGTTTGGAGGATGGCCTGGCATCAGGGACAGACTGATATTCTGCAAAAGGTACAGGGATTGGATTGCTGAGGACTGGGGTAAAGTCATTTTCTCTGATGAATCCCCTTTCCGATTGTTTGGGGCATCCGGAAAACACCTTGTCCGGAGAAGACAAGGTGAGCTCTACCATCAGTCCTGTGTCATGCCAACAGTAAAGCATCCTGAGACCATTCATGTGTGGGGTTGCTTCTCAGCCAAGGGAGTGGGCTCACTCACAATTTTGCCTAAGAACACAGCCATGAATAAAGAATGGTACCAACAAATCCTCCGAATGCAACTTCTCCCAACCATCCAATAACAGTTTGGTGACGACCAATGCCTTTTCCAGCATGATGGAGCACCTTGCCATAAGGCAAAAGTGATAACTAAGTGGCTTGGGGAACAAAACATCAACATTTTGGGTCCATTGCCAGGAAACTCCCCAGACCTTAATCCCATTGAGAACTTGTGGTCAATCCTCAAGAGGCGGGTGGACAAACCAAAACCCGCAAATTCTGACAAACTCCAAGCATTGATTATGCAAGAATGGGCTGCCATCAGTCAGGATGTGGCCCAGAAGTTAATTGACAGCATGCCAGGGCGGATTGCAGAGGTCTTGAAAAAGAAGGGTCAACACTGCAAATATTGACTCTTTGCATAAACTTAATGTAATTGTCAATAAAAGCCTTTGACACTCATGGAATGCTTGTAATTATACTTCAGTATACCATAGTACCATCTGACAAAATAATCTCATAACACTGAAGCAGCGAACTTTGTGAAGACCAATACCTCGTACCCCTGCACATTGACTCGGTACTGGTCATCCTTGTATATGGCCTCATTATTGTTATTTTATTGTGTTACTATTTATTTATTTTTGAGCAAATATTTGTCTTACTTTTTATGGGCTCGTAAGTAAACACTTCACAGTAAAGACTACACCTGTTGTATTCGGCGCATGTGACCAATTACATTTGATTTGATTTGAATATTATATTAAACCTAAACCAAACATGCTATGAACGTCATAAAAATGTACTTATTTGGAAATTGTGGAACATGATGCAACATGGTGGGAATGTTCTGTCCAGCCTTCGTGAATATCACAAGAATATTCTTGCAACATCCCAGACAACTCCCATAACTTAATGAAATGTTCTGGGAACCTTTAAAGAACTTAGACCAGGTGTTCTGTCAACATTCTTACAACAATATTGGAATGTCCTGTTCAACCTAACATAAACATTGTGTGAAAATCATCACAACTGAGCATATTTTGTGTTTTGGGAACCTATCTCTTTGAATGTACCTACACTGTTCTCACAACCTAATTAAATGTTCTGGGAACCTTTAAAGAACTCAGAAAGGCTGTTCTGTCAACATTCTTGCAACATCAAAGGAATCTTTTGTGCATCCTAATTGTAGGAGCCAATTTAGGATTTTTCCTAACTTTGTAGTATAAGATAAATGTATTGGTTTACTTCATTACATTTTTTTGTTACAATAGGCTAAATTATTTCAGTTGTCTCATGCTTTTTTGTAATTGGATACTGTCACTTTAAGAGATGATGCAACGGCTGGTGCTACCTCTAATTTGGGCTCTTGGGTTTTACATGTTCGAATGCTAGTTGTAACTGTCACTTTTTGTCAGTTGTAGGCTGGGGACCCATACCGTGTCCTCTTTGTGGAAATAATTGTACTTACCTGAAGATATTTACCTTGAGTTTACCTTAAAAGCTGTGGATACCTTTACATACTGGAATCCTGTGGAATAAAGTTATTTACTTTTTTACTTTTTTACTATGTCTGAGTCTGTGGTCGTTTAACTAGAGTGAGTGATGCACGTCTACCATACAGCCTCAAGATAAGCTATCGCTGCCCCTACACTGATTCAAACATTATCTGAATGTCAGCACAACTGGACAGTTCTCTTTTCGTATCCCCACAATGTTTCCACAACCTAAATAAATGTTTTAGGAACTTTTAAAGAACACAAAAGAACGTGTTCTGTGAACGTTCTTGTAGCATTAGGTGAATGTTTTTTTGCACCCTAAAAGAAACATTGTATAATCACCCGCACAACTGGACAGTTTTTGTGTATTGAGAACATATCTTTTGAATCTTTTGTGATGTACCCAAAATGTTTCCACCAAACTGTACTCACAACCTAATGAAACATTCTGGGAACCTTTAAAGAACAGACTCTACTTGCAACATCAGGCGAATGTTTTATACAAATATTTTATAATCATCAGCACGACTGGACAGTTTTTGTGTTATGAAAACATTTGCTGCAACCTAGCGAATGTTCTGGGAACTTTAATGGAACCAATTTTGGTTTGCTGGGAAAACATTACTGCTAAATTGTGATATTACATTACCTGGAAACTTAATGAGAACCTTTTATGGAATGTTCTATGGTGCTTGTTAAATGTTGTGCACAACATTTTAGTGAATGTTAGGAGAACATTCCAAGGATATTTCATTTAAAATGTTAAATGGGATGTTATCATCCAAATCCTAGATAAAACCCTATCTAGAACTTAATGAGAATCGTAATTAATGTTCTGGGAACGTTCCCGGTTTGCTGGGTATGCTAAAGCAAGGGCAAATACCCTACAGCACATCCTAACAGTATATCAGACGTGTGTGTGTGTGCGTGCGTGTGTGTGTGTGTGTGGTGCGTGTGCATGTGTACATGCATGTTCAAGTGTGTGGGACCGCGTAGAAGAACACAATTTCACCATACACTCATCCTTCTGTCTGCTCTTTCCATTGTCTGTCTGCCTTAATTCCAGCTCCCTATCTGACACCCCAATGATTGATGTCTCCCAATCAAAATCTCTCCCCTACATGATGGGGGTGGTGTGTGGTGTGTGGTGTGTGCGAACGGCAGGCAGGCGGGTGAGACGTTTCCCCAGAAACAATTGTATCTCTGCGTCCCAAATGGCACCCTATTCCCTACATAGTGCACTACTTTTTGGTCAAAAGTAGTGCACTTTATAAGGAATAGGGTGCCATTTGGGTCGTACCCAATTTGATGCTGTTTTGCCTCTAATGGAATTACGGATACTGAAGCCATCATAACTCTATGTCAAATGAAGTTTGCAGTCTTGTTCTTTTGAATGTCATGAATATAAGGCTTTCTCACATTCACATTCAGCTGCAGGCATGTCCTATTGTCCTGTCCTCCTCATGTAGTCTGTGTGTGTTTGTTGTGGGTGGTAGCCATTAGCCTGCAGTGTGAGCAGTACAGTGCCTATCATAACTATTCACCCCCTTAGATTTCTTCTCATTTTATTGTTACAAAGTGGGATTACGATGGATTTAATTGTCTTTTTTTTTGGTCGATGATCTATACAAAATACTATGTAATGTCAAAGTGGATGAAAAATTCTAACATTCTTTAAAAATGAATAAAACATTAAACACTAGTATGTCTTGATTAGATAAGGATTCACCCCCCCATCCCCAAACATAACACTTTGAATTCAGGAAAAAAAGTTTATTCATTCGCCACATTTTTTGCAGTATTATTTTAGTGCCTTATTGCAAACAGGATGCATGTTTTGGAATATTTGTTATTCTGTACATGCTTCCTTCTTTTCACTCTGTCATTAAGGTTAGTGTTGTAGAGTAACTACAATGTTGTTGATCCATCCTCAGTTTTTTCCTATCACAGCCATTAAACTCTGTAACTGTTTTAAAATCACCATTGGCCTCATGGAGAAATCCCTGAGTTGTTTCCTTCCTCTCTGGCAACTCAGTTTGGAAGGACGCCTGTATCTTTGTAGGGACTGTGTGTATTGATACACCATCCAAAGCTTACTTAATAACTTCACCATGCTCAAAGGGTTATTAACTGTCAGCTTTTTTTTCCATATTTTTTTTTACCCATCTACCAATAGGTGCCCTTCTTTGGAAAAGCTCCCTGGTCTTTGTGCTTGAATTTGTGCTTGAAAATCAATGCTAGACTGAGGGCCTTACATACTGTATAATTGTGTGTGTGGGGTACAGAGACAGGGTAGTCATTCAAAAACCATATTAACCCCTATTATTGCACACAGAGTGAATCTATGCAACTTATTATGTGATTCGTTAAGCAATTTTTTACTCCTGAACTAATTTATGTTTTCCATAACAAAGGGGTTAAATATGTACAGTATATCACCAATACATTTTAGTTATTTATTTTTTATGAATCTGTAAACATTTATAGAATTTTCTTTTCACTTTGACATTATTGAGTATTTTGTATCAGTGACAAACATATCTCAAATAAATTAATTTCCATCCCACTTTGTAACGAAACAAAATGTGAAAAAATCCACGGTGGGTTGGGGGTGCGGATATTTATACATAAATAAATCCATATTATTTTGAAATAATATCTTTCAAATAATTGACATAAAGGAAGGGACCAGGATATCTGGTTACAATGCGGACACAGTGGACGGATGAGACACATTTTAATAGCATGTGTAGACGCATGTCTGAAAATGTGGGAACAATCAGAATGTGGATAAGATCAGGACAAAGGACGCATGTTAGAACCAGGTATAAACAGGGCTTGAGAAATGTTGTCTCTCTCTCTGTCTCCTCTCTAGACTGCAGGTTGTTTGGTGGCTGCAGAGTGACCAACAGGAGTAAGAGTGACATAAACTGTATAACCAACAGTGTGAACGAGATGAGTGAGATGAGCGAAAGGCCACGGTCGGCGGAGATGAACTACATTACCTGTAACCACAGTAACTGCCTGGGGGCGACGGCCCAACCAGAAGAACTCATAGTGACCATAGACGAGACGTTACAGCTGCCCCGGGATACACACACTGGGACCTAAACCTTGGACAGAACCGTTATCTGATATTGGATAAGAGAGAAAGGAAACAGACAGTTTGCTTGGGTTTCCTTCATAAATGGGGCAACCTAGTCTATCACAAACCGATATCCACTGTCCATTACAGTACAGCAGTGGGATCATCTGATGTTTGTCATGAGAGGTTGTTAACATGAGGACAAAAAGTATTGAAAAGTCTTAAAACAAAGGAGATGGAACATTTTGCAGCACTGGATGCAAAAGTTTGACATTGAACTGGATTTATCATTACCGTGACGATGATCTGAAACAGTTAGTTTTTCTCAGAGGAATAACTAACAGTTGGATTTAAAATGGCAGTACAGTGTTGGAGTGGACGGATACCTTTTCTGAATTTCACCATCCTGTCACTCATCATTGTGGCTTGTTCTTGGTAAGCCCTTGCCTATACACATTGCACTCTCTAAATGTGATCCAAATATTTGACTGTGACCCCTCTCTCGTTCACACACACACACACACACACACACACACACACACACACACACACACACACACACACACACACACACACACACACACACACACACACACACACACACACACACACACACACACACACACACACACACACACAGTCTTAAATGTACAGTGTAGTGGTTGAAGTGCAGTGATTATCAATTCAATTTAGCTCCTATCCTCTTCATTGTCCACATACAGTTCTATGTGCTATGAGCAAGATGTGATCATAACGTTCCAGGTACAATATGAGGGTGAGACAATATTTGTTTTTTCTCTTGACGTTGTAACACACGACTGGTGAAACCAAGGTCATTTCATTCTATGGAAACTGCTATTTATATTACACAAAAAACACATGATGAAGATGTGCATGCGTATTTCACACACATTTTTTATTATTATTTATTTCACGTGTTAAATATTTCAGATTAATAACTTCTACTCGTACTGTGTCTTTCTAAATGCTCCTTGTGACTTCAATCTTCAATCTCAGCAAGAGCTTACAGTTCTGATATATTTTTAAATATTAAGTATAGCAATGGGAACGTCCCAAATGCACCCAATGATATTTGAAGCCTTTCATTCTGTATTACCTCACTACTAAGGGCTAAGAGCTGTTGCTGTTATGTGTGTGTGGTGTGTACCATGCTGCCAAGGTGTCCTCAAAGCGAAGGGGGTTCTCTCTCCTATTCTACTGCTTTACTGTACGCGCCCTCTATTGGTTAGATGCAGTGGGGGAAATCATGGTGGATTTACAGTAACTTCTCCAATGCACAGTGATGCTGCATAATGTCACAGATAGAAATGCCATGCATGGATTGCATTTCATGATTAATAGAGCATAATACAGTAGTCCTTTCTATTCATTCTATTTCTACATTTACCGTTGTTGCAAGAAAATTCTCTGCACATCAAGCACAAGCTCAACTTTCACCAGGCTTTTGATCAACTCTTTCCTCACCACTAAGTCCCCTCTGCTTCCAGTCTGTGGTTTCCAGTATGTCCAAAAAGCTGAGCAACAATAAAGACCAAAAACAACCTAGAAGTAGTCCTTGTCAGTTTCTTCTTGATTACGTTTACATTTGTCCTTTATTTTACATTTCCGGAGTTAAGAGATTTCACAAGTTACAGATAGTTCAGAAAACGTACACAATGATCTCTAAGGGCGTTTTCACACTTGGTCCCTTTCAGCCAATGTTTGTGAACTCAGTGCCATTCGCTTAATTTTTTTGTGCAGTGTGAACACTCCAAAGGAACACAGACCCCTCAAAAGAACTCCTGAAGCGAACCCAACTGAGACCTTCTCGAGAGGTGGTCTGAGTTCGGTTCGCTTGAATTCCGCGGTCCGGTTCCCTTTTTTAGGGCAATGTGAACACAAAGCTCCCCAGGTTCGCTTGTCATTATTCCTGCACAACACACTAGACTACTGCAACACCATTTCCCCTGCCATAACCCCTCACATTGGTGCCACAAAAGAGAGAAGATGATGATGTGCAGGTTCGCAGAACCGGTTTTTGGATTTTAATTAGCGATTGTCAAGGACGCACAGAAATTCCAAAATGGGTTGAGTTTTTAGTTCAGATTATTTGTTTGCAATATGTGATCTATAGGCTAAGAGAGCTCCATAAGCTGTTTATCAATTGTGGGGTTTGAATAGTGTGAGAAGACAATATATTTGGTGAGAATCACACATAGGGTACACAATCTATTCTAGATATTAATGGGGCAGTAGCCTACCTTGGGTGTACAATTTTCAATTACAGCATTATTTATTCTGCAGTTATTCTATTGCTATTTATTCTGTTACCAATCAAATGTACATGTAAATAGTAGCTTCTGATTGCAATTATTATGTCTCATATTTATAACTAAATGCAATCTATTAGCTTCCAAAATGTAAGTAGGTAATAAATATCATATTAACAACTACAAACATTTCTCATTGCAGGAAATTAGCTGTAAAACTGCTCATCTTCCTCTCCGCCCCATGGCAAAATGTGTAGAATTGCAGCAAACTAGCTTTAAAACAGCAACATTTTCTCTACACATCATGGCAAAATGTGTAGAATTGCACAAAATGTACTCTAAAACTTTTAAATGTTCTCTGCGGTGAGTTCAGATTTTTTGTGTTCCCCATCCCCATCAAAGTTGCTCAACCCTGCTCTATTCAAAACATAATAGTTTTTTATTTCTTAATCAGCTTTAGGTTTGCAGTTCAGGGTTTTATTGGAAAGGGTTCGGGAATTGGTAATGTCAGTGTTTTAAAATCATAATATTCACTCACAGCAACAGTCATCTTTACTGTGTTGCACTGTGACATTGAGAATAGACAATTATTTATCCAAACTCATTAAAATATATGAAGTCGGGTCTAACACTAATAAGGGATAGCCAATTAACAGTACCTTGTAAGTCTTCAATTCAATCCAGCTTGAAGGCAGCAGGGAGGAGACCACAATTAGCCCACATTAACATTGCAGACTTTTATCCAACCTGCCTTGGATCCTGATTAGTGTATTTAAATAGCTTGTTCTCCAAAATTATGATATTACCTGTACTTATATATTGCCTTGGAAGAAATAAAAAAGTCCGTAAGAAATTACAATCCACCAGACCAGGGGTCAAAAACATCCATGTATGGCGGCAGGTAGCCTAGCGGTTAAGAGCGTTGGGTCAGTCAGTCCCCGAAAGATCACTGGCTCGAATCCCTGAGCTGACTAGGTGAACAATCTGTTGATGTGCCATTGAGTAAAGCACTTAACCATTATTGCTCCTGTAAGTTGCTCTGGATAAGAGCGTCTGCTAAATGACCAAAATGTATGTCAGATACATGAAAGACATGCAGTTTGTTTATATTGTATATCAGGAATGGGCAACTTTGCTGGGGGTGGGAGCCACAAAAAAACTCATAACCCCCCCCACACACACACCTTTCGCAGAAAACAATTTTATGTCCCACTCGTGACAGTGAAGAGAAAATAAATACATTTTAGAGTTATTTTCCTGCAATTCTGCACATTTTGCCATTGGGCGCAGAAAACATTTTGCCGTTTTAAAGCAAGTTTGCTGCAATTCTACATATTTTGCCATGGGGAGGAGAGAAGATTTTGCAATTTTATAACTCATTTCATGTAATTCTACACATTTTGCCATAGGGTGGAGGCAAATGTTTGCAGCTTTTAATATGATAACTGATGATCGATCAATGGGCCCCACCCCAGTCGGTAATTCGACCATGCTTACTACAAGTTTAGATAGCTGTCCGCCACACTAACTTACCAATTCATTTTTTTTTTGCTGACATTGGCTAATTGTGAGTGCTGATGCACAACCAAATTTCGAAATTGAACCTTGTGTATTCTATTATTCTAACTCTCAACAGTAAGTTGAGACACCGACTGAGTTCAAAAAAATATAATTTTTTTTTGTTTTTTTTGGGGTCCGCGGGCCTACAAAATGGGGCCTAAAACACTACTGCATTATCAATCTAATCTTCCCTTCTTCTTCAAGTTCAATCTAGGACTACAAAACATGGTTTGAGACCTTGATATGTTGGCTATTAGTGGTATATGCAGTGTCATTACATAATATTATTAGTACTATTATCATTACATAAGTGTGTTTTCTCCATCTGTAGCTCTTTCAGTTGTTTGGTGCGATGAAAGAATTATGCTTTGGTTTTTGCTATTTCCTTTCAATTCCTGTCAGACAACCAGGTGAAGGGAGTTCCTAATAATCAATGACTATAGTTGATCAATCAAGGACAAGGGAGGAGAGAAAACCTGCAGGCACTTGGCCCTCCAGGAATTGAGTTTGACACCCCTGCAACATGATGTATGGGACAGCTGTGGGGCCTCATCGAAGTGTTGCACACAGCTGGTAGGGCTTGGGACTGTGTGTAGACCCCATCTTAAAGTCCAGGCTGGGTTCCACCCCTGGAGGACAGGAGAAGGTGAACCTCTGCAGCAGGGAGGTGAAGAACAGGAAAAGTTCCATCTTGGCCAGCTGCTCCCCAGGACACACCCTCTTACCTGGGGAGAGAACCAATCACAGAACACCTTTTCTAACTCACACTGTAAAGTATAGAACAGTAACTATGCTAGCACCAACATACTCTAGCTATATAGGCAAGTCAATGATTAAACTTTAAGTCAATGATTCAACTTCAGTTAAACCAAGTAAAGTATTACTATGTAAGGAAGATTAGTTGTGCATGCGCAATTTCCGATAGGGTAGCAATCATTTGGCACCAATCTGGGGTCAAATGACATGGAAGCGATGTAGTACCGTATTACCTAAAGATAATGGAAGGATAAATGTAGCACAGTATTACCTAAAGAGAATGGAAGGAATGCATCTCTCTTCCTGAACTTGCCCTCCTGATCCAGGAAGTGGGCAGGGTTGAAGGTGTGAGGGGTCTCCCACTGAGACTCATCAAACAGGACAGACTGGAGGGTACCAAGCACAATGGTGTTCTGAGGGGACAACAGAACAGACATGATCTCATCAACTCACTGTATTATTTATTAGATACAACTAGTACACAATGTACACAGTGTACACAGTGTTATGGCAACAAAGCTTTATGTATAGTTGAAATAAGTAAGGGATAAACGCAGACATTCTGTATATTACCTTGGAAATAATGGACAACACTGCAGAGTCACTTTGCGGTGTTCATTTTCCCAATGTAATGTACAGAACGGAGGTGTTTATCCCACTTATACCACAGTTGCCAAAGAAAACAATACTCAAGCACAAATGTACCGGTATGTGTAGGCGCATATTGCGTCATGATTTCAAAGTGTCCTGAAATATTTTCCAACTGTCCCGATATCTTTTCCAACTGTCCCAATATCTTTTCCAACTGTCCCAATATCTTTTTTCCAACTGTCCCATTATCTGATTTTAATGCCCATTCTAGAATGCCCTTCTAGCCAATCAGAAACAAGTATTCAACAACACTGTGGTATCTCATTTTCGAACGTTGCTATGGGCACAGTCAAACAACGGAAGTGATGGAATCGACTTCTTCTTTACTTCCCTACTGCAGCGCTCTGGTGGCAAACTTGCCAGAGTAAATTATTTAAGTCAATTTATAGAGTATAAAAGTCATGTAAACAAGTGTAAGTGTATAAGTGTAATTACATTTTTTATTTAATTCAAGTTCGCTAACATTAGCTAGACCTACTAGTAGGCTAGGTCTGTTGTGGTAGTAATATTAGTTGTGTTATGGTGGAGTTAAGGCCCAGGCCATCCACCAAGCCAATAACTATAGCCTAACGATAAATGTAATGATAAACTATAGGCTACATAACTATAAAACATTGTTGAGCATCCACACTAGAGGAAAGTTTATAGTTTATCGTTCTACAGTCCTAAAATCCTTTGGGTCTTCTTTTTCACTGTGATCATCTCTGTATGTCCTGTGCAACTATTTGCAATGCATCCGCGCAACAATATTATCATAACCTGCCAAAATGATCACACCAATCGCAGTGGAGGCTGCTGAGGGGAGGACAGCTCATAATAATGGCTGGAACGGCACAAATGGAAGGGCATCAAACCATGTGTTTGATGTATTTGATACCATTCCGCTAACTCCACTCCAGCCATTACCATGTGCTCGTCCTCCCCAATTAGGGTGCCACCAACCTCCTGTGCACCTTCTCTCCTCACCAACCTCCTGTGCACTTTCTCTCCTCAACTTTCCCCGACATGCATTTTCTATGCTGTAGGCCTGTTTTACCATCAGGAATTAGCAAGAGCAAGCCTGCTTCTTTCCCCGAATAGGCTATTAGGCCTAGTATAAATAAATGTCCTATCGCTTTTGTAGCCTATAGCTTTTCCTGGGATTTCACGAGAAGAGGAATGGCCTATTTCGGAGAGGCTTGTGTAGCCTATAGCCTGTTGTGCAAGGGAACCGCTGAGAGAGGCTAGTGATGTGTAGCCAAAGTAAGAAGCTAAATATTTGCTAGATATTAGGCCATCCATTAGCTAAATATTAGGGCTATAAGCTAAATATTTATCTGTCAAAGTTCAAGAAGAATAAGTTAACAGATTATCAAATGGCAGATCTGTAGTGCATTCCTCCAGGATGCGCTCTGTGGCCCCCAGGCACGCAAAGCTCCACTATTGATTAGGCCTACGTTTTTAGACAAGAAAAGTATTATATAATGGGCTACAACAAAACAGTGCAATGAGGAATTAGTTATTGTTATCAAGTGAATACGCAATTATTGTCCATAGGCTGTAAACTGCAGTGATGTAGGCTAATTTGAATAACCGCTCACATGTCCTGTTTTGTTTCATGCTGAAATAACTGCATAGGCCAACAGCCTGGGCCTGATTATGCAACCATTTGGATCCGTTTAAGTCTGTTCTAGACAGTTTAGACGGCCCAGAAAGGTACATTAGCAGGACACTCATATGGTGTAGGCCTATTTTGTCAGGATGTAACCCGGTGTTAAGATAGGCCTACTATTGGAAAATATGGGCTTCTCCTTTCCTAGCCTATTTTACATTCAGCAAGCAAGAGCAAGCGTGCATCTCTCCTCCAATAGGCTATCAGTAGGCTAAATAAAATGCATAATTGCGCAACAGAACAATGAAGACAGACAGGCTTGAGATGTAGCCTATATCCTAAATTAGAAGAGTAGGCTATGCATATTAGCCCATAATTCATAAACTCAGTGTCAGGCTTAATACTGCAGTGACTATGTCCAGTCAATTTACACAGCGAAATAATAAAAAGTTGATCAGAAAACGAAACAATAGGTAGCCTACACTATGTGTGCTCCCGATGCAGCCCAGAGTGCGCTCCTTCCCAGTCCCTTGGTAGGCAGCTCAAAAAGCTACCATATTGTTTCAGTTTTTTGGGGACAAGAAATGTATCCTAACTAGGCTACAACAACACAATGTAATGAAGAATGTTATTATTGTTTTCAAGTGAGTACAAAACTCTCCCTTACTAAAAAAGATTGCAGTTAGAGTGCAGTATAACTGCAGTATGCTGAAAATACTGTGTCCAAAATAACACTGTTTTATTTACTGCAGTAATGCAGTTACAGCGCAGTATAACAGCAGTTCAACTGCAGTACACTGCAGTTCATATGCAATTACTGCGTCCAAAATACAACAGTTTCAAAACTGCTATCTTTTTTTGTAAGGTCTAGGCATTAAACTGCAGCGAATAGCCTATGTCAATTGAATAGCCACTCAAAAGCCTGGCGTTTTGAATCTATATTTAGAAATAAGTGCATCTAGGTTGCCTGATTGGAACAACCATTTGGATCAGTTATGGGTTTTTTCTCTGCAGTTTAGCCTACAAGGTCCAGGCACACTAGCAGGACAGTAATATAGTGTATTTTGTCATGATGTATCAGCTAACAGAAACATGCTAATGCAGGGATTTCTATGACAATGCGTGGGGGAAGTTGTATTCATAGTTTCCGCGTTTGGCTTCCATGTTTTAAAAGCGTTTGAAAATTAGGTGGATAACTAAGGCATAAATGCCGATGTTCTGTACATTACCTTCGAAATAATGGATGACCCAGCTGAGTTCATTTTTCCAAGGTAATGTACAGAACAAAGGTGTTTATCCCGCTTATACCACAGTTGCCAAATAAAAAAACATGAAAGTACACATTTACTGGTATAAATACTTTTACATTTTTATATTTCTTTATATTTTTATATGTAAATTCATACTTTCTCATCGGTTGGTTACTAGAGACACGACCAGTCGTTCATTCAATTAGTTTGAAATTTACAGACGCGACCCTGTCGTTCGTTCTTATGGGGGAGGTGTTGCTGTATATAGTCAGAGCCATGTCCCTGTAATGCTTAGAGAAGATCTTATGTCAAGTGTTATTGAAGTGTGAAAAAAGAAATGTATGCACATTTTTTTAGCGTCTGCTTAAAAAATGACAAAAAGAAATGTTGTGGCTGCAGGTTCACCTGACCCATCTAAAGCCTTTTCTTTTGGGGTGTTGCTATAGGCCACCAAGTGCTAACGGTCAGTATATAAATAATATGTATGAAATGCTTGCTAGTGTATGTGATGTAAACAGAGAGGTCTACTTTCTTGGGGACCTGAATATTGATTGGTTTTCATCAAGCTGTCCGCTCAAGAGGAAGCTTGTCACTGTAACCAGTGCCTGTAATCTGGTTCAGGTTATTAATCAACTGACCAGGGTGTTTACAAACACTACAGGAACAAGATCATCCATATGTATTGATCACATTTTTACTAATACTGTAGAACTTTGTTCTAAAGCTGTATCCGTACCCATTGGATGCAGTGATCACAATATAGTGGCTATATCCAGGAAAGCCAAAGTTCCAAAAGCTGGACCTAAAATAGTGTATAAGAGATCATCCAAAAGATTTTGCTGTGACTCATATGTGGATGATGTAAAAAATATTTGTGTATAAGATTTTGCTGTGACTATTAGGTGGGTGATGTTAAAAATATTTGTTGGTCTGATGTGATTAATATGGAGCATCCAGATGCTGCACTTGATGAATTTATGAAATTGCTTCTTCCAATTATTGATAAGCATGCGCCTGTTAAGAAACTGACTGTTAGAACTGTTAAGGCTCCATGGATTGATGAGGAATTGAAAAACTGTATGGTTGAAAGAAATGGGGCAAAAGGAGTGGTTAATAAGTCTGGCTGCACATCTGACTGACTGACTTACTGCAAATTGAGAAATGATGTGACTAAACTCAACAAGAAGAATAAGAAACTGTATAATGAATCCAAGATCAATGATATAAAGAATGATGGGACTTTGGAGTATTTTAAATTAAATTATGGGCAAAAAGACAAATTCAACTCCATCTTTCATCAAATCAGATGGCTTATTCATCACAAAACCATTTGATGTTCCCAATTATTTTAATGATTACTTCATTGGCAAAGTGGGCAAAATTAGGCAGGAAATGACAGCAATGAACAGTGAGCCATCGTACTCATGCATAAAAAAACAAATAATGAAAGAAAAGCATTGCAACTTTGATTTTTGTAAAGTTAGTGTGGGATAGGTGGAAAAGTGATTGTTATCAATCAATAATGACAAACCTCCTGGCATTGATAACTTAGAAGGAGAGCTACTGAGAATGGTAGCTGACTCTATGGCCACTCCTATCTGTCATACAGTATCTTTAATCTGAGTCTAGAGGAAAGTCTTTGTCCTTCCTGAAGGGAAGCCAAAGTCATTCCAAGAGTGGTAAAGCGGCCTTTACTGGTTCTAACAGCAAACCTATCAGCTTGCTGCCAGCTCTTAGTAAACTGTTGGAAAAAATTGTGTTTGACCAAATACAATGCTATTTCTCTGTAAACAAATTAACAACAGACTTTCAGCATGCTTATAGAGAAGGGCACTCAACATGTACTGCACTGACAGAAATGACTGATGATTGGTTGAAAGAAATTGATAATAAGAAGAAGTGTGTCCATGTACAGTGCCTTGCAAAAGTATTCATCCCCCTTGGCATTTTTTCCTATTTTGTTGCATTATAACCTGTAATTTAAATGTTTTTTGGGGGGATTTCATGTAAATGGACATACACAAAATAGTCCAAATTGGTGAAGTGAAATGAAAAATATTACTTCTTTCAAAAAATTCAAAAAAAGTAATAATGGAAAAGTGGTGCGTGCATATACAGTGGGGAGAACAAGTATTTGATACACTGCCGGTTTTGCAGGTTTTCCTACTTACAAAGCATGTAGAGGTCTGTAATTTTTATCATAGGTACACTTCAACTGTGAGAGACGGAATCTAAAACAAAAATCCAGAAAATCACATTGTATGATTTTTAAGTAATTAATTTGCATTTTATTGCATGACATAAGTATTTGATCACCTACCAACCAGTAAGAATTCCGGCTCTCACAGACCTGTTCGTTTTTCTTTAAGAAGCCCACCTGTTCTCCACTCATTACCTGTATTAACTGCACCTGTTTGAACTCGTTACCTGTATAAAAGACACCTGTCCACACACTCAATCAAACAGACTCCAACCTCTCCACAATGGCCAAGACCAGAGAGCTGTGTAAGGACATCAAGGATAAAATTGTAGACCTGCACAAGGCTGGGATGGGCTACAGGACAATAGGCAAGCAGCTTGGTGAGAAGGCAACAACTGTTGGCGCAATTATTAGAAAATGGAAGAAGTTCAAGATGACGGTCAATCACCCTCGGTCTGGGGCTCCATGCAAGATCTCACCTCGTGGGGCATCAATGATCATGAGGAAGGTGAGGGATCAGCCCAGAACTACACGGCAGGACCTGGTCAATGACCTGAAGAGAGCTGGGACCACAGCCTCAAAGAAAACCATTAGTAACACACTAAGCCGTCATGGATTACAATCCTGCAGCGCACGCAAGGTCCCCCTGCTCAAGCCAGCGCATGTCCAGGCCCGTCTGAAGTTTGCCAATGACCATCTGGATGATCCAGAGGAGGAATGGGAGAAGGTCATGTGGTCTGATGAGACAAAAATAGAGCTTTTTGGTCTAAACTCCACTCGCCGTGTTTGGAGGAAGAAGAAGGATGAGTACAACCCCAAGAACACCATCCCAACCGTGAAGCATGGAGGTGGAAACATCATTCTTTGGGGATGCTTTTCTGCAAAGGGGACAGGACAACTGCACCGTATTGAGGGGAGGATGGATGGGGCCATGTATCGCGAGATCTTGGCCAACAACCTCCTTCCCTCAGTAAGAGCATTGAAGATGGGTCGTGGCTGGGTCTTCCAGCATGACAACGACCCGAAACACACAGCCAGGGCAACTAAGGAGTGGCTCCGTAAGAAGCATCTCAAGGTCCTGGAGTGGCCTAGCCAGTCTCCAGACGTAAACCCAATAGAAAATCTTTGGAGGGAGCTGAAAGTCCGTATTGCCCAGCGACAGCCTCAAAACCTGAAGGATCTGGAGAAAGTCTGTATGGAGGAGTGGGCCAAAATCCCTGCTGCAGTGTGTGCAAACCTGGTCAAGACCTACAGGAAACGTATGATCTTTGTAATTGCAAACAAAGGTTTCTGTACCAAATATTAAGTTATGCTTTTCTGATGTATCAAATACTTATGTCATGCAATAAAATGCAAATTAATCACTTAAAAATCATACAATGTGATTTTCTGGATTTTTGTTTTAGATTCCGTCTCTCACAGTTGAAGTGTACCTATGATAAAAATTACAGACCTCAACATGATTTGTAAGTAGGAAAACCTGCAAAATCGGCAGTGTATCAAATACTTGTTCTCCCCACTGTATATTTTTACCCTTTGCTATGAAGCCCCTAAATAAGATCTGGTGCAACCAATTACCTTCAGAAGTCACATAATTAGTTAAATAAAGTCCACCTGTGTGCAATCTAAGTGTCACATGATCTCAGTATATATACACCTGTTCTGAAAGGCCCCCGAGTCTGCAACACCACTAAGCAAGGGGCACCACCAAGCAAGCAGCACCATGAAGACCAAGGAGCTCTCCAAACAGGTCAGGGACAAAGTTGTGGAGAAGTACAGATCAGGGTTGGGTTATAAAAAAATATCAGAAACTTTGAACATCCCACGGAGCACCATTAAATCCATTATTAAAAAATGGAAAGAATACGGCACCACAACAAACCTGTCAAGAGAGGGCCGCCCACCAAAACTCATGGACCAGGCAAGGAGGGCATTAATCAGAGAGGCAACAAAGAGACCAAAGATAACCCTGAAGGAGCTGCAAAGCTCCACAGTGGAGATTGGAGTATCTGTCCATAGGACCACTTTAAGCCGTACACTCCACAGAGCTGGGCTTTACGGAAGAGTGGCGAGAAAAAAGCCATTGCTTAAAGATGAAATAAGCAAACACATTTGGTGTTCGCCAAAAGGCATGTGGGAGACTCCCCAAACATATGGAAGAAGGTACTCTGGTCAGATGAGACTAAAATTGAGCTTTTTGGCCATCAAGGAAACTGAGTGTGGTAAAAGACCAAGTCCATATTATGGCAAGAACAGCTCAAATAAGCAAAGAGAAACAACAGTCCATCATTACTTTAAGACACGAAGGTCAGTCAATACGGAAAATGTCAAGAACTTTGAAAGTTTCTTCAAGTGCAGTCACAAAAACCATCAAGCGCTATGATGAAACTGGGTCTCATGAGGACCGCCACAGGAATGGAAGACCCAGAGTTACCTCTGCTGCAGAGGAAAAGTTCATTAGAGTTAACTGCCTCAGAAATTGCAGCCCAAATAAATGCTTCACAAAGTTAAAGTAACAGACACATCTCAACATCAACTGTTCAGAGGAGACTGTGTGAATCAGGCCTTCATGGTCGAATTGCTGCAAAGAAACCACTACTAAAGGACACCAATAAGAAGAAGAGGCTTGCTTGGGATAAGAAACACGAGCAATGGACATTAGACTGATGGAAATGTGTCCTTTGGTCTGGAGTCCAAATTTGAGATTTTTGGGGCCAAACGCTGTGGCTTTGTTAGACGCGTTGTGGGTGAACGGATGATCTCCGCATGTGTATTTCCCTCCGTAAAGCATGTTATGTTGTGGGGGTGCTTTGCTGGTGACACTGTCTGTGATTTATTTAGAATTCAAGGCACACTTAATCAGGATGGCTACCACAGCATTCTGCAGTGATACGCCATCCCATCTGGTTTGGGCTTAGTGGGACTATCATTGTTTTTCAACAGGACAATGACCCAACACACCTCCAGGCGGTGTAATGGCTATTTTACCAAGAAGGAGATTGATGGAGTGCTGCATCAGATTGCCTGGCCTCCAAAATTCCCCGACCTCAACCCAACTGAGATGGTTTGGGATGAGTCGGACTGCAGAGTGAAGGAGAAGCAGCCAACAAGTGCTCAGAATATGTGGGAACTCCTTCAAGACTGTTGGAAAAGCATTCCAGGTGAAGCTGGTTGAGAGAATGCTAAGAGTGTGCAAAGCTGTCATCAAGGCAAAGGGTGGCTATTTGAATGATATAAAATATATTTTCATTTGTTTAACACTTTTTTGGTTACTACATGATTCCATATGTGTTATTTCATAGTTTTGATGTCTTCACTATTATTCTAAAATTGAGAAAATAGTAAAAATAAAGAAAAACCCTGGAATGAGTAGGTGTGTCCAAACTTTTCACTGGTACTGTACGTTTTACGGACACAGTATGTTTTACATTAGTTATCTTGTTGCTATTAGTTGTTATTAGTCCCATCCTTCAGTTCCATTCAACCCCTCCCATCTGTCTCTTAACACCATCCATATTGGATTTCTATTTGCCATATATTTTTCAACTGTGCTGTGATGTTTCACACATTTTCTGAACCTTTCTATTCTCATTGTTTCTTCAGATTGTAAATTGAAAATAAACATTTTTGCTAAAAGTATTATTATATTATTGATCAATTGACTATGACTATGCCAGTAGTGCTATTTGCAGGGTTAGCTCCAGGTAGATATTGCAATTATTCAGCCATTCCTGGACCTGTGACCAAAAACAAGCTACATATGGAAAGTACCAAAACAAATGATCTAATGATTCTGTCTCTTCGCAGCAAAATCTGCAGAGCTGGGAAGGTTGCATCCCCAAAATACAGTGAGGGAAAAAAGTATTTGATCCCCTGCTGATTTTGTACGTTTGCCCACTGACAAAGAAATGATCAGTCTATAATTTTGAACCGTGAGAGACAGAATAACAACAAAAAAATCCAGAAAAAAGCATGTCAAAAATGTTATAAATTGATTTGCTTTTTAATGAGGGAAATAAGTATTTGACCCCTCTGCAAAACATGACTTAGTACTTGGTGGCAAAACCCTTGTTGGCAATCACAGAGGTCAGACGTTTCTTGTAGTTGGCCACCAGGTTTGCACACATCTCAGGGGGGATTTTGTTCCACTCCTCTTTGCAGATCTTCGCCAAGTCATTAAGGTTTCGAGGCTGACGTTTGGCAACTCGAACCTTCAGCTCCCTCCACAGATTTTCTATGGGATTAATGTCTGGAGACTGGCTAGGCCACTCCAGGACCTTAATGTTCTCCTTCTTGAGCCACTCCTTTGTTGCCTTGGCCATGTGTTTTGGGTCATTGTCATGCTGGAATACCCATCCACGACCCATTTTCAATGCCCTGGCTGAGGGAAGGAGGTTCTCACCCAAGATATAACGGTACATGGCCCCGTCCATCGTCCCTTTGATGCGGTGAAGTTGTCCTGTCCCCTTAGCAGAAAAACACCCCCAAAGCATAATGTTTCCACCTCCATGTTTGACGGTGGGGATGGTGTTCTTGGGGTCATAGGCAGCATTCCTCCTCCTCCAAACACGGCGAGTTGAGTTGATGCCAAAGAGCTCGATTTTGGTCTCATCTGACCACAACAATTTCACCCAGTTCTCCTCTGAATCATTCAGATGTTCATTGGCAAACTTCAGATGGGCATGTATATGTGCTTTCTTGAGCAGGGGGACCTTGCGGGCGCTGCATGATTTCAGTCCTTCACGGCGTAATGTGTTACCAATTGTTTTCTTTGTGACTATGGTCCCAGCTGCCTTGAGATCATTGACAAGATCCTCCCGTGTAGTTCTGGGCTGATTCCTCACCGTTCTCATGATCATTGCAACTCCACGAGGTGAGATCTTGCATGGAGCCCCAGGCCGAGGGAGATTGACAGGTCTTTTGTGTTTCTTCCATTTGCGAATAATCGCACCAACTGTTGTCAACTTCTCACCAAGCTGCTTGGCGATGGTCTTGTAGCCCATTCCAGCCTTGTGTAGGTCTACAATCTTGTCCCTGACATCCTTGGAGAGCTCTTTGGTCTTGGCCATGGTGGAGAGTTTGGAATCTGATTGATTGATTGCTTCTGTGGACAGGTGTCTTTTATACAGGTAACAAACTGAGATTAGGAGCACTCCCTTTAAGAGTGTGCGCCTAATCTCATTTCGTTACCTGTATAAAAGACACCTGGGATCCAGAAAAATGGCTGATTGAGAGGGGGTCAAATACTTATTTCCCTCATTAAAATGCAAATCAATTGATAACATTTTTGACATGCGTTTTTCTGGATGTTTTTGTTGTTATTCTGTCTCTCACTGTTCAAATAAACCTACCATTAAAATTATAGACTGATCATTTCTTTGTCAGTGGGCAAACGTACAAAATCAGCAGGGGACCAAATACTTTTTTCCCTCACTGTAAATAATATTCTATTGGTTGCAAGAATTTGATTTTAAAAAAAATTGGAATCCGGCGTCGTTTTGCGTATCAGTTCATATGGAATCGGCACGTCAAACATTTCTTCCCAACTCTTTTTTAATCTATATGGCAAGGCTGTCAATTTTTTGGTGCATAAACGAAACTGGTATACTTTTTATTTATCACAATTTTCTTTAACCAATTATGGTTTTTAATGCAGGGCCGACAGACAAGTTCCTTACTTTTTCCCTCTTCCACTTTCCTCTTCCATTTTTGCGTTAATGCTAAAATTAGTTGGTTGTAATTTTGGGTAGAGCAGACATTGCCATATGTTTTTGTTAGCTGCATGTGCGACATAACTCCACCAGTCCTGCCTATGATATCATTTACAAAGATTACACCTTTTTTTTTCTAAAAAAATAGTGGTTTTTTATCAAATAGTAAATTTGAGTTTAACCACAGTATTTGTTGTATTATTTGTTCAGTCGTTTCTGGTGGATAAAATTTAAATTGCAATCAACTTTCTATGGCTTGTTTTAGAAATAGTGATATTTGGGAGATTATTTCCTTTTCAAATAACTGAAAGTGAGAGGTTGTAATCTGAATAAAGGGAAAAAGGCCATTCTTGAACATAGGGTGAGACATTATTACTAATTTGCTAGAGAACCTGTTCGGATTTAAGTATAACTTTTGTATGACTGAACCCTCTAGTGAAAGGTCTAATTTTTTAATATTTAATAATTTCTGCCCTCCGAATTCATATTCATTATATAAATAGACCCGTTTCATTTTGTCTGGCTTGCCGTTCCAAATAAAATTGAATATTTTTTTCTAATATAATTTAAAAAACTGTTCGCTAGCTGTAGGCAAGACCATAAGCAAATGGGTAAACTGGTATATTACTAAACAGTTAATCAGTGTGATTTTTCTACAAATAGACAGGTATTTACCCTTCCATGGTAGCAAGATCTTTTTGCTAACTTTTTATAAAAATGTATTGGAATGAGATCATTTCTTTCGGGATATGTATACCGAATATACACATAGGTGTTCCTTTTTGTCCAGGTGGGAAAGGGCAGTGTGGAGTGTGATTGAGATTGAGTCATCTGTGGATCTGTTGGGGCAGTATGCACATTGGAGTGGGTCTAGGGTATCCGGGAAGATGCTGTTGATGTGAGCCATGACTAGCCTTTCAAAGTCAACTTCTCAATCCCATGCCGTGGCAGCCCAAATACTAAACCAAGAAGATGGAATGAACTCCTATTTTGAGAACTAGGATCCTGAGGTCTTTGAGGAACCTGAACTATCACCTGTGGAGTTTGCATGACTAGGTGCAGTTCCAAAGACCCTACTACAAATGGTTTTACAACAACAGACAACAAAGCCATAAAAAACATTCAAGTCAAAAGACTCTGTGAAGGTTTACTATCGGAAGGAAAACTCCGTTACGGATACACGCTGGATATTGTTATATTTACCATTGCATTCGGACCGAAAGCAGAGCTCGCTTGGAAGGACTTGAGACTCCTAGAATTCACTAGCAGTGAGTAACCAATGTGAATGAATGAGCGGTCCTTGTTGTTGCACCATATTCCTGGATCTCATTGAATGTTTTTGCCGTTTAGGAACTTCGAATGTGGACTGTATGCGTCCGAAACGACCCCGCTTTAGGCTTGGGCAGTGGCTATGGTCAATTGGTAAGGAAGCCACTACATTCAAGTCAAAAGACTCCGTGAAGGATTACTATCAGAAGGAAAGCTCAGGTACCGACACAAGCTGGATATTGTAATATTTAACATTGCATTCGAACCACAACGACAGCTCGCTTGGAAGGACTTGAACTCCTAGAATTCGCTAGCCGTGAGTAACCACTGCGAATGAATGAGCTGCCCTGTTCAATGCAATCGTTTCATCAAGCATATTATGGAAGCGCAAATGTGCTTATAATTGGAATGTTTGATAAACTTGGGAATGGAATTCAAAACACAGCGCTGTGAAAACTATAAAGAAGTTTGAGTTTGGGCAACACTGAGATCCTATGCACAATGTAGCCTAATCAAATGTATAATATTAGGCCTAACGTAGAAATACAATGCATCAATGGAACTATACTAAAGGATCTAAAGATTGTATTACCTTTATTTTACTAGGCAAGTCAGTTAAGAACAAATTCTTATTTACAATGACGGCCTCAACCGGCCAACTCTGGGCCAATTGTGCGCCGCCCTATGGGACTCCCAATCAAGGCCAGTTGTGATTTAGCCTGGAATCGAACCAGGGGGTCTGTAGTGACGCCTCAAGAACTGAGATGCAGTGCCTTAGACCGCTGCGCCACTCGGGAGCACTGTGTGTTTAAATTTAATTAAAGGGGACAAAACCTATAATGGGAAAAAAACATTCAATGAGATCCAGGGATATGGCCTGCTGGCTCCCCTTCCTCTGCGGAAGCATAGTTCCCGCTCAGCCCAGTCAAAACTGTTCGCTGCTCTGGCACCCCAATGGTGGAACAAGCTCCCTCACGACGCCAGGACAGCGGAGTCACTCACCACCTTCCGGAGACATTTGAAACCCCACCTCTTTAAGGAATACCTGGGATAGGATAAAGTAATCCTTCTACCCCCCCCCCCCCAAAAAAAATAAAATAAAAATAAAATAAAAAAATTGGAAAGTGGTTATCCCACTGGCTATAGGGTGAATGCACCAATTTGTAAGTCGCTCTGGATAAGAGCGTCTGCTAAATGACGTAAATGTGCCCTTGAGCAAGGCACTTAACCCTAATTGCTCCTGTAAGTCGCTCTGGATAAGAGCGTCTGCTAAATGACTAAAATGTAAATGTAAATGATATGGTGCAACAACAATGTTTATTCTTCTCATATCTAACAAACAACGATTCTCCAATCAACTTAAAGCATCGATTATTTGACATGAAAAATACATAGTATGGCCTGTCTGTATGGTCAAAAGACTATACCGCTCCCGCTTCTAGCTAGGACTCCCTTGCCCAACTTCCTGCCTTTATCCTATTACCAACACACTTACCACAGTACAATGAATGGGCAAGAGGGGGAGCCAAAAACTAAGTTAAACTAATGAAAAAGGAATATCTCAATCAGGTAAATAAATCATAAAGGTACGCACCTAATATTTCATCATATACATTCATATTTCATATATTTACACACACGTACATGGAGCTCTGTATGTTCTGTATGTCCAAATCGGCTCTAACATATCGGCCCCTAATTGTTAACTGCACTGAATGCATAACAATGACTTAATATTCAAAAATAGAGTCAACACACAAAACATACTATACCAGAGCAGTATTACGGTTCATAGCTATATACAAATATACAAGGTCCCATATAGGACAAGAGTCCATTGATCTCAGTCCCAAAAAATGTCAAGTTTGACGTCCAGAAATGTACAAGTACGACATCCAAGAATCAGAGGTGCACGTGATTCAAAGATGGAGCACTGTTTGTGTGTGTGTGTGTGTGTGTGTATCTCAGTCAGCCGCCTCCAGCAGCAGGCAGAATTTATTGATAGGTCTCTGTAAGATGTTGGTCTTGGTCTTAACCATGACGCTCCGGACAAGACCTTTGGCCCCTGGCAAAGCCTCCACCACACGCCCCATTAGCCAAGAGTTCCTTGGGGCTGTGTCATCGACGAAGACAACAAGGTCACCAGGACTGAAGTTTCTCTTAGTTTTGTTCCACTTGTTCCGCTCCTGCATAAGTGGAAGATACTCCCTTATCCATCTCTTCCAGAAGAGGTCAGTGATATATTGTACTTGCTTCCATCTCCTTCGTGAGTATAGTTCTCCTCTCTAGAATAGTCCTGGTGGCAGGACTGGCTTTGCTTTCAGATGAAGCAGATGGTTCGGAGTTAGGGGTTATAGATCATTAGGGTCGTTCTTACAGTTGTGATTGGTCTGTCGTTCATGATCGCCTCAATTTCACACAAGTCTGCAAAGCCTCATCATCCAGTACTTGCTCTTTAAGGACTGAATAGAGGATATTTTTCACAAGTCGGATCAACCTCTTCCATACTCCCCCATGGTGGGCTCCAGAGGAAGGGTTGAATGACCATGTCACTCCTTCCTTCAGTAATGCATGTTGAATCTTGTTGTGATCCAGCTCATTCAGAGCTTCTCCTAGCTCTCTGTGTGTTCCAACAAAGTTGGTGCCATTGTCTGTTTCTGATACTTGTTACTAGGCCCCTTCGATAGATGAACCTGCGCAGGGCATTGATGCACGAATCAGTATCCAGATAACTAGCAACATCTAGATGGACAGCTCGACTCACAAGGCAAGTAAAGATCACACCATACTGCTTCACATGAACGCGGCCTCACTTCACCTCTATGGGGCCGAAGTAATCTATGCCCACATGGGTGAAAGGCGGCAAATCAGGTGACACCCGATGTTGTGGAAGGTCGGCCATCTTCTGTTCTCCAGCTCTAGCTTGCATCTGCCTGCAGAAGACACAGCTCTTAAGGATCTTCCTTGCTAAGGAGTTGGCACAGGGTATCCAATATCGCTGGCGAAGTCTGGAAAGCATGTGACCTCTCTCAGAGTGGCCAACCTTCTCATGGATGTAGAGTAAGATCAGTCTGGAGATGTGGGAGTCTTTGGGCAGGATCATAGGATTCTTTAGTTCTGTAGGCATAGCAGCTTTGCTTAACCTTCCTCCCACTCTCAGAATGCCATTGTCAACAATTGGATCAAGCTTAAAGATTGAGCCGCTTCCCTTGGCACATTGTCTTCCTTTCACAATGAGTGCAATTTCTTGTTTAAAGTGCTGTCTTTGCTCAAATCGAATGTGTCACGATCGTCTACCAGAGAGGAGGACCAAGGCGCAGCGTTGAGGGTGAACATATTTATTAGAGAATGATCACACGATCAAAACAACAGACGATAACGTGATGTCTATGGTTTAACACAAACCAAATAAGAACAAGAAACGACAAATAATGAATGCCTAACGGCTACCTAAGTATGACTCCCAATCAGAGACAACGAGCTACAGCCGTCTCTGATTGGGAGCCACCCTGGCCAACATAGATATACAACAACTAGAACATAAACAAATGAAAACTCACACCCTGGCTCAACATACTAGAGTCCCCAGAGCCAGGGCGTGACAGTACCCCCCCCTAAAGGCGCGGACTCCGACCGCGCCAACCAAATACAACAGGGGAGGGACCGGGTTGGCACTCCACCTCGGCGGCGGATCCGGCTCCGGACATGACCCCCACTCCTTCTCTAACCCCCCAAAGTACCCCTGGTCCGGTCTGGCCCTGCTGACCAGAGCTGAACTGAACACTGGTGGAGCGGATTGCTCTAGCTCCGGCGTGACGCAGCACCTGACCGGTGCCGGACCCGCCACCGGTGGAACAGGCACGGGCCGTGCCGGACTGACGACGCACACCACTAGCTTGGTGTGGGGAGCAGGGGCGGGCCGAGCCGGGCTGACGAAACGCACCACTGACTTGGTGCGGGGAGCAGGAAGGGGCCGGACAGGGCTGACGAAACGCACCACAGACTTGGTGCGGGGAGCAGGAATGGGCCGGACTGGGCTGGCGACGCGCACCACAGACTTGGTGCGGAGAGCAGGAACGGGCCGGACAGGGCTGACGAAACGCACCACTGACTTGGTGCGGGGAGCAGGAATGGGCCGGGCCGAGCTGGCGATGCGCACCGTAGACTTGGTGCGAGTGGCAGGAACAGGCCGGACCGTACTGGGAACACACACCACTGGCCCTACGTGGGGATCAGGAACAGGCCGGACCGGACTGGCAACACACGCCAGTACCTCTCGCCGTGCCTCTACATCTTCCACCCCCTCTTCGACCAGTGGCCCCCGTAACCTGGCGGCCTCCTCTGCCAATCCGCTGGGCCGCTCTGCCGCGGTCTCCTGCTGGCCCGTCGTCCACGGCGTTAGCCCCCCCCTAAAAAATGTCGGGGCGTCTCTCCTACCCGTGGACCAGGTCTCCATGTCCCTCGCCAGCCTTTCGCCCTTCTGCCACAATGTCAAGCCCTTCTCTTCCTCACTCGGCTTGACCCAGTCGAGGAGGCGAAGGAGATCTGCTAGAGATCTCCCTGGCGATGGCTCCTGGACACGCTGCTTGGTCACATCTTGGTGGTTTCTTCTGTCACGATCGTCTACCAGAGAGGAGGACCAAGGTGCAGCGTTGAGGGTGAACATATTTATTAGAGAATGATCACACGATCAAAACAACAGACGATAACGTGATGTCTACGGTTTAACACAAACCAAATAAGAACAAGAAACCACAAATAATGAATGCCTAACGGCTACCTAAGTATGACTCCCAATCAGAGACAACGAGCTACAGCCGTCTCTGATTGGGAGCCACCCTGGCCAACATAGATATACAACAACTAGAACATAAACAAATGAAAACTCACACCCTGGCTCAACATACTAGAGTCCCCAGAGCCAGGGCGTGACAGAATGATGACCTTTTTGGCTTCATCTAGGTCATCCACAGACAGACTTTATTTTCCAAACGTCAGTTTGAACATGTCAATTTGTTCATTCAGTGAGTTTGTTCATCTCTGATCTGATCCTGGATCAGTTTGTGTGAGAACTTTCCTTCTCTGGCTTAACTGTAGAAGTTGTCTCTTCAGTTTCAGCATCCAGGCAACTGCTTTCTTCAAGCTGTTCAATGTTGAATAGTACTCAATCAGTTTTCTGGTCGGATTCTTCTTTTCCACACTTGTACTGTTCATGATTACGTCTTTTCTCACCTCTGGATCATCCGGAGGGATGGAGCCAAGCTCCTCGGGAACTTTCGGGCCATTGTGTTTCTTCTTTCTCCAGGAATTCTGGTACTTTGAGCCATCTCTTTGAGTTCAGGAAAGTTTCAACATGTTACCCTCTTGAGGCATCGTCGGCTGGGTTGTGTTTGGAGTTCAAATACCTCCACTGTTTTGCTTTCGATAGGTCACGGATCACAGCAACCCTATTAGCCACAAATGTATGGAATCTCTTGGTATAGTTGCAGATATATTTTAGCACAGACTAACTGTCTGTCCAGACAGTTGACTCCTCGAGTTCAATCTGGAGCTCCAACCTTTAACATCCTGTCGACTCGCACCGCCAATGTTGCCGCAGCAAGTTCCAGTCTGGGGATCATCATCTGCTTGAGTGAAGTCACCCTTAATTTCCCCAGAATTAATGAGATGTGGACCTTTTCCATACCATTTGTGAACCTAAGGTAACTTGCTGTGCCATAACCTTGTTCACTTGCGTCACAGAAGTGATGCAGCTGTGATGCAGCTGTGAGGTCTTGACTTGACCAACGTTCTTAGGCATCATGCACCTGTCAATCTGGAATCTGGACAGCTGGTCCAGCTCTGAGAGCCATCTCTTCCTTGAAATAGAGTGTTCTTCGGGATGACTTCGTCCCATCCACACTTTAGCTTGCAGAGCTCTTCAAGAATGTGCTTTGCTTTTAATATGAATGGGGCGAGTTAACCTAATGGATCATAAACAGAGCTGACAGTTGAGAGAATACCTCTTCTTGTAAGGGGTCTGTTCTTGATAGTGACTCGGAAAGTAAACGCATCACTTTCAATGTTCCATCGGATTCCAAGCGCTCATTCAACAGGCAGCTTTTCTCTGTCCAGGTCCAGTTATTTTATCTGCTTGGCTTTGTGTTCATCAGGGATAGAAGCCAGCACAGCGCGGCTGTTGCTGACGCACTTGGTCAACTTGAACCCACCCTGAGAGCACACTTCTCTGAGGTTTTTATTGAGAGCTATGACTTGTTCTTCTGTGGGCACTGATTTGAAGCAGTCATCAACATAGAAGTTGGACTTGACTTGAATCACCTCTTCATCGTACTTCTCACAGTTGTCTTCTGCCGTCTTTTGCAGTGCAAAGTTTGTGCAACTTGGAGAGGATATAGCACAGAAAATATGTACCGTCATTTTGTACTCCTCCAATCTTTTGTTAGCATCACCATCTGGACACCATAGGAATCGCAGGAAGTCTAAGTCATCTTCATGGACACGTACTTGATGGAACATTCCTTCGCTGTCTGCCATCATGGCAATGTGCTCTTGCCGAATTCTATACACCTCCAATTGACTCAAATGATGTCAATTAGCCTATCAGAAGCTTCTAAAGCCATGACATAATTTTCTGGAATTTTCCAAGCTGTTTAAAGACACAGTCTACTTAGTGTATGTAAACTTCTGACCCACTGGAATTGTGATACAGTGAATTATAGGTGAAATAATCTGTCTTTAAACAATTGTTGGAAAAATTACTTGTGTCATGCACAAAGTAGATGTCCTAACCGACTTGCCAAAACTATAGTTTGTTAAAAAATAAATTTGTGGAGTGGTTGAGAAACAAATTTTAATGACTCCAACCTAAGTTTATGTAAACTTCCGACTTCAACTGTAACATATATCTTCTAAGAGTTTAATTTGGGAGATGGTAACTCGTTAAACAACTTATTACGTGGTGCCCCAAATTCCTAATGAGTTAATTGTTACATTATTAATTTAATTGAGTGACAATTAAACATAGTTAGGTAATTCTATAAATAACAGTCATACATTAAAGTAAGTCACGCCACGACATATTGGTGCCCCAGTGCGAGGAATACAAACATATTGGAGCCCCAGTGCGAGGAATCTAAGATAGAATTAGGCTTTACTGTTGAATTTGGTCTATATGAATTGTGCAGCACATTAAGTTATACACCCAGGTTACGTTATAAACCAGTAGGCAGGATTTGTTGAGGTGTGAGTGTTTCCATTTGAAGAAGATGCTAGAGGTTGCCTCCGGTGTTGTATATCTGACGAAAAGTCAGTGTGTAGAGTGAATTACTGAATGCTACGAGCCAGGACATAGAGTGGGGAAAAAAAGTATTTAGTCAGCCACCAATTGTGCAAGTTCTCCCACTTAAAAAGATTAGAGAGGCCTGTAATTTTCATCATAGGTACACATCAACTATGACAGACAAATCGAGGAAAAAAAATCCAGAAAATCACATTGTAGGATTTTTAATGAATTTATTTGCAAATTATGGTGGAAAATAAGTATTTGGTCACCTACAAACAAGCAAGATTTCTGGCTCTCACAGACCTGTAACTTCTTCTTTAAGAGGCTCCTCTGTCCTCCACTCGTTACCTGTATTAATGGCACCTGTTTGAACTTGTTATCAGTATAAAAGACACCTGTCCACAACCTCAAACAGTCACACTCCAAACTCCACTATGGCCAAGACCAAAGAGCTGTCAAAGGACACCAGAAACAAAATTGTAGACCTGCACCAGGCTGGGAAGACTGAATCTGCAATAGGTAAGCAGCTTGGTTTGAAGAAATCAACTGTGGGAGCAATTATTAGGAAATGGAAGACATACAAGACCACTGATAATCTCCCTCGATCTGGGGCTCCACGCAAGATCTCACCCCGTGGGGTCAAAATGATCACAAGAACGGTGAGCAAAAATCCCAGAACCACACGGGGGGACCTAGTGAATGACCTGCAGAGAGCTGGGACCAAAGTAACAAAGCCTACCATCAGTAACACACTACGCCGCCAGGGACTCAAATCCTGCAGTGCCAGACGTGTCCCCCTGCTTAAGCCAGTACATGTCCAGGCCCGTCTGAAGTTTGCTAGAGTGCATTTGGATGATCCAGAAGAGGATTGGGAGAATGTCATATGGTCAGATGAAACGAAAATATAACTTTTTGGTAAAAACTCAACTCGTCGTGTTTGGAGGACAAAGAATGCTGAGTTGCATCCAAAGAACACCATACCTACTGTGAAGCATGGGGGTGGAAACATCATGCTTTGGGGCTGTTTTTCTGCAAAGGGACCAGGACGACTGATCCGTGTAAAGGAAAGAATGAATGGGGCCATGTATCGTGAGATTTTGAGTGAAAACCTCCTTCCATCAGCAATGGCATTGAAGATGAAACGTGGCTGGGTCTTTCAGCATGACAATGATCCCAAACACACCGCCCGGGCAACGAAGGAGTGGCTTCGTAAGAAGCATTTCAAGGTCCTGGAGTGGCCTAGCCAGTCTCCAGATCTCAACCCCATAGAAAATCTTTGGAGAGAGTTGAAAGTCTGTGTTGCCCAGCGACAGCCCCAAAACATCACTGCTCTAGAGGAGATCTGCATGGAGGAATGGGCCAAAATACCAGCAACAGTGTGTGAAAACCTTGTGAAGACTTACAGAAAACGTTTGACCTGTGTCATTGCCAACAAAGGGTATATAACAAAGTATTGAGAAACTTTTGTTATTGACCAAATACTTATTTTCCACCATAATTTGCAAATAAATTCATTAAAAATCCTACAATGTGATTTTCTGGAATTTTTTTCTCATTTTGTCTGTCATAGTTGACGTGTACCTATGATGAAAATTACAGGCCTCTCTCATCTTTTTAAGTGGGAGAACTAGCACAATTGGTGGCTGACTAAATACTTTTTCCGCACTGTATTGGGCCGGCCGATTGAGGTATTCTCAGATATTGTCTCGTTGGGCCAAACTTGTACTATTTCTTCTGTCTCTCGCGTCTCAGGAGCGAGTTGACTCGGTCAGTATTAATTTCTAGAGCGAGGACATAGGGCCAGCAATGATAGAAATTTGGATAGATATATTTGTTGACCGGGCCATTATCTATATGCCTATCGCGCTTTGGTAGCGTGGGTAGGCCACAGGCGTATCTCTTATGTTACAGCGCGTTCCGGTAATATAGTGCTAGCAAAGAGAATGCCGAATGGGTTTGAATGTGAGACGTCACTGATAAACCCCTTCCCGTAGTGTATGGGATCCTGTTGTGTGCTTAAACAAATATAATAAACTTTAGCTGTGCACTAGATGCTAAGCTAACAAAGGGAGAGCAGCCATTGTGTTTTTCCTGTGTCACGTTGAAATCCCCGTCTTGGCCGATGGAAGTCCCGCACCTTTGTACTCCCATTCAGGTTCAGCTTTCTGCGATCAGTGACCCCTAGTGGTGAAGAAGCGCAAGGATATTGTTTTAATAATAATATAATATGCCATTTCGCTGACGCTTTTATCCAAAGCGACTTACAGTCACGTGTGCATACATTTTTACGTATGGGTGGTCCCGGGGATCAAACCCACTACCCTGGCGTTACAAGCGCCATGCTCTACCAATTGAGCTACAGAGGACCACAAAAATAAATGTTCTATCTGAGGCAAAACGTCTTATTGTAGTGTAGCTACGGGCTACATTTATGATATCCAGCAAATCTCAACTCATTGGATATCATTGTCTCATTCAATTTAATAAGTTAAATTGCCGAACATACCTTTTCAGGTTGATCATTTGGATAAGATCCAAATTGATTTGGTTAAACAAATTAGATAATTTTAAATGTTTCCATATTAACCTAGATAAAGCAACGCTTTCAGGTTAATTCAAGTTTAATTCCCAGATAGCCTATACAGGTATGATTAATCATTATCATTGATTAATCAATTCAATTTGCTTTTGCAAGCTCATTGAAGCCAACCCCCACAGTACTGATGCAGTAGTGATGGTTCATTAATGTCTATAAATAGATGTAAAAAAAAATTGCAGCTTCCAACAACTCAAAACTCCCCCCCCCCCCACAAAAAAAATTAACGTATTAAAAAAAAAAGAATTGCAAGCTATTGGAGAGGGTAGTCCCCACTCCCCCGCTAATTAGTGAACCCTCACCCATAAAAGGATTGATCGCTGACCTCGGCAGTGATACCAACCCTAACTATGCCATTAGCAGGAAAACAGTAGAAATTGCGACAAACGCTCTCCAAAATCAACCATCGGGCGCAGGCCTTGTAAAGGTTCTCTCCAGTTTAGCCCTGATGTATCGCCATCAGAGATTGGCATCGGTCCAATACTGCAGTGCACAGCTGAAGCACGAGCAAGAAATGGTTGATATGAAGGGACAGGTGGACAGAACCGGGAAACTAATGACAAAAGCAGATGAGGAAAACATTCTGTTAACCGAGGAACTTCGTTTGAAAACTGAAGAATTAAAAGTTATTGCAAAAACGAACGAGCACAAACTCTTCAACAAAATCGTCTTCTACAGGAACAAAATCGTCTTCTACAGGAACAACTCGATTTAGCCAAAACTAAATACGACGAAGTCCACGCCAAACTAGATAAATCTGACGAGTTATCTACAAACAGGAGCGTGCAATTTGATAACATACATGCAGTTTTGATGAACGTTACCCAAAGCAATAATATTCTAGTCCAAATGCTGCACACCAAAGACGATCAGTTCATGAACACAATGACCAAGTTGGATAACAAATCAGCGAAAGTCATTGAAGTCGCTGACCAAATGAATGATGTGAGAACTCAGGTGATGAAGATGAAAATATTGATTTCTAAGCAAGCGGAGGAAATCTCATCACTGAATCTCTCGCTCCGTACTCAAGTCCTCTACCTGCAAACCATGTCAGATAAGTATGAGGCCGAACGGAGCAAGTGCGAAACTCACATGTCTGAAATAAGTACTCTAAGCACCCAAGTGGACTCTGCTATGCAGCAGAATATCACCCTTAGGTACCATCTGGAGGAATTCCAGAACAGTTACGCAACCAAGCTCGCAACCGGAGCTCGGTAAACAAAGGAGTGAAGATGACAGAAGCTTTCAGACTTTGAATCTCGCAGATGTCCCTCAGTCTTCCCCTCTTGGCCATTCGGCACAGGGTAATAAGGCGCCTCCTCGCCAACAAAGTCAAAGCTTCACTTCTCCTCTTGGCCTTTCGGACCACAATTCCCCACAGTATGAAGCCAACCCTCCCCGCGCACTTGGCACCGAACGCCTTGTCAAACTCGTCAAAAACATCCAAACCTTTGACCCTGTTCCAGGTAAGCCACACGACACTGAGATGATCCTAGCAGACATAGAGGACGCCTTGGATGGCTACCCGAACGCTACGGGTGCTGACAGGCTTTACTTGTTGAAATGAACATCGAATAGACATGTGACAAGGTTAATTCGTCTACAACAGCAACACGTGCAAAACGACTACGCTAAACTTGCCACCGCCTTGAAAGTAGAATTCAGTGGTTCTGCGACTCGTAAACACGACAGCTCGCTGGGTAACACTGTCAAGCAAGCTCGGAATGAACACCCACAAGCTTACTATCATAAGCTTCGTTCAACTTACTTTGGCCTACTCACTGAAACAGGAATGGAAGAGCTTTTACCATTCAAAACAATATTTCTGTCAAACATGTATCCCAACTTCATTACCTACCTGGGCCCTACAGCCCACATTGGTTTGCCAATCTCAGAACTCAGAGAGCTTGCGAGCACAGCTTTTGAGGCATCAAAAGTGTGCAGCGTTAAGAACCCTGACATCTCAATTTTGGAGTTTGAACAGGAGCGCTCACTCCAGTTAGAGGGTGCATTATCAGGTATTGAAGCGTTGAGATGACGTACAACAACGGTTTCTACCACGAAACCACGATACTAATACCCCCCCACCAAAAAAAAAAACAGCATGGTCGAAATAACTGTAAAGTACGTCGCCAGCAAAACGACTACTGCTACAATCCACCGGATCGCTACGTTCCTGCACCCAATCCACCCAAAGTGTCAGAGCACAAGGGTAACAAGGGTGAAAAAGGGTTCAATGATGACCGAAGCATACGCCAATACAGGAAAAAGACAAGTCACTATGACTAGACATGGAATTGCTGGACAACAGGTCCGCCAGAATTAACACCCTTAGCAAGGACGTTAACAGTCAAATTACTTCGAGACCCTATCGAGACCCTATCCAGGGCCCGCTCGATCAAGACACAAGCCCACAAGCTTTGTCTATAGTCTCTGATACAAATGTTGCGAAGAAAAAGGTAAAACACATCACAAGAGCCAATTCCACTCGAAACTCGATAAGTCCATCTGTTTCCACCATGAACAGAAATGACACATCACATTGTTTCGAGCAACCACAAAATATATGAACACAAAACACGACTCAAACAGCCCATACCTGGAAACAGTCCTGGAGGACTGCTTAACCTGTGCGCTAATTGATCCGGCTTGACAATATCGCTCATTTCTCAAACGTTGTTCAATGATCAAAAAAGTGCTTTGAACCCAGCTAAACGTTTGTTGAGAACGGAACGATGCAATACTTCACTTCGAGGTTTCACCCAGACTACCTCGCCTCTCACAATGCGACTCATGCTGAAACTACACTTCCAAGACGTATCGCTTGTTCACCCTGTGTATGTTACCAACCTCGAAAGTGAACCCCTGCAACTCGGAGTAGACTTTATGGATCGGTTGATCCCACTGATGGATTGGAAGACCAACCAAGTATGGTCACAGGCAACCGTGCCGTCTACACTGACCATACTGTCGTCTCCTACCGCTGACTATGACAGAATCATCCACAAAGAGCATCTATCAAAAGAACCCCTTTCGAAAAAGATGTCTCGACACTTCTCTGTGAAGCATCTGACCCAAGGAGATATTACGATATCTCGTCACATTCAATCAGCAAACCTTTCATGATTTCAAGCTAGCAGTCTCTGTGAATGAGCCACTTCCCTCCTCCTTGGAGTCATGCGATACTGTAGCTGAGATTAACTTCTCTTGTCCTACGGACACTTCCGCAAGCACTGCGGCCGTCTCAGGAATAAAAGCATCGACGTGCAGAGTGTACTCTGCTTCCGATGATACATTTTCCGCTTTGAGGGGGACTGAAACCCCTTACAAGGAATCGAACGGCGTCAGTCCCGCAACTGACCCGATGATTCCCACTGGTGAAACACTGTGCCATATCGCAGAAAGATATCCTCGTCTCAGTTCGCAGGTATTGGAATGGTTGCCACACGCGGACGCTGTGGTGACTGACAGGCCATGACAGCCACTGAGCGTTTTCAAGCACAAACACCTGGAGATTTGGTTGAATGGCTACAGCCAATCTACTAACTACGCGGCTGCTGACAACTCGTACAAAGGGTCCAACCTTTTTGTTTGTGCCTCGGACACCAACACCCACCACTGGTGGGGGTGGTCCCAAGACACAAAGGGGAGGAATACAAGCCCAGACCCATGATGAGCCTCGTCGAGGCCGGTAGGGGGGTCGAGACTATGTGCAACACTATACGAGACAGCCAGAGCAGGAAACAAATCTAGTTGTAAACTTCCCCATGACAACATAGAGGAGAGGATAACCACCTTGACGGAGATAACCTTAGAACACATCTGAGATATGACTTAGGTGTACCACACTGGTAATAAAAGAAGTCCAGAGGACTTTCCACCTCCAAAACAAATGGCAACGATAATCATTCCTTTCCATGTGTAGTTCAACTACAATGCAACTAGTAAAATGCTCTAATCAGGTATTCCGGTAGGATAACATTTCAGAGTACATCGGTAGGATAGCTGGTCCCCTTGAGTACCAGTACCAATGCCAGCAACAGTCAGTCCAGCCACAATCAGTAAGAAGGTTAGAGACCTAACAAGTCGACAGAGGAGTTAGTAGTCGCTCAGATTCCAACACGTGGAAGGGAATCTCCCAAAACACTCTTCTGATGGTTAACACACATGCCACTAATATATAGAACCCTCCATTCAGGAGGAAAGTCATTAGAAGTCATGAACCATGATCACACCGCGTACGACTGATTCAGTGGTTGTAGAGTACTTCCGTCGTGAGGTTAGCTCCTCCGTGGATAACATAGCTATGAAATAGACTCCTTCATACCTATCGTCACTACAATGGTGTAAAACACATTGACCTGGAGTAAAACCACTACAGGTCCCCTTGGCATACAGTGGGGAAAAAAAGTATTTAGTCAGCCACCAATTGTGCAAGTTCTCCCACTTAAAAAGATGAGAGAGGCCTGTAATTTTCATCATAGGTACACGTCAACTATGACAGACAAAATGAGAAAAAAAAATCCAGAAAATCACATTGTAGCATTTTTTGTGAATTTATTTGCAAATGATGGTGGAAAATAAGTATTTGGTCAATAACAAAAGTTTCTAAATACTTTGTTATATACCCTTTGTTGGCAATGACACAGGTCAAACGTTTTCTGTAAGTCTTCACAAGGTTTTCACACACTGTTGCTGGTATTTTGGCCCATTCCTCCATGCAGATCTCCTCTAGAGCAGTGATGTTTTGGGGCTGTCGCTGGGCAACACAGACTTTCAACTCCCTCCAAAGATTTTCTATGGGGTTGAGATCTGGAGACTGGCTAGGCCACTCCAGGACCTTGAAATGCTTCTTACGAAGCCACTCCTTCGTTGCCCGGGCGGTGTGTTTGGGATCATTGTCATGCTGAAAGACCCAGCCACGTTTCATCTTCAATGCCCTTGCTGATGGAAGGAGGTTTTCACTCAAAATCTCACGATACATGGCCCCATTCATTCTTTCCTTTACACGGATCAGTCGTCCTGGTCCCTTTGCAGAAAAACAGCCCAAAAGCATATTGTTTCCACCCCCATGCTTCACAGTAGGCATGGTGTTCTTTGGATGCAACTCAGCATTCTTTGTCCTCCAAACACGACGAGTTGAGTTTTTACCAAAAAGTTCTATTTTGGTTTCATCTGACCATATGACATTCTCCCAATCCTCTTCTGGATCATCCAAATGCACTCTAGCAAACTGCAGATGGGCCTGGACATGTACTGGCTTAAGCAGGGGGACACGTCTTGCACTGCAGGATTTGAGTCCCTGGCGGCGTAGTGTGTTACTGATGGTAGGCTTTGTTACTTTGGTCCCAGCTCTCTGCAGATCATTCTCTAGGTCCCCCCGTGTGGTTCTGGGATTTTTGCTCACCGTTCTTGTGATCATTTTGACCCCACGGGGTGAGATCTTGCGTGGAGCCCCAGATCGAGGTAGATTATCAGTGGTCTTGTATGTCTTCCATTTCCTAATAATTGCTCCCACAGTTGATTTCTTCAAACCAAGCTGCTTACCTATTGCAGATTCAGTCTTCCCAGCCTGGTGCAGGTCTACAATTTTGTTTCTGGTGTCCTTTGACAGCTCTTTGGTCTTAGCCATAGTGGAGTTTGGAGTGTGACTGTTTGAGGTTGTGGACAGGTGTCTTTTATACTGATAACAAGTTCAAACAGGTGCCATTAATACAGGCAACGAGTGGAGGACAGAGGAGCCTCTTAAAGAAGAAGTTACAGGTCTGTGAGAGCCAGAAATCTTGCTTGTTTGTAGGTGACCAAATACTTATTTTCCACCATAATTTGCAAATAAATTCATAAAAAATCCTACAATGTGATTTTCTGGAGAAAAAAAATCTCAATTTGTCTGTCATAGTTGACGTGTACATATGGTGAAAATTACAGGCCTCTCTCATCTTTTTAAGTGGGAGAACTTGCACAATTGGTGGCTGACTAAATACTTTTTTCCCCCACTGTATAGCTTGAGGTCGGCACCGATTCTTACTGACCTCCAGGCATTGACATGAAAATTATCTGATTACGTCAGACTCATTCTGAACAGGTTGCAGCCTACTAGGATACTTGGTTTTCTTTCCCTTGGCATGCACGCTTGTGTAAGCATAAATGCACATGTACAATGGAAAATGTAATGAGGATTTATGCTAAGATCACTTAAGGGTCCGAGCAAAACACCAGCCTGGGTAAAGTTGAAAATGTACCCTGAGGCCTTTGATTCTACAGCTACCGTACTCACCAGTTTCTCCCCAGAAGTGCATAGGTCATCCCTGTAGACTGTCCGAAGCTAGTGCCTCACAAACTGTAGACTAGATCATATAGTTATCAACTTAGGATAGTGCCTAAGCAACACACCACTAAGTGGAAAACCCTAGACATGGCATTAGAGACAATGCCATGATAGAGTTATTTAGCCAAGACCGTGGACGTATATAGAATACAGTCCAATTAGATGATTAAGGTGTGGTAACTATATTTTGTATCTCTTTTGTTTTTATTCATTTTGTCTCATTTTCTTTGACACTTAAGAAGTGATAGAGCCATAAACAAGTTCCCCATACAACCATCAGTTAGTGTCACAACGACGCTCATTTGGGAAAGAAATGTAATTACGACTGGACAACGGGTCCGGAACGGCGATGCTAACCAGGACGCCCGCTACCCATTCTTGTGGTGGACTGCTCCGTTGGAAGAAAGCCTACCAGGGTAAACCACCAGAGGAGGACCGCAACGGGGATCCCAAACCAGGACATCCCCTAGCCATTCTTGTGGTGGCCTGCAGCTTGCAGAGATCCTCCCAAGGTAAACCACCAGAGGGGGACCGCAACGATGATCCAAAACCAGGACATCCCCTGGTCATTTTTATGGTGGGTTGCAACTCGCATGATAGTACCAAGATTGAACCACCAGATGGGGACTGTCATGACTTGCCCTCATGGGTTGAGGATCAAACATGCCGGCTAGGCAAAGGTTTGAACACCCCCTTTCCTGGGGGCCAGTTTTATGACTGGTCGTAAATACCATGAAGACTTTCTCTTCCTTGCCATGAAGTATTGGGAGAAAGGACCCCTTTGTTAACAAAGGAAGTCTTCCCGCCAAGACTCCAACATCCAAAAGTGGATAATGAAACAATATTCCTACTTAAAAGAATGTGGGAAATGCTTGGTGGGAACTTCAAGAACAATCATGTCAAATTCGTTACTATGTTGTGATGTCATTTTATTTATTTATTTAACTAGGCAAGTCAGTTAAGAACAAATTCTTATTTACAATGACGGCCTACACCGGCCAAACCCAGACGACGCTGGGCCAATTGTGCGCCACCCTATGGGACTCCCAATCACGGCCGGTTGTGATACAACCTGGAATCGAACCAGGGGTCTGTAGTGACGCCTCAAGCACTGAGATGCAGTACCTTAGACCGCTGCGCCACTCGGGAGCCCAAGATTAAAGATGGTGGAACAACATAACTGTATCTCTGGGGGGTACACTTCCCAGTTATGAGGTTTGCATCTAATTGTTGTATAAACGAATGATTAAGTATAATAATACTTTTGTGAAGATAACAATGTGATTTTAGCATTCTAGATGAGAAGATTGTTTTCCATATTGATTTGTTCTCAGTCAGTGGCCCCGCCTAGATGAGCACAAACATGATGGAACGCCCCTTTTACCCCGAGTGCATAAAAAGCCTTGTGACGAAATTCACCTCAGACCAGCAGACGTGAAGCGTGAACTAAACGTTGCAAATAGTTGAATTTCTACCAGACCTGGAAGCCCACGGCTTAAAATGGTTGACACTCTACAAGACCAGCAGACTTGAAGCGTGAGCCAAACGTTGCAAATGCTTGAATTTCTACCAGACCAGGAAGCACACCGCTTAAAATGGTTGACACTCTACAAGACCAGCAGACGTGAAGCTTGAGCTAAAGGTTACAAATGGTTGAATTTCTACCAGACCAGGAAGCACACCGACCAAGCATACTTCGGTATAAGCCAGATGTTGCAAATGGTTGAATTTCTACAAGACCAAGAAGCGTGAAGCTGAAGCTACACGTAAAACATTTTTTAGACCAGAAAGACCAGAAAACGTGAGACGTTAGTCCAGACGTTTGAAATGGAGAAACTCTGAAACTCTCAACCTCTACACGAGGTGAAGAAGAAGACAATGCACTAGACCAGTCTGCAGCTGGCATGTATAGTCGTCTAGATAACTTTCACGAAAGACACGAAAGGAGAGGACAATCCCTCTCAGACAACCGCTGGTACATCTGAAGTATCCATTCTAACCACTACTACGGCCAGAAAGTCTACCAAGGACATTGGGATCTCTGATGGGCAAACCAGAGTCCTACATCATCAACTCAACTATCAAGGACAGCTATACGTAAATACATGTTGTATTTCTAATCTGAATGAGCGTTATTAGTGTGCATAAGTATTATGATTTCCGTGAGCGTAGTTTCCAAAGTAACCATGATAGTTTGAATCTCTGTCTCTCCCTTCCACTCTGACCCTCCTTCTACCCAAGCATTCATGCTATTGTTAGTCCAGTCCACTAGGGATCTGTTTCCATTGTATTACGTTACTAATCAATAACCTGTGTGTGTGTGTGTGTGTGTGTGTGTGTGTGTGTGTGTGTGTGTGTGTGTGTGTGTGTGTGTGTGTTTGTGTGTGTGTTTGTATTGTGTTATTATTTAGTTAGTTAGTAAATAAATCATTAAGCCAATTTGTGTATTGCTGGTTCATCAATAAGGTTAGGGTTCTTGCAGGTTCAAGGATTTTGACGTTCAGAATGAGACTAATGCACTAGACCTTATTATTTAATAAGTGACTGTTATCAATATATATAACACATATGTATTCTAAGAGTTTAATTTGGGAGATGGTAACTCGTTAAACAACTTATTTCGTGGTGACCCAAATTCCTAATGAGTTAATTGTTACATTATTAATTTAATCGAGTGACAATTAAACATAGTTAGGTGATTCGATAAATAACAGTCATACATTAAAGTAAGTCACGTCACGACAACTGCCTCAAATCAGTGGCCACAGAAGAACAAGCCATAGCTCTCACAAAAAACCTCAGAGATGTGTGCTGTCAGGGTGGGTACAAAGCCAAGCAGATAAAAGAACTGGACCTGGACAGAGAAAAGCTGCCTGTTGAAAGAGCACTTGGAATCCGATGGAACATTGAAAGTGATGCGTTTACCTTCCGTGTCACTATCAAGAACAGACCCCTTACAAGAAGAGGTATTCTCTCAACTGTCAGCTCTGTTTATGATCCATTAGGTTTCCTTGCCCCATTCATATTAAAAGCAAAGCAAATTCTTCAAGAGCCCTGCAAGCTAAAGTGTGGATGGGATGAAGTCATCCCAGAAGAACACTCTATTTCATGGAACAGATGGCTCACAGAGCTGGACCAGCTATCCACATTCCAGATTGACAGGTGCATGATGCCTTAGTACTTTGGTCAAGTCAAGACCGCACAGCTGCATCACTTTGGTGACGCAAGTGAACAAAGTTATGGCATGGCAACGATACCAAGAGATTCTATACCTTTGTGGCTAATAGGGTTGCTGTGATCCGTGACCTATCGAAAGCAAAACAGTGGAGGTATTTGAACTCCAAACACAACCCAGCCGACGATGACTCAAGAGGGTTACATGTTGAAACTTTCCTGAACTCAAAGAGATGGCTTAAAGGACCAGAATTCCTGGAGAAAGCAGAAACACAATGGCCCGAAAGTCCCGAGGAGCTTGGCTCCATCCCTCCGGATGATCCAGAGGTGAGATACAAACTCCCGAGTGGCGCAGTGGTCTAAGGCACTGCATCGCAGTGCTAGCTGTGCCACTAGAGATCCTGGTTCGAATCCAGGCTCTGTTGTGGCTGGCCGCGACCGGGAGACCCATGGGGCGGCGCACAATTGGCCCAGCGTCGTCCAGGGTAGGGGAGGGAATGGCCGGCAGGGATCTAGCTCAGTTGGTAGAGTATGGCGTTTGCAACGCCAGGGTTGTGGGTTTGATTCCCACGGGGGGCCAGTATGAATAAAAATAATAATAATGTATGCACTAACTGTAAGTTGCTCTGGATAAGAGCGTCTGCTAAATGACTAAAATGTAAATGTGAGAAAAGACGTCATCGTGAAGTGTGGAAGAAAATAATCTGACCAGAAAACTGATTGAGTACTATTCAACATGGAACAGCTTGAAGAAAGCAGCTGCTTGGATGCTGAAACTGAAGAGACGACTTCTACAGTTAAGCCAGAAAAAGTAAGTTTTCACAAAACAGATCCAGGATCAGATCAGAGATGAACAAACTCACTGAAGGAACAAATTGATGTTTGGAAAATAAAGTCTGTCTGGCGATGACCTAGATGAAGCCGAAAAGGTCATAATTCGATTTGAGCAAAGACAGCACTTTAAACAAGTAATTGCACTCATTGTGAAAGGAAGATAATGTGCCAAGGGAAGCGGCTCAATCTTTAAGCTTGATCCAATTGTTGACAATGGCATTCTGAGAGTGGGAGGAAGGTTAAGCAATGCTGCTATGCCTACGGAACTAAAAAATCCTATGATCCTGCCCAAAGACTCCCACATCTCCAGACTGATCTTACTCCACATCCATGAGCAGGTTGGCCACTCTGGGAGAGGTCACATGCTTTCCAGACTTCGCCAGTGATATTGGATACCCTGTGCCAACTCCTTAGCAAGGAAGATCCTTAAGAGCTGTGTCTTCTGCAGGCTGATTTAAGCTAGAGCTGGAGAACAGAAGATGGCCGACCTTCCACAACATCGGGTGTCACCTGATTTTCCGCCTTTCACCCATGTGGGCATAGATTACTTCAGCCCCATAGAGGTGAAGCGAGGCCACGTTCATGTGAAGCGGTATGGTGTGATCTTTACTTGCCTTGTGAGTCGAGCTGTCCATCTAGAAGTTGCTAGTTATCTGGATACTGATTTGTGCATCAATGCCCTGCGCAGGTTCATCTGTCGAAGGGGCCCAGTAACAAGTATCAGAACAGACAATGGCACCAACTTTGTTGGAACACACAGAGAGCTAGGAGAAGCTCTGAAAGAGCTGGATCAGAACAAGATTCAAATTGCATTACTGAAGGAAGGAGTGACATAAAAAAAATAAGAAAAATGTATGCACTCACTAACTGTAAGTCGCTCTGGATAAGAGCGTCTGCTAAATGACTAAAATGTCAATGTAATGGTCATTCAACCCTTCCTCTGGAGCCCACCATGGGGGAGTATGGGAGAGGTTGATCCAACTGGTGATATAGATCCTATATTCAGTCCTTAAAGAGCAAGTACTGAATGATGAGGCTTTGCAGGCAGCCTTGTGTGAAGTTGAGGCGATAATGAACGACAGACCAATCACAACTGTAACAAATTACCCTAATGATCTAGAACTCCTGACTCCGAACCATCTGCCTCATCTGAATGCAAAGCCAGTCCTGCCAACAGGACTATTCTAGTGAGGAGACCTATACTCACGAAGGAGATGGAAGCAATTACAATATATCACTGACCTCTTCTGGAAGAGATGGATAAGGGAGTATCTTCCACTTATGCAGGAGCGGAACAAGTGGAACAAAACTAAGAGAAACTTCAGTCCTGGTGACCTTGTTGTCATCGTCGATGACACAGCCCCAAGGAACTCTTGGCTAATGGGGCGTGTGGTGGAGGCTTTGCCAGGGGCCAAAGGTCTTGTCTGGAGCGTCATGATTAAGACCAAGACCAACATCTTACAGAGACCTATCAATAAACTCTGTCTGCTCCTGGAGGCGGCTGACTGAGACAAACACACACACACACACACACACACACACACACACACACACACACACACACACACACACACACACACACACACACACACACACAGTGCTCCATATTTGAATCACGTGCACCTCTGATTCTTGGATGATGTACTCTTACATTTTTGGACGTCAAACTTAATTTTTTTTTAATGTTCAACACTTGAACACTTCAAATCGGGGACTGAGATCAATGGACTCTTGTCCTATATGGGACCTTGTATATTTGTATATAGCTATGAACCGTAATACTGCTCTGGTATAGTATGTTTTGTGTTTTGGCTCTATTTTTGAATATTAAGTCATTGTTATGCATTCAGTGCAGCTAACAATTAGGGACCGATATGTTAGAGCCGATTTGGACATACAGAACATACAGAGCTCCATGTACGTGTGTGTAAATATATGAAATATGAATGTACAGTATATGATGAAATATTAGGTACGTACCTTCATGATTTATTTACCTAATGGAGATATATTCCTTTGTTGTTAGTTTTTGGCTCCCCCTCTTGCCCATTCATTGTACTGTGGTAAGTTTGTTAGTGATAGGATAAAGGCAGGAAGTTGGGCCTTCGGGGGGAGGGGAGTCCTAGCTAGACGTGGGAGCGGTATAGACTTTTGACCATACAGACAGGCCATATTATGTATTTTTCATGCCAAGTCATCTGTGCTTTAAGTTGACTGGAGAATCTTTTTTTGTTAGATATAAGAAGAATAAACCTTCTTGTTGCACCATATCCCTGGATCTCATTTAATGTTTTTGCCGTTTGGGAACTTCGAATGTGGACTGTATGCGTCCGAAACAACCCCGCTTCAGGCTTGGGCAGTGGCTATGGTCAATTGGTAAGGAATCCACTGCAATCAACGTGAGTGCTATGGGGTTGTAATAATTTACTCAGGTTACCTTCACTTCCTTGGGCACAGGGACTATGGTGGTCTGCTTGAAACATGTAGGTATTACAGACTCGGTCAGGGAGAGGTTGAAAATATCAGTGAAGACACTTGCCAGTTGGTCCGTGCATACTTTGAGTACACGTCCTGGTAATCTGTCTGGCCCCGCGGCTTTGTGAATGTTGACCTGTTTAAAGGTTTTGCTCACATCGGCTACCAAGAGCATTGTCACACAGTCGTCCGGAACAGCTGGTGCTCTCATGCATGCTTCAGTGTTGCTTGCCTCAAAGCGAGCATAAAAGGCATTTAGCTTGTCTGGTAGGCTCGCGTCACTGGGCAGCTTGCGGCTGGGTTTACTTTTGTAGTCAGTAATAGTTTTCAAGCCCTGCCACATCCGACGAGCGTCAGAGCCGGTGTAGTAGGATTTAATCTTAATCCTGTATTGACGCTTTGCCTGTTTGATGGTTCATCTGAGGGTGTAGCGTGATTTCTTATAAGCGTCCGGATTAGTATCCCGCTCCTGAAAGCGGCAGCTCTAGCCTTTAGCTTGATGCGGATGTTACCTATAATACATGGCTTCTAGTTGGGATATGTACATACGGTCACTGTGTGGACGACATATATGGCCAATATACCATGTCTAAGGGCTCTTGTTATGCACGACACAACGCGGAGTAAACTGGTTACCAACGTAATTAGAGCAGTAAAAATACATATTTTGTCATACCCGTGGTATACCGTCTGATATACCACAGCTGTCAGCCAATTAGCATTCAGGGCTTGAACCACCAGGTGTATAATAAGGAATAAACACTATACTTTTAAGTCCCTATGATAAGTGACCCTATCAGTTAGTGTCCCTATTGTCCCTACTCCCTAGCACATTTAAGGCTTCTAAATGTACAAACAGAACACAACACTGTGGCAACATACTATACATTGAGGTGTATTTTAGTTAAGAGGAACAAATCCTTGAATGTTGCAGTAGATGGTCCCTGAGATGACTGACCTTAGGGATGGTGTACCCTCCAACCTCAGTGTCTTTAGTGGCCATGCGGAATACATTGAGCGGTATGATATTCCCCATCCTCTGTGTCTCATGGATGACTGCGTTTGTGTAGGGCATGCTGTCACTGTCTTCCATGGAGGGCTGCCGTGACGACCCAACAACTGCATCCATCTCTGCCTGCACCTTGGCTACATCAGGGATAAAAGATAAAAAGACAATGCAAAGAAAGTCATTATGCAAATTAATTGTGTGTGTGTGTGTGCGAATGCTCGCACACATCTTTATGCATTACCTTTTATCAATCAATCAAGATCAATCGCTTTGATTAACTGATTAAATGCAACAGGGGTCAAACTAAGTCGTTGTGATGGCGATGGGAGCGCTAACCTTGTATCTCCGGGTAGTTGATCATAAAGAGAAGGCCCCAATAAAGGGTTGTAGAGGTGGTCTCTGTCCCAGCCACAAATAGATCCAGAGTGCAGAAACACAAGTTCTCCAAGTTAAACCCAGCCCTTGTGTCGTCTTCCCACTGTTGAGCAAAACCCAACAAAACAACCTCAACAACATACTAGATACTTTATCAAATATTTAACAATTTAACTAATTGACGATGCTGTAGCTAAATCACCAATGTGTCAAAAAAATGTGATACAGAAATATGGACATGTACTGCAATAAAAATAAAGCTTTATATCCCCATGATTTGGATAGTGAGTGTGCCCGGCCTGCATCCAAAACAAATTATAATATTTAAACTACTTCCTTATCTAAAATTACTCTCTAATACAATTTTCTAGTGTAACTCTTCTCCAGTCCCATATCATCATCATCATCATCATCATCAGTGGTGTAGTGGAGGGTAAACATATGAAAACACAGTTTACCCACCTATTGTGGAAAAATGCATTGAAAATATAGGGAGAAAATATGGGTTGAACCATACTTTTCTCATTGATCATTTAAAAAATGTTTTACTTCAAAACTGGAAATCAAATGATCCTCTATCGTTAAGACATTGGATGAATCAAATGCATTATTATTTAACGTGTATACGGAATGTTGAGCTAATGTGCGCTAATGTGATTAGCATGACTGTTGTAAGTAACAGCAAACTTTCCAGGACATACAGTGGCTTGAGAAAGTATTCACCCCCCTTGACATTTTTCCTATTTTGTTGCCTTACAACCTGGAATTGAAATGGATTTTTGAGGGGTTTGTATCATTTGATTTACACAACATGCCTACCAATTTGAAGATGCAAAATATTGGGATTTTTGCCGATTCTTCAAGGCAAAACTGCTCCAGCTCCTTCAAGTTGGATCGGTTCCGCTGGTGTACAGCAATCTTTAAGTCATACCATAGATTATCAATTGGATTGAGGTCTGGGCTTTGACTAGGCCATTCCAAGACATTTAAATGTTTCCCCTTAAACCACTCTTGTGTTGCTTTAGCAGTATGCTTAGGGTCATTGTCCTGCATCCCAGTCTCAAATCTCTGGAAGACTGAAACAGGTTTCCCTCAATAATTTCCCTGTATTTAGTGCCAGCCATCATTCCTTCAATTTTGACCAGTTTCCCAGTCCCTGCCGATGAAAAACATCCCCACAGCATGATGCTGCCACCACCATGCTTCACTGTGGGGATGGTGTTCTCAGGGTGATGAGAGGTGTTCGGTTTGCGCCAGACATAGCGTTTTCCTTGATGGCCAAAAAGCTCAATTTTAGTCTCGTCTGACCAGAGTACCTTCTTCCACATGTTTGGGGAGTCTCCCACATGCCTTTTGGCGAACACCAAATGTGTTTGCTTATTTTTTTCTTAGAGCAATGGCTTTTTTCTGGCCACTCTTCCGTAAAGCCCAGCTCTGTGGAGTGTACGGCTTAAAGTGGTCCTATGGACAGATACTCCAATCTCCGCTGTGGAGCTTTGCAGCTCCTTCAGGGTTATCTTTGGTCTCTTTGTTGCCTCTCTGATTAATGCCCTCCTTGCCTGGTCAATTCGTTTTGGTGGGCGGCCCTCTCTTGACAGGTTTGCTGTGGTGCCATATTCTTTCAATTTTTGAATAATGGATTTAACAGTGCTCCGTGGGATGTTCAAAGTTTCGGATATTTTTTTATAACCCAACCCTGATCTGTACTTCTCCACAACTTTGTCCCTGTCCTGTTTGGAGTGCTCCTTGACCTTCATGGTGCCGCTTGCTTGGTGGTGCCTCTTGCTTAGTGATGTTGCAGACTCTGGGGCCTTTCAGAACAGGTGTATATATACTGAGATCAGGTGACAGATCATGTGACACTTAGATTGCACACAGGTGGACTTTATTTAACTATTTATGTGACTTCTTGCACCAGATCTTATTTAGGAGCTTCATAGCAAAGGGGGTGAATACATATTCACGCACCACTTTTCCGTTATTTATAGCATTTTTTGAAACAAGTAATTTTTTTCATTTCACTTCACCAATTTGGACTATTTTGTGTATGTCCATTACATGAAATCCAAACAAAAATCAATTTAAATTACAGGTTGTAATGCAACAAAATAGGAAAAACGCCAAGGGGATGAATACTTTTGCAAGGCACTGTAGACATGTCTTATATGGGCAGAAAGCTTAAATAATTTTTAATCTAACTGCGCTGTCCAATTTACAGTAGCTATTACAGTGAAAAAATACCATGCTATTGTTTGAGGAGAGTGCACAACAACAAAAAACGTATCACCGCAACTGGTTTGATACATTCACCTGTGAAGGTAAATAATCTACTTACATTCAGTAATCTTGCTCTGATTTGTCATCCTACGGGTCCCAGAGATAAAATGTAGCTTAGTTTTGTTTGATTACTTTTTATATTCAATTGTAGGAACTGGGTTCTACAGTTTGAACCCCTGCTGTCTCTGGTGCCACACCCACCCCGCCCGGCATTCTAGATGTGTGAAAGTTAGGTTATGAGCTAATGATCCATCATGTATGACATTCCTGGGAGTGTGTAAATTTACATATGTTCTCTATAGTTATGTAATTGAAAATGTATCAATTGACCAATTCAGCACATTTGGGCAGACTTGATACAAAATAGTCCAGTATTGCAATGCTTCACTGGATCAATCTGAAACTTTGCACGCACACTGCTTCCATCTAGTGGCCAAATTCTAAATTGTGCCTAAACTTCAATATTATATTGTGGCCTTTCTCTTGCATTTCAAAGAAAAAACGACGTTTGTATTATCTTTTACCAGGTCTAATGTGTTATATTCTCCTACATAAGTTTCACATTTCCACAAACTTCCAAGTGTTTCCTTTCAAATGGTATCAATAATATGCATATCCTTGCTTCAGGTCCTGAGCTACAGGCAGTTAGATTTGGGTATGTCATTTTAGGCGAAATTTGAAAAAAAGGGTCCGATCCTTAAGAGGTTAAATATATTTTTTTTATGTTGGCTAGAGAGAGAAACAAAATAGTGCAATTTGAATCCATATGGCATAAAGTGTTACAAGCACTGGAGATATCCAAATGATGAGAAATGGGAAAGGATGTTATTGTGAGACGGACAGGATGGGTATGAATACGGTGGGAGCATGTGGGTCTGAGTAAATGTGATGTTATTAATGTTTGTTGAATTTCATGTACGTCTGAGTTGGTGTTTTTTGTCTTTATTCGTCTTTTTTCTCTATGTTGAAGGTTGGGCATTAAGTCCCAGCCAACGTCATGTCTAGTTTAGTGGATCTATATTTGTCAAATGTTAAGTTGTCTATTGTCTTTGTATATGTATATTTGTGTCTTTTCTAACAACCAAAATACAATTATAATTTAAAAGAATCTATAATAATATAGGAAGCATTACTATATTCACCGCAAACGGCAATCAGTGTTTACCCAAATACTTTTTTTACCACTACATTAGTGATAATCATCATCATCGTCATCATTATCATCATCATCACCTTCTCTATCTCGTTGAGGAAGCAGTCGATGAAGTCTCTTGGTGATGAGGTGTCGTTGTCCTTTTTGTGCTCCTGAATCCTGATCTTGATAAAGGAGATGACCTCCTCCCAGCCAGAGAAGATCCTTCTGTGAGGACCAGGAACCCAACGCATGACCCACGGCATCATGTTATACATCTGCGGATATACAATAAATCAATCAATCCCATTTATTTCTAAAGCCTTTTTTACATCAGCAGTTGTGACAAAGTGCTTTACAGATATCCAGCCTAAACCCCAAAGAGCAATCAATGCAGAAGCAGAAGCACAGTGGCCAGGAAAAACTCTAGAAGGAAGGAACCTATAAAGAAACTTAGAGAGGAAGCCGGTGTAGTGTCTGAGGGATTATGACTTTGCTAATGTTTTCAAAGTGGAACCTGAGAGGATGTTTATTCAGTTTTAGGGGGAGCAGTTTTAGAGGGACACCCCATAGAACAGAGGAAGTCTGTTGTGTGGAGACAGGTGATTGGTCAGTATGGGAAACCACCCATATCCTGGTAAAGATTATAAGTACTGGTTTGAGACAAAGAAGATCAGAACAGACATATTATTTTGGGACACTGTTCTCCAGATGCTGCAGACGTCTGTAAACTTATGCTGAAATCTTGTGATATAAATAAAACTTATAATCAAAGTACAGTATAAGCGGACTCCTTGGTTTCACAGCATAATTAGCAGCGTTTACTCGACACAACAAAATGGCGACGAGTGATTGGGGTGGTCTGCGTCTCTCCTGTGTTACATTCATGAGCAGCGAAGTGACTCCCGCTCAAGACGCCGGCTCATAAGGTGAGATTTCTCACAATCTTGTGTGCGGTTTGGTTCGCTTGGTTATGGGTGTGTGCGCTGGGGAGATGTACCGTGTAAAGGACTTGTGTGTGCTGATGTTGCTGTTATTGCTGTGGGATGGGGGTCTGTACTAAGAATTCTAAATTTGTTTGCGCTGGTAAACGACGCAAATAGGGGGGAGTGTCTATAGGGATATTTTGCTTGAATAAAGTTCAAGAAGAATAGATTGAAAAGAATAAGGCCTAGGTATATGTGTACAACTTAGAACCGTTGCGAATCTATGGAAAAACCCTCTTAAAGGAGGTGATCACTAGGATGGGCCAAAAATCCTAATAACACGTTAGGTGAAGTTAGGTAAGTCCATGGGGCTTGAGGCTGTGGTATATATATTCGATTGTATGTTACCTCTCAACATGTGGTTGACGAATCATTTGGTTGATGTGACCGCTCATTGGATTTCCGCGGGAACTCGTGGTAGCAAAAATTTAGAGAACAAAGGAATTTTACGGCGCAGCGGAGGTAAAATGATACATGCTACATGCTACATGCTAAATGATACATGCTGCGTGCTACATTGTTACCTTGGAGGTCCATAGGAATGGATCGAGCCTCCAAAACTGTGTTTAGAATAGTGTGGGATTTGTGTCCTATGGTTTGTGAGCTCTGTTGAGTGTTATTGTTTGTCTATGAGGGGTAAAAGAGAGGAGGTATAGCGGGACTGTTAACTTTCTGTTGTCTAGCTTGGAGAGAGCTGGGAGAGAGCTCCTTCCACTGTGAAATCGTATTGATGTTTGAACTACGCATGCGCGTGATTTTATGACTAGAGTTACGTAGGGGTAAATATATCACTCCTCCTCTGCGGGGAGAGCAGACAAAGAGAGAGAACATTTAGAGTCTAATGGTGTATTCTGGTTGTTACATCGGCTGTTGTTTGACGATGAAACTGTTTTTCTTGAGACCTATTGAATTGATAAATGAGAGAGAGATGTTGACGGATTAAAAATAAAAATAATTAAATAAATAAATAAAATAAAAATTTTGTTGAGCTATTTATACGATTCCTGAGTTAATTCTTAGCGCGAATGTGACTAGAGGAATATTGAATGCTTGTAATAACTCAGTGAGTGCATAAACTACTAAATTCTTGTCTGTTTCTTTGTTCTTTTGTGAAATGAGAGACGATAAGAGGAGAAGAGAGAGAGAGAGAGAGAGAGAGAGAGAGCGGAAGTGCTGATGTGTACATGACGCGACAGAGTCTGCTGCAACAGGATCAAGTCAAAATCAAGGCTAGTACTGTTCTATTTACAAAAACCTACCTTCCCAGACAGGATATTTTGTGTGCCTAGCATATTTGATGTTATGACAATTTGACAAGGACTTGGCAAAGGACTGATCAATTGATGAAAATAAGAATTGCATATTGGAGTTTTTGTGCATGAGTGGGTTTGATTAGATATGGGGGGAATCGAGTACTGACATTATTCTGTAAAATTAAGGTAATTGGGTGCTTATTAAGCAATGGGGTTTATGAGTACTGTAGTGTTGTATGATTAGAGGTCTTTATTTTTTGGATTGCTCTGAAGTTGACTACTTTCATTTACTTTCCTGATTGGATGTGGTAAGATTGCCACTAATCAATAATTTGGTAAAATAAAATAAAATGAACAGATAAATTAATTGATGAATAAATTAATTGATGAATTAATTAATTTGGGGAAGAAGAAAAAAAGGGAACTATAGGCTATATAGTCTAAAAATAAAAATAATTCACAATAAAGGAATATAAAATAGTTGTTACAAGGGGGAAAAAGGACTTCAGAACTATGAAAGTAATTACACCTGTTGATATAGTTGAAAATAGTAAACCTTGCAATACCATTAACTAAAGGTTATCTGGAAAAGGGAATAAAAGTTGGCCTGATATTGAACAACCATAGCTAGTGGGAGGGAATCTTAACCCTGACGTCATCAACATGATGAAAGTGATTGAATAATAGAGAGAGGAGAAGCAGAAACGACGATAAAGAAAACTCCAAAAGTAGGAAGAAAACCGAGAGGTCTGGAAACTAAGAGTGGAATGAGGTTAAGGAAGATGGAACTTGAAGATGAAGATGAAGAAGATGATGATGATGATGATCAGAGTGATTGAGAAGAGATCATGGGTGGATATGACTCTGTGATTAGAAGGAAGTTGGCAAGAGAGGAAGGAAGAAGGATACTAGAGATTCGATCCCTGATGGAAGATGAAGACAGCAATGAAGATTTGGAGATTACAGGTGCTTTATGTTCAAGAGGATTTTATTCTACAATGATTAACAAAGAAGAAATAGAAAGAGATATGGACTGATGTGTATTATGCCTGGATAAGGGGAATAATTTAGAAGAGACAACGAGAACTGGAACAACAACTCAAGAAGCTGAAGATACAGAAGAAGAGAGGAAAAAACAGCTGAAAAAAGGATCCCAAGAATTGGAGAAGAGGTATACATTAAGGCCAAGACAAGGGAGCACCAGTAAGAAGATGATGCCAGTGATCATTCGAGGTCAAAACTTAGAATATAAGCCTTTGCAAAATACCGATATGTCAGATATACTTGAGAAGCTGCCTACTCTTCAAGATGGAGCCTATCCTTGGATTTCAAAATTGGAAGAAATTAGGGTGCGAACACAGTCTGCTATAGGAGACATTAAGAGACTTTTGGCTAATCTCCTTGGGATTCCAGGTATGGAAGACATTTTTCAGAGAGCGGGACTCAATAGATATGTGGGGACTGCAGTGAACGACCCTGAATTGTTGGCTGCAAGTAGGAATCGTCTGTGGAGAGCACTGAAAGATACGTTTCCAACAAATGTGCATCCTGATAACATTCTGATTGACCCACTAGGACAACAAGAAAATCCGAGAGCCTATGTGTCAAGAGTCCATCAAGTGTGGAGAAATATTACTGGAAATGATCCAGATGTGAGTCAAATTGAGCAGTCAATTTTGAGAGCTAAACTGCAGATGGGACTGCCCTCACCAGTAAGGAGCAAACTGGCAGAGGTGGTTGGACTTGGAAGCATGACAAAAGGCGTCTATAGAGATCATATAGCCCATCAAGTGGATCTGTACAGGAAAAAGGAACACAACCAGAAAGAACAGGACCAAGAAACTCTCAGAAAACTCAATCAAATACAACTGGTGGAGAATGAGAAGGAGAAGAAACAAGCTTTGGTTATGCAGAATCAGGGTGCACCAGGTCAACAATCACTGCCACAGCTTCAACAGGACCAGTTCCAACCGCAATTGTATCAGCCACCAATGGCGGTTCCAGTTGTTTCATATCCATAGATAGTTTCTGGACTGTGAAAGAATTGGAGAGGAAGGAGGACAATCTGTCTGAAAAATTATGTTTACAGGGTGTGACTGTTATTCTTGGTTATATTCATACACCAAGAGGTGCATAAGATGTCAAATAAGGCTAAACGATGCTCAGTCGTTTGCCAAGTCTGTGTGTAAAGAAGTCATAAGCAGGTGGGGACTTCCCGATCACATATCCTAAAATTAGTGGGAAGGGATTTTGTGGATAAATCAGTGAAATGGTTTTTGAAAAATTAGAGGGAAAGGGATTTTGTGAATAAATCAGTGAAATGAAAAGTCAGATTAAAAAAGTTAAGAAAACTAGGGTTGAAGGAACTCTAGGACAGTCAGCTAAGCTTCAATGTTAGTAGTAAGAGAGAGAGAACAGTGGTGAAGGGAAATTTAGAGTTCAGTGGGAAGATAGATATGGCAGGAGTTTAGATCTGTTGGGAGCAGTTGCATTGAGAAAGTATGCGTTGCTGAATGATGAGAGAAGAATGAAGATTGAGGGTGATTGCGGTATCTATATTTACAATTCCCAGCAGGAAGATCAAGGTGATTATAAGTGTATTTTATATAATCAACAGTTTGAAAGTGAGGGATTAGAGTTAGGACTGAGAGTTAATGTAGTGACACTAGTGGTGATAGATGGAAATACAAGTCAAGAGTTCAAAGCCTTAGGGAGAATGGATGAATTAACAACAATGACATCAACACTTCAGCCTATTATAACAACAGTGAGAAGCAATTTAACTCCTTCAACATTGACAGTTATTTAAGCTATAAATATATCACATTTGATTACAAGTGAGCCAATCGCTCCAGCACCAATTTTAGAGGAAAAGACTGTTATTAGGATCAGGATGAGTGATACAGCTCATCTTCCTTGTAGATGTGAGAGAAGGAATGTGTAGAGGTGAGATTCCTCTCATGTGGAGAGAAGTTTTGAATGGTAATGTGACTATTGGGGATTTTAGAGATATTTGGTGGGTTTGTGGTGATAAAGCATATATATTCTTACCCTATGGATGGACAGGATGTTGTTACATGTCGACATTGAAGCTTCCATATGAGGTTTTTACCATTGAAAGAGGGGAAGCACCGGACACAGATAAATCTGAGTCTAGGTTTGGAAATAGGGTGAAAAGGGATATGGCGGAATTTCATAGTCTGGAAGCCTACCATTGGAGGATAAGTCTAGGAGAGAAGTGGGGACTGGGACTTTTTCCATGGTATGGTGTAACATTTTTGGCAGATCATATTGATAATATTACCTATACTTTGCAGGGTTTTGCAAATGAATCGATAAGAGGGTTTAACCTTCTGTCGAATACACAAAGAAGTCACAGACTGACGCTGTTGAAATATGACATGGCTCTTGACTATATTTTAGCAAAACAAGGTGGCTTATGTTTGGCTATGAATTTGACGGGGGATGATTGTTATACTTTGATCCCAGATAGTTCCGATAATATCACTAGTGTTATAGATGCATTGAAGAATATAAGGGATGAGTTTGGTAGATCTGAAGGAGCTGGATGGTCAGCGAAGACTTGGTTGCAAGATCAGTTAGGCCCAGTGGGAGCAGTGATGGTTCAGATTTTAGTGGCAGCTCTGATAGCACTGTTTGTGATGTTTTGCTTTTGTACTTTGTTACTGACTTTTGCGAAGGCTATGATATTGAGATGGGTTGGAGTTGTGATGCCTGGAGACAACACTCAGATGCCGTTGTTGACTGTTACTGATCTGGATGAAGATGGACAAGTGGGACTGGATGGAGTATTGATGGATAAATATCCATTTTGATTATCTGATCATTTTTCAAATGTTTTTTAATATTAGTGTGATTTTAGTATTTTGTTATGAATCAAAGGGGGGAAATAGAATGTGATTCATTTTATATATAATTTTTATATTCTTAGTTGATATTGATGTTTTAATTTGAATGTGTTGTTTTGCAAAATATACTGTTTGGTCTTTTCTTTTCTTCCAGAAGCATATGGGGTAATATGTAGAGGGGATGCAAATGCTCAAACAAGGACAATATGAAAGGATAATATGAAGGGACTGGAGGAGATGGAACAAGGAAGGTGTGGAAATGTTCCGATTCCATCATCAACGATGCATTGGAAGTCGACACTGCTGAGGAGATGAAGTGTAGTGGACTACATTCCAGTGTCTGCAAAGATATATAGACATATTTGCATGTGTAATACATAATTTGTGTCATATTCTTTCTGTATTAATTTTTGTAGAATGATATTTGCTGTTATTGGGTACATGTGGGGATCTCAGATGTTTTTGTTTATTTCGTGGATGCTTAGGGATATTGGGTCTAGGCAGGGATAGAGAGAATCCACATTAGGGTCCGATGGGTCGACCAGCCTGAGTGTGGACATTTTTGATAGTATTTTGTTTGCTGATGCTTTCATGTGTATTTAGTTGCATCATAGTTTCAAATGCATTGATAAAGATTTATGAATTGATCTGGAGTACTTAGGTGGTTGCCTGGGGCAGAGGGGCCGTGAGAGAATTTTACTGTCTTGATTGGAAAGAAGGACTCCATAGAGATTTGTTCATGTTTCATAGAAATGTATTCACACTCCATAGAGATTTGTTCATATTTCATAGAAATGTATTTACACTCCATAGAAAAATTTGTTTTTGGTTTATTGTTAAAGATACTCAATAAGATAAATTGTTACTTGTCATAATCCTATTCTGTTTGTTTTCGAGACTTAATTTGTCTCGAAGGGGGGAAATATGTAGTGTCTGAGGGATTATGACTTTGCTAATGTTTTCAAAGTGGAACCTGAGAGGATGTTTATTCAGTTTTAGGGGGAGCAGTTTTAGAGGGACACCCCATAGAACAGAGGAAGTCTGTTGTGTGGAGACAGGTGATTGGTCAGTATGGGAAACCACACATATCCTGGTAAAGATTATAAGTACTGGTTTGAGACAAAGAAGATCAGAACAGACATATTATTTTGGGACACTGTTCTCCAGATAATGCAGACGTCTGTAAACGTATGCTGAAATCTTGTGATATAAATAAAACGTATAATCAAAGTACAGTATAAGCGGACTCCTTGGTTTCACAGCATAATTAGCAGCGTTTACTCGACACAACACCGGCTCAGAGGGTTTGCCAGTCCTCTTCTAGGGTCAATGCTAATATGAAGTCCTGTCTAGTTCAGTCAGATCTACTGATCATTCTAAATATAATATAAATAAATGAAACAAAAAAGGAGAGTGAGAGAGCGCGCGAGAGAGAGAGAGAGAGACTTACTCCAGCCCAAACGCCTCCTTCCAAATATATAGTCTCATTGATAGTCTTCAGGAGGGTTTGGAATTGGTCGTCGCTGTATTCAAAGCGGTCACCAAACACAAGACAGCAGATCACATTGGAGACAGCATTGTTAATCAGCATCTGGGGGTTGAAGGGTTTCCCTGCATGGGACAAAAGCAACATGGCTCACCCCAAAATCAAAGACTAAGTAAGAACAAACATTATTTGTTTGCGTGTGAGCCATATCCTTACACTGAACTTCAGTCTGCAAAAATGTTTCTGGGTAAGCACCACAGTTTATACAGTTTTGTCCAGACCTCAACAGAATCTGTCACCATAAAAATCAATACATTATTTATCGCTGTGTGTCTGTTACATCCAAACCAGAGGCCTCTCAAGTGTAAACTTAACAGTAACAATGTCAGTGTAGTGTATACTCATCTGTTTTGAAAAGTATATGAATTTCCTTGCAGGGACAATAATATTTGAATTGAACTGTAACCATATCAAGAACCTTGTTCACTCTGAAAGGCTTCATTCAAACACTGCGCTTCAATCTGGATGGATGGCTCCAGACTCTTCTTGCCCAGTCCAAAGTTCCTCAGTGTAGAGAGAGCAAACCTCCTCTGTTGCTTCCATGTATACCCATTCGACATAATCACACCTAAGTGTATGAAACATTTTCAGTGATCAGTGAAGAATCAAAACCTTGTACCATACACTCAAAGGTAAGTAAGAACGCCTTGGACAAATATCCTTGTCTGAGCCAGAACGCCCCATCCCCTGTTTCTGTAGCATGAGGCAGCTTGATGTTCAAGTAGCTACACCCCCTGGATAGGATTCTAGTTGTCGCAGGCTCCTTACCCCAATCCAAGAAAATAGGCATCAGGTCAAATGTTTTGCCTTTGGTATGACTAGACTGGGGATCCAACCCCCAAACTTCTTATTTAAGGACTGACACTCTAATACACTCAAAGGTTCAAGGATTTACTATTTCCACAATATTACATTATTACCAATATGATCAGTTATCAATTATCAGTCAATAGACATACAGTGGGGAGAACAAGTATTTGATACACTGCCGATTTTGCAGGTTTTCCTACTTACAAAGCATGTAGAGGTCTGTAATTTTTATCATAGGTACACTTCAACTGTGAGAGACGGAATCTAAAAACAAAAATCCAGAAAATCACATTGTATGACTTTTAAGTAATTCATTTTCATTTTATTGCATGACATAAGTATTTGATCACCTACCAACCAGTAAGAATTCCGGCTCTCACAGACCTGTTCGTTTTTCTTTAAGAAGCCCTCCTGTTTTCCACTCATTACCTGTATTTACTGCACCTGTTTGAATTCGTTACCTGCATAAAGGACACCTGTCCACACACTCAATCAAACAGAATCCAACCTCTCCACAATGGCCAAGACCTGAGAGCTGTGTAAGGACATCAGGGATAAAATTGTAGACCTGCACAAGGCTGGGATGGGCTACAGGACAATAGGCAAGCAGCTTGGTGAGAAGGCAACAACTGTTGGCGCAATTATTAGAAAATGGAAGAAGTTCAAGATTACGGTCAATCACCCTCTGTCTGGGGCTCCATGCAAGATCTCACCTTGTGGGGCATCAATGATCATGAGGAAGGTGAGGGATCAGCCCAGAACTACACGGCAGGACCTGGTCAATGACCTGAAGTGAGCTGGGACCACTGTCTCAAAGAAAACCATTAGTACCACACTACGCCGTCATGGATTAAAATCCTGCAGCGCAGGCAAGGTCCCCCTGCTCAAGCCAGCGCATGTCCAGGCCCGTCTGAAGTTTGCCAATGACCATCTGGATGATCCAGAGGAGGAATGGGAGAAGGTCATGTGGTCTGATGAGACAAAAATAGAGCTTTTTGGTCTAAACTCCACTCGCCGTGTTTGGAGGAAGAAGAAGGATGAGTACAACCCCAAGAACACCATCCCAACCGTGAAGCATGGAGGTGGAAACATCATTATTTGGGGATGCTTTTCTGCAAAGGGGACAGGACGACTGCACCGTATTGAGGGGAGGATGGATGGGGCCATGTATCGCGAGATCTTGGCCAACAACCTCCTTCCCTCAGTAAGAGCATTGAAGATGGGTCGTGGCTGGGTCTTCCAGCAAGACAACGACCCGAAACACACAGCCAGGGCAACTAAGGAGTGGCTCCGTAAGAAGCATCTCAAGGTCCTGGAGTGGCCTAGCCAGTCTCCAGACCTGAACCCAATAGAAAATCTTTGGAGGAAGCTGAAAGTCCATATTGCCCAGCGACAGCCCCGAAACCTGAAGGATCTGGAGAAGGTCTGTATGGAGGAGTGGGCCAAAATCCCTGCTGCAATGTGTGCAAACCTGGTCAAGACCTACAGGAAACGTATGATCTCTGTAATTGCAAACAAAGGTTTCTGTACCAAATATTAAGTTCTGCTTTTCTGATGTATCAAATACTTATGTCATGCAAAAAAATGCAAATTAATTACTTAAAAATCATACAATGTGATTTTCTGGATTTTTGAAGTGTACCTATGATAGAAATTACAGACCTCTACATGCTTTGTAAGTAGGAAAACCTGCAAAATCGGCAGTGTATCAAATACTTGTTCTCCCCACTGCACTGTAAGATAAGGACAATGTCCTGCCTTTCCAGTGAAAACAAGTCATCCAGCACCATAATTGAATCATCATAGTATGCAGTATTGGCAGTGTAAAACGCTTCACCTAATTACCTTTACTTCCCGATGCTTGACTTCCAGAATATATATCTTCTAATAAGGGAAGGGAGGGCCGATCTGAAAAACTGTCACCATGGTTGACCAAGGCCTCTTTCACCATCTCATATCCACTCAGAACAACCCACTTTGGCCCTTGGTTTGTTGAAGGAATTCGAAGGCTGAAAATCTTTCCATATTTTTTTGCACACTACAAGAAGAATTATACAAAAATACAGTTTGTCAAATTGTTTACTCAAAAATAGCATTTAGTTAGCCTGGTCCCAGATCTGATTATGCTCTTACCAACGCCATTGCTCATTGTCAAGCCAAACTATTTTTTGGCATGACAATGTGTGACAAGGAGTTGGGATGATAGCACTAACAGACTGGCACTCGAGCTAGCGTTGAGTAAACCCACTTCTTCCAACTGAAGGTGTATCTTAGCAGGATCAAATTGAAACATGTTGCCAATGAAAGGCCATGACCAAGGTCCAGGAGGAAAATTCTTTGGAGTTTTGTTTTTCAGGAGGTCGGCAAGTACCAAAAAAACACAGAGGAAAATCAAACTAGTCTTAATGTCCAGCCATTCCAAGATAGAAGAGTGCAGTAATTTGCTCATCTTACTGCAAGTGCCACTGACTCAAAAAAGCACACAGAAACTTAACATAGGAATGAAGTGCTAGTGGTTTCTCTGTAACCTGCTCCCTATCGCTCTGCTTCCAAGGTAATGTCATGATAACCACAGTCGTGTGTATTCATGCTTGCCCATGTGACTTGGTGTGACCTACTAACGTAACAACCCAGAGTTCATACCCTTCTCCTTTGTGCAGAGTTTTTTTTCTCTCCCCCGGGAAAAGGATTACATAATGACTACACAGCATTTCTCCCATAGCTTCTGTGGCAACATCTCTCAACTGATGTAGATTAAATCAGTTTTAGCTTTAATTCTTTAAGTCCTTAGCAATCTTACTTTACCTTTACTTTACCATAACCCTTATATAAACTTTTTACCTTTACCATATTTCCTTTACTTTTCCTAGGTGGTGTGTATGTGTGTGTGCGTGTGTGTGTGTGTGTGTATGTGTGTATGTGTATGTGTGTGTGTGTGGGGGGGATTTAGGCCATGGTGAAGAGGTGTGTCTTTAGGCGTGCCTGAGAGATGGAGATGGCTGATTGAACTCCAGGATATTACTGTAATAACATAGTGCTCTCTAGTGGTGGTGAAGTATCATGCCTGTTACACATCTCTTCTACACCCAGTCTGTACACAACATCAGATATTTTCAGATAAACAAGCAGTGGCGGCTCCTGAAAAAATTCTCAGGAGGGGCAATTTTTCTGATGATTTAGGTGACCTACACACATTTTAAAAAAGATATGTCCAGCAACAACATGAAGACAGGGGCAGCATATAAGTCAATACCAGAAGCATTTATTGACTGATCTGGGGAGATGGATTCCAGTTTCTGTGACAGATTATAAATAATCTCTGATGCCTTTGTTATATTAGCTTTTGGTTGAATGTACTGTCGTAGTAAATATATAATGTTATAGCTTGGTCTGACTAAAATCTTGTGCATGACCCATTTTGTGTTGGGCCTTTGTATTCAATACAATGAACAAGAGTCCTATCTTGTCAGCCTTGTCAGCAGGTGGCTAAGGATAACACCCACGCCATAGGTCTCTCAGTTCTTCCAACTCACGAGTTCTTGCCCTGAGGACACACACACACACACCCACACACCCACACACACACACACACACACACACATCATCACTGATAAACACACACACACACACATCATCACTGATAACAAACACACACACACACACACACACACACACACACACACTGATAACAAACACACACACACACACACACAAATCCTCTTCTCTTAGGCTGAACATCTGAAGACAGAGAACCCGACTCAGAGCCAATGCAACAGTGACACTAGCCTGGAGGTGACCTCGCCCAACTCATCAGGACCAATCAGAAGATCAGAACTACTAGATTCAACCTACTTCATTTTATTGTATAAAATGTCAGCACACAATGTTTAGGGGCTCTTCTGATAAACTCCCTACGAGTTTGACGAACGGGTCCGTGCACGCGATTCCAGATATCTTTACCTCTGAATAAACTGCCTTATATTATACAATTATCCACCTTGTCCAAAAGTCTCTACTTGGTCTCCGTTCTCCAGTAAACTTGTTTTATCAACAATAGTAAGGTTCAATGACACAGAAAGCAGTTCAATGTCGGGGTACAGAGTCGCTCTCTTACCAGGATCGCGGTCCGCTCTGACCAGGGTGAAGCCGGCCGGCTCCACCTCTCTGTCCGGGACTCTGTCATCCAGCCAAGTCTCCCAGCTGTATTGGGATTCCGCTGCCAGCAGCGTTTTCATTATTTAGTCCGTTCGTAGCGGGTATGTACACGATCAACAAGATCAGTCCAAAACCGAAGATCAGTCCAAAGCAGAATGTTTGCAGAATGTTTGTAAACTAAGTCTACAAATTAAAAACATAAAATAACGCCACACTGCAGGTCGCAACATAGACGCTGCTAGCCGCCATTGTCTTAGTTACGTTCAACGTTACGTCACGTATGACGAAAGCGCGTAAGTGCATGCCCACAGACACCCACAGAGAATGTATTGAAAGCTTTGAAATGTGAAAAAAATAGATTTTACATGACAGGCTATGAGAGACTTCTGGGCGATTTTCAACCTGACTGAAATCGCCCAAAAAACGGGCGGGGCCATTTGAAGCACGACTTTAGCCTGATTTGACATTTAGTGGCTGGCAGATCAGACGTGAACACTGATAACTGCTGTTGCCGTGATATAATTGATTAGAAAAAAAATCCCTTCCTTTTCCCGTTTGGCAGTGCGTCGCCCATATCGCCCTATTGAACAAGCCGTCCCTGTAAACAAGTCATGCTGCTCCTTGCACAATATATTTTTAAAGATTTCAGATAATTAATGAACAGATCTCACCATAAAGGACCATGGTCTCAGTAGGTTCATGCAAAGATGAGGTGCTGTGAACTGATTTGGTCATTGACCTGTGTGCCCTCACCATTAGAGGTCACTAGAGACTCATTCCTGAATCTCCGTATAACATGATGATCCCGAATTATGCATCTTATAAAATAATGCAGGATATTCAATCTAACGGAAATCAGGAAACAAATAATTAAACTAAACAAAAAAAACAATGGGCCTCCTGAGTGGCGCAGCGGTCTAAGGCACTGCATTGCAGTGCTTGAGGTGTCACTACAGACCCGGGTTTGATTCCAGGCTGTGTCACAACCGGCCGTGACGGGGAGTCCTATAGGGCGACGCAAAATTGGCCCAGCGTCGGCTGGGTTTGGGTTTGGCTGGGGGGGGGGGCTTTACTTGGCTCATTGCGCTCTAGTGACTCCTTGAGGTGGGGCGGGCACCTGCAGGCTGACTTCAGTTGTCAGTTGAATGGTGTTTCCTCTGACACATTGGTGCAGCTGGCTTCCGAGTTAAGGAGTGCGGTTTTGTGGGTCATGACTTGACCTTCGCCTCTCCTGAGCCTGTTGGGGAGTTGCAGCGATGAGACAAGATCGTATTGAAAAAAGGGGGTAAAATATAAAATGTATGTATATATATATATATATATATATATTTATACATTGGCTTGCAAAAGTATTAACCCTCTTTGGCAATTTTCCTATTTTGTTGCCTTACAACCTGGAATTAAAATTGATTTTGCATCATTTGATTTACACAACATGCCTACCACTTTGAAAATGCAAAATATATTTTCTTGTGAAAAAAAAGAAAAGAAAACTTAAGCGTGCATAACTATTCACCCCCCTAAAGTAAATACTTTATAAAGCCATCTTTTGCAGCAATTACAGCTGCAAGTCTCTTGGGGTATGTCTCTATAAGCCTGGCACATCTAGCCACTGGGATTTTTGCCCATTCTTCAAGGCAAAACTGCTCCAGCTCCTTCAAATTGGATCGGTTCCGCTGGTGTACAGCAATCTTTAAGTCATACCACAGATTCTCAATTGGATTGAGGTCTGGGCTTTGACTAGGCCATTCCAAGACATTTAAATGTTCCCCTTAAACCACTCGAGTGTTGCTTTAACAGTATGCTTAGGGTCATTGTCCTGCTGGAAGGTGAACCTCCGTCCCAGTCTCAAATCTCTGGAAGACTGAAACAGGTTTCCCTCAAGACTTTCCCTGTATTTAGCGCCAACCATCATTCCTTCAAGTCTGACCAGTTTCCCAGTCCCTGCCGATTAAAACCATCCCCACCGCATGATGCTGCCACCACCATGCTTCACTTTGGGGATGGTGTTCTCGGGGTGATGAGAGGTGTTGGATTTGCACTAGACATAGTGTTTTCCTTGATGGCCAACAAGCTCAATTTTAGTCTCATCTGACCAAAGTACCTTCTTCAATATGTTTGGGGAGTCTCCCACATGCCTTTTGGCGAACACCAAATGTGTTTGCTTATTTTTTTCTTTAAGCAATGGCTTTTTTCCGGCCACTCTTCCGTAAAGCCCAGCTCTGTGGAGTGTACCGCTCCGTGGGATGTTAAAAGTTTCTGATATTTTTTTATAACCCAACCCTGATCTGTACTTCTCCACAACTCTTCACGGTGCCGCTTGCTTGGTGGTGCCTCTTGCTTAGTGGTATTGCAGACTCTGGGGCCTTTCAGAACAGGTGTATATATACTGAGATCATGTGACAGATCATGTGACACTTAGAATGCAAACAGGTGGAAGTTAGTTAAATAAAGTCCACCTGTGTGCAATCTAACTAATTATGTGACTTCTGAAGGTAATTGGGATCTCGCAACAGATCTTATTTAGGGGCTTCATAGCAAAGGGGGTGAATACATATGCACGCACCACTTTTCCATTCTATATTTTGTAGAATATTCTGAAACAAGTAATTTTTTTCATTCCACTTCACCAATTTGGACTATTTTGTGTATGTCCATTACATGAAATCCAAATAAAAATCTAGTGGGTCAGAACTTTACATACACTCAATTAGTATTTGGTAGCATTGCCTTTAAATTGTTTAACTTGGGTCAAACATTTCGGGTAGCCTTCCACAAGCTTCCCACAATAAGTTGGGTAAATTTTGGCCCATTCCTCCTGACAGAGCTGGTGTAACTGAGTCAGGTTTGTAGGCCTCCTTGCTTTTTCAGGTCTGCCCACAAATATTCTATAGGATTGAGGTCAGGGCTTTGTGATGGCCACTCCAATACCTTGACTTTGTTGTCCTTAAGCCATTTTGCCACAACTTTGGAAGTATGCTTGGGGTCATTGTCCATTTGGAAGAGCCATTTGCGACAAAGCTTTAACTTCCTTACTGATGTCTTGAGATGTTGCTTCAATATATCCACATAATTTTCCTTCCTCATGATGCCATCTATTTTGTGAAGTGCACCAGTCCCTCCTGCAGCAAAGCACCCCCACAGCATGATGCTGCCACCCCCGTGCTTCACGGTTGGGATGGTTTTCTTCGGCGTTCAAGCGTCCCCCTTTTTCCTCCAAACATAACGATGGTCATTATGGCCAAACAGTTCTATTTTTGTTTCATCACACCAGAGGACATATCTCCAAAAAGTATGATCTTTGTCCCCATGTGCAGTTGCAAACTGTAGTCTGGCTTTTTTATGGCTGTTTTGGAGCAGTGGCTTCTTCCTTGCTGAGCGACCTTTCAGGTTATGTTGATATAGAACCTGTTTTACTGTGGATATAGATACTTTTGTACCTGTTTCCTCCAGCATCTTCACAAGGTCCTTTGCTGTTGTTCTGGGATTGATTTGCACTTTTTGCACCAAAGTACGTTCATCTCTAGGAGACAGAACGTCTCCTTCCTGAGCGGTATGACGGCTGCGTGGTCCCATGGTGTGTATACTTGCGTACTATTGTTTGTACAGATGAACGTGGTACCTTCAGGAGTTTGGAAATTGCTCCCAAGGATGAACCAGACTTGTGGAGGTCTACAATTTTTTTCTGAGGTCTTGGCTGTTTTCTTTTGATTTTCCCATGATGTCAAGCAAAGAGGCACTGAGTTTGAAGATAGGCCTTGAAATACATCCACAGGTACACCTCCAATTGACTCAAATGATGTCAATTAGCCAATCAGAAGCTTCTAAACTCATTACATAATTTTCTGGAATTTTCCAAGCTGTTTAAAGGCACAGTCAACTTAGTGTATGTAAACTTCTGACCCACTGGAATTGTGATACAGTGAATTATAAGTGAAATAATCTGTCTGTAAACAATTGTTGGAAAAATTACTTGTGTCATGCACAAAGTAGATGTCCTAACCGACTTGCCAAAACTATAGTTTGTTAACAAGAAATTTGTGGAGTGTTTGTAAAACGAGTTTTAATGACTCCAACCTAAGTGTATATAAACGTCCAACTTCAACTGTATATATAAGTGAAAAGTAGGCATTGATCTGTAGCCGTAAAGTAAATTCACGAGCACCACAATGCCCTTGCTCTACCAAGGTTTTCCAGCACACAGATTTGACCTACTACAGTAGCTATGTTGGTCTATTGTACTTCAAACAATGTGTGGGCAGGTTTCTTAGGATTCAAACCTTCTCAAACAGCCTAATCCATACTCTTAGAGGAGGTGCTTCCACAATAATGTGATTTGTACCACATACAAGGTAAAGTATTGGATTCTTCACACACCACACTAATCCCATTCCACTACCTTTTCAGGCTTTTAAAATTATTTGAAAGCAAGGTTTGCGTAAATAACACATACACATGCTTTTGGCATAAATAAAATATACATTAAAGGTTATGCTGGTAAATGGCACCAGCAGATATAGTTTGCCAAGCCAACTGTACATTTGGTTTGACAGTGGACAGTATAAACTATAATGAACAAAAATATGAACGCAACATGCAACAATTTCAACGGTTTTACTGAGTTACAGTTCATACAATTTAATCGGTCAATTGAAATAAATTCACTAAGCCTAATCTATGGATTTCACATGACTGGGCAGGGGTGCAACCATGGGTGGGCCTGGGAGGGCAATCAGACAATCAGAATGAGTTTTTTCCCACAAAAAGGCTTTATTACAGACATAAATACTCCTCCGTTTTATCAGCTGTCCGGGTGGCTGGTCTCAGATGATCCCGCAGGTGAAGAAGCCGGATATGGAGGTCCTGGGCTGGCGTGGTTACATGTGGTCTGCGGTTGAGAAGCCGGTTGGACGTACTACCAAATTCTCTAAAACGACATTGGAGGCTGCTTATGGTAGAGAAATTAACAGTAAATTATCTGGCAACAGCTCTGGTGGACATTCCTGCAGTCAGCATGCCAATTGCACGCTGCCTCAGAACTTGAGACATACGTGGCATTGTGTTGTGTGACAAAACTGCACATTTTAGAGTGGCCTTTTATTGTCCCAGCACAAGGTGCACCTGTGTAATGATCATGCTGTTTAATCAGCTTCTTGATATGCCACACGTGTCAGGTGGATGGATTATCTTGGCAAAGGAGAAATGCTCACTGACAGGGATGTAAACAAATTTGTGCACAACATTTGAGAGAAATAAGCTTTTTGTGCATATGTACAATTTATGGGATCTTTTATTTCAGCGCATGGACCATGGGACCAACACTTTACATGTTGCGTTTATATTTTTGTTCAGTATATATAGTACTACCTGCAGTGAGAATACCACTCCCTCACTATAGGAGATAAGGGAATAGGGGACGTTAGATATGCTGATAAAATAATTAATTAAGGAGGTTTCAGGCCAATCAATTTCTTGATAATAAAAATGTCTTCAGTAGCCTGCCCAATCACCAAGCCACCAATCCTCATATCATTTGAAAGAGCTGACAGACTCTCTCTCTGGGCAACAGGTTTTCTAAGGAGCTGTACGTTTTTACTGTTCACCTGGCTGTCTACCTGCTTAGCTGGCCATTCACCTGGCTGTTTACCTGGCTGTTTATCAACATGAGGCTCATCCTGACTTTCTCTTTCACCTATGCACTGCTCCACACAGGTAACACATTCTAATTACTTTCATTCTGACGAAGGCCTTTGGGGCCAAAATGTTACAGTGATGTTTCAAGTATAAGTATAATAATGTTTGAATTATATTAATGTTAAATCATGTGGGCACATGCATAACTTTCATTCTTTTTCACTTTTCTTTGTTTCAGGATGTTGTATAATTTTTTCTTTGTGTGCTTTAATTATTTGCATGTTTTACAGCGGACATGCTGATTTGCTACTACTGTGAGGATGAAACAGAATCAGACTCAAAGTATACAAACCCAACCTTGCAGAACTGTAGTGCAGGATATACAAACATTAAGAACAACGTCAGGGCATGGACTACAAAGTGTCTAAAGCATTCCATAGGGATGCTGGCCCATGTTGACTCCAATGCTTCCCACAGTTGTGTCAATTTGGCTGGATGTCCTTAGGCTCTCTCACCATTCTTGATACACACGGGAAACTGTTAAGCAAGAAAAACCAAGCAGCGTTGCAGTTCTTGACGAAAACCGGTGCGCCTGGCAACTACTACCATACCCCGTTCAAAGGCATTTAAATGTTTTGTCTTGCCCGTTCACCCTCTGAATGGCACACATACACAACCCATGTTTCAATTGTCTCAAGGCTTAAAAATACTTTAACCTGTCTCTTTCCCTTCATTTACACTGCTTGAAGTGAATTTAACAAGTTACATCAATAAGGGATCATAGCTTTCACCTGGATTCACCTGGTCAGTCTATGTCATGGAAAGAGCAGGTGTTCTTAATGTTTTGTGTACTCGGTGTATACTGTTCGGAAAGTATTCAGGCCCCTTGACTTATTGTAAAATGGATTAAATAAAAAAATTTCCTCATCAATCTACACACAATACCCCATAATGACAAAGTGAAAACAGATTTTTAGAAATGTATGTAAATGTTTTAAAAATAAAAAACAGAAATACCTTATTTACATAAGTATTCAAACCCTTTGCAATGAGACTAGAAATTGAGCTCTGGTGCATCCCGTTTCCATTAATCATCTTTGAGATGTTTCTACAACTTGATTGGAGTCCACCTGTGGTAAATTGAATTGATTGTACATGATTTGGAAAGGCACACACCTGTCTATATAAGGTCCCACAGTTGACAGTGCATGTCAGAGCAAAAACCAAGCCATGAGGTCGAAGGAATTGTCCGTAGAGCTCCGAGACAAGATTGTGTCGAGGTAAAGATCTGGGGAAGGGTACCAAAAAATGTCTGCAGCATTGAAGGTCCCCAAGAACACAGTGGCCTCCATCATTCTTAAATGGAAGAAGTTTGGAACCAAAACGCTCTTCCTAGAGCTGGTCGCCTGGCCAAACTGAGCAATCGGGGGAGAAGGGCCTTGTTCAGGGAGGTGACCAAGAACGCGATGGTCACTCTGACAGAGCTCCAGAGTTCCTCTTTGGAGATGGGAGAACCTTCCAGAAGGACAACCATCTCTGCAGAACTCCACCAATCAGGCATATATGGTAGAGTGGCCAGACGGAAGCCACTCCCCAGTAAAAAGCACGCTTGGAGTTTGCCAAAAGTCCAGGTGTGCCTAATGATGAGGCGCAGGTGTGCGTAATGAAGGTTGCCAGGTGTGCGTAGTGATGGGTTGCCAGGTGTGCGTAATGAAGGTTGCCAGGTGTGCGTAGTGATGGATTGCCAGGACCGGTGGTTAGTAGACCGGCGACGTCGAGCGCGGGAGGGAGGGAGCGGGAGTAGACAGTAACAAAATGTGGAAAAAGTCAAGGGGTCTGAATACTTTCTGAATGCACTGTATGTTAAACTACTACAAGTGTTGAATTTCCTCCAGATAAATTGATTTATGAATAAATTGATTTATTTAATTTAATTATTTTTTGTGCTGTCAAGTACTTCAAATATTTAGTATATTAACATAAACTTACAGTATATTACAGTATCCCAGAAATGTATTGAAGAATGAAAAAAAAACGAGTTATCTATGTCAAACCTGATACATGTGTTTAATACAGTATTAATTCCATTTGGTCTTTCATATGTCATCTCTTAATTAGAATTAGGATCTTCAGTTAACCACAATCAATTAAACATTCTATGACTAATTACACATGGGATACTTTCGCTCATCTGGCACTTCTACTGAAACTCTAAAGGCTGCAACAAAGACACCCTCCCATGGTAAGAAAAAATCAGTCAAATTCAGGAATGTCCATACTGTCTGTATTATCAGTGACTGATCAGAAAATACTATGGTTGCGAGGCAGCACAAATTCAGAGGAACCTCAACCGTGCCAGTATAAGCAAATGAGTGCATGCAGAACATACGGTAAGAGTGTATATTTTCTTGGAACCATGCAGTTATAAGGTACATTAAAAAACTCAATTTTATTAATTGCAAATAAGTTTAGTTGTCACCATGGAATGACATTTGCAACAACTAACAATTTTTTAGTCACTTATGTTCCAGTATTTGGTGACAAACCCAATGAACTACTATGTTACACCTGCAATAGTGGAGAGGACATTGTCTGTGACAGAGTTGTGTCATGTGTTGGAACTGAAGACCGCTGCTGAGGTGAAAAAGGTCATCTTCAGCCACACCAAATCCCATAGTATTTGATGACTAGTGTCTTGTAAGCCCATATGGGCTGGGCACGTCATGGTCTATGACACTGATATACAATACAAAATCATCATATCATCAATCATCATAGTATATATTTAACATTATTTGTTTTGCTTGTACTCTGTCCTAAAGTAAATAGTTTGTTCGTGCGTGGCCTTTGGTGTCTGATCAGTAACTACTGTAATGTTTACCCCGGCTGCTGTGAGAAGAGCCTGTGTAACAGAGCTTTGGGACTGAGCTTCCTCCCTCTGCTGCTGAGTCTCCCCTTTGCCATCCTCATCTAGTGGCTGAGAATTGCCCCGCCCCAGAATGTTGGACAACCAATCGCAGCGCTCCAATGGATAGCAACTGTAGTCGAGTCCGACACCTTGGACAAGCACACATTTGAAACAGATGAAAGCCAGTGACAAAACATAATTGTCTTTAAAAAGAAAACATTTTGATGGCTAAATAATTGAACAGTGCACAAGGGGTACTTGACCAGTGTGATTACTGAAATGCAGAGCCTGTTGATGGAGTATTTTTAGAATCCGAAATTATACTTTGTTACATTGTTCTTTAGCTCAGCTTGTTAGCTAGCTCTCAGTCTCATTGACCACCAAACGTTGCTAACGTTAGCTATCTAGCTAGACACTTAAGGCCCAATACAGTCAACTTGATTTTCCTGTGTTTTATATATATTTCCACACTATGAGGTTGGAAAAATACTGTGAAATTGTGCCCTTTTAGTGTAAGAGCTGTTTGAAAAGACCACCTGAAATGTAAGCCTGTTTTGGTGGGACAGAGTTTTGGCCTGCCTGGTGACATCACCAGGCAGTAAATTGGTTAATATACCAATAAAAAAGAGTTTCAAAGCTTGGAATTCTTGCTTGAGAAATTGCTCTTTGCTAAGAAGCTATTTTTGTTTATTTTAGACTATTTTAATTGAAACAATCCCAGTAAGGTACTTCATTTTTACCCAGAAATTGTTTGATATTGAGATAAAAATTGTTGCAGACCTTTAACCTCTACGGAATCCCGTATAGGAACGGTTGAGCTAGCGTGCGCTAATGTGATTAGCATGACTGTTGTAAGTAAGAGCAAACTTTCCAGGACATAGACATGTCTGATATGGACAGAAAGCTTAAATCATTGTTAGTCTAACTGCACGGTCCAATTTACAGTAGCTATTACATTGAAAAAATGTGCACAACAACAAAAAATGGCAACTGGTTTTATACATTCACCTCTGAAGGTAAATAATGTACTTACATTCAGTAATCTTGCTCTGATTTGTCATCCTGAGGGTGCCAGAGGTAAAATGTAGCATAGTTTTGTTTGATAAAATCAATTTTATATTCAAATGTAGGAGCTGGGTTCTACAGTTTGAATCCTTGCTGTCTCTGGCTCCACACCCACCGCGCCCAGCCATCTAGAGTGTGAAAGTTAGTGTATAAGCTAATGATCCATCATGTATGACATTCCTGGGAGTGTGTAAACTTACATTTTGTATTACCATATCATTTTTGTATGTTCTCTATATTTATGTACTTGTATCAATTGACCAAATCGGCACATTTGGGCAGACTTGATACAAAATAGTCCAGTATTGCAATCCTTCACTGGATCAATCTGAAACTTTGCATACACACTGCTGCTATCTAGTGGCCAAAATCTAAATTGCGCCTAAACTGCAATATTATATTGTGGCTTTTCTCTTACATTTAAGTCATTTAGCAGACACTCTTATCCAGAGCGACTTACATGAGCAATTAGGGTTAAGTGCCTTGCTTAAGGGCACATTGACAGATTTTTCACCTAGTCGGCTCGGGGATTAGAACCAGCGACCTTTCGGTTACTGGCACAACGCTCTTACCCACTAAGATACCTGCCGCCCTCTTGCATTTCAAAGATGATGGAACAAAAAAGAAAATGCATGTTTTTTTTGTTTGTATGATCTTTTACCAGATCTAATGTGTTATACTCTCCAACATTAATTTCACATTTCCACAAACTTCAAAGTGTTTCCTTTCAAATGGTATCAAGAATATGCATATCCTTGCTTCAGGTCCTGAGCTACAGGCAGTTAGATTTGGGTATGTCATTTTAGGCGAAAATTGAAAAAAAGAGTCCGATCCTTAAGAGGTTAATATAACTTGTTTTCTCTAATTGTATGTTAGCTAGCTAAACTAACCATGTTATTAATACAACTCCCATCTGCTGTCAATATCAGGATATGATTTGAGACAATTCATTTAAAGCCATTCAGTGGCTATCCACACTACATACATAATTTTACCAGGTTCCCGTGAAATTATTGTAATGGCAGGCCACCACAACATACCTGAGAGTTTACTGATTACCAAGGGGTAGTCTGTGTTTAATTTAATTGTGTATTAAAAACACAGTTGAGATCATTGTGAGGAGATTTCGCCAGTGGTTAGTAGGGGGAATTGGTCTTCCCAGGAAAATGTTGTCAGAGGTTGCAACAGTACCAAAGGGGGGTGGGGCTTAGTGAAGGGTCAATTAAGGCAGAATGCTGGGTTAGGCCCATCTACAGGAGTGATATGGTGAAAAGAGACAACAATGTATCTGACAAAAAGTTAAATAAAAATCTGTTGGATAATGTTTTACTGTTGTAATTATTGTGGAACTGTTTGGACAATTTATTGTCTATATTTGTCTATGCCATCCTTCTGTGTGCCCACAACACTATACTCTGTGGGGCAATATGTTTGCTTATGTTACTGTATAAGAGCATATGGGCTAACTCACTATTCATTTGGGGGAAATATGATTATTTTACATAGGTTCTGTTTCATATGACCTTCCTCCAAAACCACATTCAATTCATTTCATGCTAAAGATGTTTGTGTACTTCTAGGTAATTATTTTCAGAAATTTCAAAACCTTTGAAGCTAACCATCCAGCCAGACAGTCTGTCAGACTACCCGAGCTCACTGACCCGAGACATACACCCAAAGACCAGACTAGGGATAGCTCTGAATTGGGATAACCTATCCCCTGTGCTGTTTCTGAGGTGTGTTATAATGGAAAAATGTATCTGAGAATGACCAAAATACCCAGAACCTTATTAATCATTCCAAACAAGGTGTAATGAAATGGTTCTGTTGCAGCTGAAACTAACTGAAGGAGCTTGGTTAATGTATTATTTCCAAGAGTAAGTGCTATGTCTTTATATGGTTGTTGTATACATATGTCTCAATCCTAAAGTGAAAATTAGACTTGAAAATAAAACATTATCCAGAAACTAAACACAGACACTGTGCTCCCAGGTTTCAGCTTGTATAGACCGTTCTAGACAAGTTGAGGGTTTGGAAGTCTATAGACAGTGGGTGCTTGGATGTCTACATAGACAGTGCTACTTGAGTGCTTGGAGTACTACACAGACAGTTGTAGACTAGTTCAGTGTTTTGGGGTCTACATAGACAGTGCGAGACTACTTGAGTTTTTTTTTCTGTCAATGTAGAAAGTGCTAGTTGAGTGCTTGGTGGTCTATGTAGAAAGTGCTAGTTGAGCGCTTGGTGGTCTATGTAGAAAGTGCTAGTTGAGTGCTTGGAGGTCTATGTAGAAAGTGCTAGTTGAGTGCTTGGAGGTCTATGTATAAAGTGCTAGTTGAGGGTTTGGTGCTCTATAGACTGTGCTAGTTGAAGTTTGGTGGTCTATGTAGAAAGTGCTAGTTGAGTGCTTGGTGGTCTATGTAGAAAGTGCTAGTTGAGTGCTTGGTGGTCTATGTAGAAAGTGCTAGTTGAGTGCTTGGTGGTCTATGTAGAAAGTGCTAGTTGAGTGTTTGGTGGTCTATGTAGACAGTGCTAGCTGAGGGTTTGGTGGTCTATAGACAGTGCTAGTTGGGTGCTTGGAGGTCTACATAGACTAGTTGAGGGTTTGGAGGTCCTGTCTGTTGAGAGATGTTTTCCCTGAGAGAGGTGAACCCCATGGTGAGAGGGATCAGAGTCTCACCACAGGGGGCGCTACAGAGACGTTCAGAACAGATCACTGCACTGCTCCAACAGGTGAGTCACTAACCAGGTTTCCATCCAATCATTTAATGAGTGATGAATTACTTGAAGCATTAAAAATATCACGACAGGGCTGAAACAGGAAATGTCGGTAAAATGTCATAAAGTTCGACAAACTATTTATTTGTTCCACATGGTGGAATCGTTTGTGTCTGTAAACTGTGTTATGCGATAAATGGTCGATGGAAACGCCTTTATGCGCAAATATTGATATAATAACCATCATATCGAAGTAAACTTGGAATCACGCGATGATATGTTGTGTGGGCCTCCCACTACGACTCGGGAAAGCACGCAGTTTATTAGGCTAGAGATTAAATAAGTTATGATGAACTTCAACAGGGTGGTGAAAGTGCACGGTGATGAGTTTGATATTCCTTTCCAATAAATATCAAGGGTCTTATTCTGGTGACATGATGATCTATGCTTGGTTGCCGTTTGAGAAATGAAAATAATCTTGCTCTTATCCATAACAATCTCATCGTGTAGACTAGTCTACCCGCATTGTATCTGCCAGCGGTTGGCTAGAGCACACATGCCAAGACCAGAGTTGGGCACATTTGCTATTTAACACAACAGTTTTTGTGACAAAATCATCAGTAGAGTTGAAAATGTGATGGAAACCCATTAAAATAATTTTCACTACATGGTAATTTAACCACAAAAGTTGTTTTTATGTGCATCACGCGCACCCACCCACCCACCCACCCACCCACCCAGACAACACACCCAGACAAACACACACACACACTTGAATTTGCAGCAGCTGCATTGTTATTATTTAGGCGATGTCGAGGTGTCACTGTGTTGGGCCCCGTGTAGCTCAGTTGGTAGAGCATGGCGTTTGCAACGCCAGGGTTGTGGGTTTGTTTCCCACGGGGCCAGTATGAAAACATTTATGCACTCACTAACTGTAAGTCTGCTAAATGACGAAAATGAATTTGATATTTTTCAGTTGAAAGCAAGTTTTCTGCAATTCTTCACATTTTGCCATGGGGCGGAGAGAAAATGTTGCTGTTGTATAACAAACGTAATGCAATTCTATTCATTTTGTTATGGGGAAGAGAGAACCAATTTGCAGTTTCCTACCCATTTTGACATGACTTATGCCATATTAATGATATCTAAGTGAAAGTGACTTACTACTCTAACTCTCAACAGTAAGTTGAGACCCCGACTGAGTTCTTTTTTTGTTGGGGTTGGGGGCTCCCTAGTGGCCAGGGGCCCTAGGCGACCGCTTATGTTGCTTATGCCTGGGGCCGGCCCTGCACACTCAGGCACACACACACATACACACTCAAGCACACGCACACTCACGCACACACACACTCACACACGCACACTCACACACTCACGTACGCTCACGCTCACGCACACACACACTCACGCACACGCACACTCACACACACGCACACGCACGCTCACACACTCACGTACGCTCATGCACACGCACACTCACACACACACGCACACTCTCTCTCTCTCACACACACACACCATATATCTTTCTTTTTTTCATGTTATCAAACCAGGAAGTGGGTTGTTAATTTCTGTTAATGTTTGTTTTATTCTCCAAAATGGTTATACTGTATATATAGTGTTGAAGGATAGATTTATAAGTAATGTCAAACTGTTGTAAACTGAACAAAAATATAAACGCAATATGAAACAATTTCAAAGAATTTACTTAGTTACAGTTCATATAAGGAAATCAGTGAATTGAAATAAATTCATTGGGCCCTAATCTATGGATTTCACATGACTGGGAATACATATATGCATGTGATGGTCATAAATACCTTTTTACAATTTGCCTCGTGTTCGCTGTCCGTAGCTTATGCTTGCCCATACCATAACCCCAACGCCACCATTGGCCATCGAAGGTGATCATTTGCCCACTGAAGTCGCTTACAACGACGAACTGCAGTCAGGTCAAGACCCTGGTGAGGACGACGAGCACACAGATGAGCTTCCCAGAGATGTTTTTTGACAGTTTGTGCAGAAATTCTTCGGTTGTGCAAACCCACAGTTGCGTCAGCTGTCCGGTTGGCTGGTCTCAGACGATCTAGCAGGTGAATAAGCCGGATGTGGAGGTCCTCGTCTAGCGTGGTTATGCCTGGTCTGCGGTTGTGAGGCCGGTTGTACTGCCAAGTTCTCTAAAACGACATCAATTCTCTGGCAACACCTCTAGTGGACCCTCCTGCAGTCAGCATGCCAATTGCATGCTCCCTCAAAACTTGAGACATATGTGGCATTGTGTTGTGTGACAAAACTGCACATTTTAAAGTGGCCTTTTATTGTCCCCAGCACAAGGTGCACAAATGTACTGATCATGCTGTTTAATCAGCTTCTTGATATGCCACATGTGTCAGGTGGATGGATTATATTGGCAATGGAGAAATGCTCACTAACAGGGATGTAAAGAAATGAGCTTATTGTGCGTATTTCATTTTTTATTTCAGCTCATGAAACAGGGGACCAACACTTTACATGTTGCGTTTATATTTTTGTTCAGTGTAGATAAGTCCGCTTTCTGTCTTCTCTACAGGGAGAGCAGAAACCATTCAAGGAAGTTATTGACATTAGCTCAGGTGACTCCCACAGGACCGGGATAAAACCGATCTCCTTTGTGCGACAGGTGTGGTCTCTCTATCTTTCTCTCTCTACGTCTCTCTCTCTCATGCACACTCTCGCTCTTCCGCGCTCTCTATCTCTTTCGCTCACTCTCGCTCACTCACGCTTACTCTTTTCTGCTCTCGCTGTGAATATCTGTCTATAACCAAGTATCTTGCAGTCTCTGTCTTCAGCTCTGTGTCTGATGTGGTGTGTCTGTGATTCAGGTCCTATCTGTCTGTCTGTACCCTGAGCTCCTGCATGATGACACACTTCCTGGGGACGTCAGGCAGAGAGCCCAGAGGTTGCTGGGAGAGTGTGATGGGGGCAGTGTGGGTAAGTTGGTTGTTTATGCGTCATACTCTGATCTCATCTCATCACTTAGGCAGTGAATACAGCAGTAGGCCTATTTATGGTACATCTGGTTTATATTATGTTTAAAAGGTTATATTTGTTTTAGTGATTGATCTGATTGGTTGATTGGTGGATTGATTGATTGATTAATTAGATGTTTTGTAATAGGTTCATACACAGACTCCTGTGGGCTGCCTCATGTTCAGCGCAGCGTTGCAGAGTTCATCACTGGTCGAGACAGAGGAGTGCCCTCCTATCCCCGTAACATCTTCATCTCTGCTGGCTCGCAGACAGCTCTGAAAGTAAGAATATAACAACCATAGATCTTCACTGTAAACTATACGACCATAACAACCAGATGTCTACTGTAGACTTTTATTTTCAATATATATATATTGGTAAGATTTTACAGCCTGCAGGTATAATGCACTATGATGCAGTTATAATGCATAGTAAGATTTGTGGTGTGCATGTATGACTCCCTTATAATTCCCCCTCCACCCCACGACCCTTCTTCAGGTGATGGTAAAACTGTTGGTGAGAGGGGAGGGGGTGTCCCAAACGGGTGTGTTGACCCCCCAGCCCTGCCACCACACCCTGCCCATGCTGCTGGAGGAGGTAGGGGCTGTCCTGGTGCCCTACCAGCTGAGAGAGGAGCAGGGCTGGGCCCTGGAGCCGGAGGAGCTGCACCGAGCCCTCACCGCATCTAGAGGGCACTGCAGGCCCAGGGCGCTCTACATCAGCAACCCTGGCAACCCAACTGGTCTGTAGTCAAGTTTGGATGACATTGTGTGTAATGCTTTCAAATAGATTTTGTTAAATTATAAACTATTAACTTCACTTTGTTAAACTTCAAACTATTAGTTAAACTAAGTCTTGAGTCCATAGGTCTTTCTATAGATCACATTTTAATCGTAGCACGCAGGGCCGGCTCTAGCCTTTTGGAGGCCTTAAGCGAGATTTGGTTGACGGTGGAGAGAAAAATGTAAGTTTTAAAGTTAATTTCCTGTAGTTCTATATATTTTGCCATGGGGTTTAGACACATTTTTGCAGTTTTAAAGTATGTTTTCAGCAGTTCTACAAATAGATAGGTTTTTTGCAATTTTATAACAAATTTGATGCAATTCTACTCATTTTGCAATGGGGCAGAGATACATTTTTGCCATTTTAAAGATAATTTCCTGCAGTTCTACACATTTTGCCATGACTTATGCCATGATATCTGAGTGAGAGTGACTAACAAAATCAATGAGGGCCCCATGGAGGGGGCCAGGGTCCCTAAGCGACCGCTTATGTCCCTTATGCCTGGAGCCGGCCCTGGTATTGTGTGCCAGCCAGGTGTTTCCATTGGCAAAATGCCCATGAAAAGGGCTGTGACATTTTATCTTTATGATGATATTATCACTATGTCACCATACTGTCTTTTTCCCTCCTAACAGGTCATGTACAGAGCAGGAAATCTATAGAATGGGTGATTCAGTTTGCTGCAGAAGAGAGGCTCTTCCTATTGGTCAATGAGGTGATATTGATAATTATTGGAGATCAGGGGTTTATTTATAGCTGTTGCGTAAATTCCACACTAAATATCTGTATGCACCAATTCTGAAAAGACTGCGCAAGTACAAAAATATTGAGAATTATAAACTTGGTGCAGGCCATACATACGCATGTTACTGTCATAAATCAGACCTGTCCTGAAACTGTGGCGCGTTAACGAGCATTAAAACGCAGATCATTCACCTTTTATGGTAACAATAATGCCCTTATTTGCTGTATACTTTGGAAGTATTCGAATTAGGCCGATGCAGTTTTCTAAAGGAAATAGCAATAGCGAACTTGATCAAATAGCCTACATTTATTTGGAGGTGATGGCAGAATGTTCAACTTTTGCAGTGACATTTGCTGTAGGCCTAGGCTATCTGACAGACAAAAAGTTTATGAAAGACAACCACAATTGCAAATTGCTGTGGACCTGTAAACAGGCCGTTTGAATTAAATAGGGCCTAATGTTTTGCATTTGCTTTTTCTCAAACCTATGCTGCAGTGCGCTAATTCTGAAACATTGTCTACTTACAGTAGTAGCCATACACATGTCAATGCAAAATATCAACTTTCACCTGTTAAATACTACTGTATGTTATAAACCACGCTCTCCTTTCTGATGTATAGAGCAAAATACTTGAAATAATAGCAGATCTAATAGGCCCAATTAAATGTAATTTGTTATAGGCTATGGCTACTTCGGGAAAAGGTGAAGAATTTATTCTGCAATGGTTATCAAAATATGTATTATGTGTATAAATGCAATATTGTTTACTGGAGAAATTTGAAATGACAGTATTCAGACGTAAGCTACAGAAGTAACCTACAACCGTCTGATCTACCTTTAATAAACTGCACTCTGGATCGGATGGCATAAAGTAAAATACTTGAAATAGCTTATCTATTTGCTACTGTGAAGTGGGTCCAATTAAACCAGAGATGGGACGAATGGCATCCTTGTTGTAGGCCTATGCTACCTCGTGGGTATGAAACCATCAAAGAAAAGGTGACACATTTATTATGCAATGATCATGGAAATGAAATAAATAATAGCCTAGGAAATACAGTAGATGCATATTTCTAATTATTTTAAAATGCAAACATAAACAAAATAGATTTTCTCTCATCTCACTAATGGCAAATGATTGCATCTTGTTATTAACCTGTATATTGTTATGAATAAGTGTGTCCATCATAGGCTATGCCCCATTTTCACAAAATACTCATCTACTTGCCTGCTTTCAATGCAATACTTCAACCACTAGAAACTGTGTGTATGCATGGTCTAAAGTTTGCGGGAAGGTGAGCACATTGTCACATCAAGTAAATTTGTTATCAATGCCAACTTTTCTGTGAAAACTGGCGCAAACATGTTTTGGGGTCTTTCTTGTATTTACACACGGTTTATCAATGAGGCCCAAGGGGTTTAGGCTGTGGGTGCAGATTACACAGGGTGTCCAAATATCTGAACTACACTTTTGGTTTGGTAGTGCATGAAATTAACAACTGGTAGGTCTACTTTACAGTTGCCTGAACACCTGTTACACGTTAGGAAGAGCAGTGGGAGAGAATTGGCTTGATGGCTTTTCTCTATTTCAGTGTCTGTCTCACTTTTCCAGCCTTCATCTCTTTACTTGTCCTTCCTGCTCTGTCTAGGTGTATCAGGACAGTGTGTATGAGGAGGGCAAGGAGTTTGTGTCCTATAAGAGGGTCCTGTTTGAGATGGGTCAGCAGTACTCTGAGATGGTAGAGCTGGCCTCCTTCCACTCCATATCCAATGGCATCATGGGAGAGTGAGTCTTACAGTAGATCCACTTCATCCGCATACTATAGTTTGCCATGTCAAAAAGTCACCAATGGAGATTATTATTAAATGAAATACCAAAATGTTTACAAATTGTTGAAGCAAAAGGCAAATGCTTAGCCCCAATCCTAACCCTAACCCTAACCCTAACCCTAACCCTAACCCTAACCCTAACCCTTCTGATGATTTATAATCACTGTAGCTTTTCTGCCCTGTTAAACTGCTGTGTCCCCTATGTGCCCTATGCCCTTTGCCTCCTGTTCCCCCTGGCTGTGTGTAGGTGTGGGCTGCGTGCGGGGTACATGGAGCTGGTGAATGTGGACCCAGCAGTGATGGTGTTTGCTGAGACCCTCCTGTGTACTGACATCAGTACCCCCGTCACAGGACAGATCGCCCTAGAAATAATGGTTAACCCTCCTAGACCTGGAGACCCCTCCCATCACAAGTATACACAGGTACTTATGAGTAAGGAATTCCTGCATTACATTCACAGTAGTCTCCTATACTTAGTCTCATATTCACTCAAACGTTAGAAAGGAGGTAATCATTACACAGGTTCAGTATTCTACATTAGCTGTGTTAAAGTGTGTTGTATTAGTTACTGCTCTCTCTGTCTCCACCAAAGGAGATTCTGATCAATCGGATCACCCTGGCCCAGAATGCTCAGCGGGCTTGGGAGTTTCTGATTGGCCTTCCGGGGGTGAGCTGTCAACCAGTGATGGGAGGTATCTTTATCTACCCCCGTCTGAGCCTTCCCCCTGAGGTAGTGGAACAGGCCAAGGTGGGCAAACAGACTTCCTCTATACCCCTCTGTAGCACCCCTACACCTCTGACCTACACATGACACTAGTAAAACTAATGTTGCAGTATTAACCTGCAGGTAGTCAAATTATGTTAGATTAGCTGTCTTTTATCAAGTGTCAAATTATTCTTAAAGTGATTGATTACAGGTAGAAGTCTACATTTACCTCCTCCTTTCTTTTCTCTTTTTCTCTCTCCGCTCCCTATCTTCTCTCTCCGCTCCCTCTCTTCTGTCTCCGCTCCCTCTCTCCTCTCTCCGCTCCCTCTCTTCTCTCTCCGCTCCCTCTCTTCTCTCTCCACTCTCTCTCTGCTCCCTCTCTTCTCTCCCTCTCTTCTCTCTCCACTCCCTCTCTTCTCTCTCCGCTCCCTCTCTTCTCTTCTCTCTTCGCTCCCTCTTTGTCTCTCTGCTCCCTCTCTTCTCTCTCTGCTCCCTCTCTTCACTCTCCGCTCCCTCTCTTCTCTCTCCGCTCCCTCTCTTCTCTCTCCGCTCCCTCTCTTCACTCTCCGCTCCCTCTCTTCTCTCTCCGCTCCCTCTCTTCTCTCTCCGCTCCCTCTCTTCTCTCTCCGCTCCCTCTCTTCTCTTTCCGCTCCCTCTCTTCTCTCTTCACTCCCTCTCTTCTCTCTCCGCTCTCTCTCTGCTCCCTCTCTTCTCTCCCTCTCTTCTCTCTCCACTCCCTCTCTTCTCTCTCCGCTCCCTCTCTTCTCTTCTCTCTTCGCTCCCTCTCTTGTCTCTCTGCTCCCTCTCTTCACTCTCCACTCCCTCTCTTCTCTCTCCGCTCCCTCTCTTCTCTCTCCGCTCCCTCTCTTGTCTCTCCGCTCCCTCTCTTCTCTCTCCGCTCCCTCTCTTCACTCTCCGCTCCCTCTCTTCTCTTTCCGCTCCCCATCTTCTCTCTCCGCTCCCTCTCTTCTCTCTCCGCTCCCTCTCTTCTCTCTCCTCTCCCTCTTCCCTCTCTCCGCTCCCTCTCTTCTCTCTCCGCTCCCTTTCTTCTCTCTCCGCTCCCTCTCTTCTCTCTCCTCTCCCTCTCTTCTCTCTCCGCTCCCTCTCTCCTCTCTCCGCTCCCTCTCTTCTCTCTCCGCTCCCTCTCTTCTCTCTCCGCTCCCTCTCTTCTCTCTCCGCTCCCTCTCTTCTGTCTCTGCTCCCTCTCTTCTCTCTCCGCTCCCTCTCTTCACTCTGCTCCCTCTCTTCACACTCCGCTCCCTCTCTTCTCTCTCCGCTCTCTCTCTGCTCCCTCTCTTCTCTCCCTCTCTTCTCTCTCCACTCCCTCTCTTCTCTCTCCGCTCCCTCTCTTCTCTCTCTGCTCTCTCTCTGCTCCCTCTCTTCTCTCCCTCTCTTCTCTCTCCACTCCCTCTCTTCTCTCTCCGCTCCCTCTCTTCTCTTCTCTCTTCGCTCCCTCTCTTGTCTCTCTGCTCCCTCTCTTCACTCTCCGCTCCCTCTCTTCTCTTTCCGCTCCCTCTCTTCTCTCTCCGCTCCCTCTCTCCACTCTCTGCTCCCTCTCTTCACTCTCCGCTCCCTCTCTTTTCTCTCCGCTCCTTCTCTTCTCTCTCCACTCCCTTTCTTCTCTCCGCTCCCTCTCTTCTCTCTCCGCTCCCTCTCTACTCTCTCCACTCCCTCTCTTCTCTCCGCTCCTTCTCTTCTCTCCTTCTCTTCTCTCTCCGCTCCCTCTCTTCTCTTCTCTCTCCGCTCCCTCTCTTCTCTCTCCGCTCCCTCTCTTCACTCTCCGCTCTCTCTCTGCTCCCTCTCTTCTCTCCATCTCTTCTCTCTCCACTCCCTCTCTTCTCTCTCCGCTCCCTCTCTTCACTCTCCGCTCTCTCTCTTCTCCATCCGCTCCAACTCTTCGCTCTCCGCTCCCTCTCTTCTCTCTCCGCTCCCTCTCTTCTCTCTCCGCTCTCTCTCTGCTCCCTCTCTTCTCTCCCTCTCTTCTCTCTCCACTCCCTCTCTTCTCTCTCCGCTCCCTCTCTTCTCTTCACTCTCCGCTCCCTCTCTTCTCTCTCCGCTCCCTCTCTTCTCTTCTCTCTCCGCTCCCTCTCTCCTCTCTCTGCTCCCTCTCTTCACTCTCCGCTCCCTCTCTTCTCTGTCCGCTCCCTCCCTTCTCTCTCCGCTCCCTCTCTTCTCTCTCCACTCCCTCTCTCCTCTCTCTGCCCCCTCTCTTCTGTCTCTACTCCCTCTCTTCACTCTCCGCTCCCACTCTTCTCTCTGCGCCTTCTCTGCTCTCTCTGTTCTCGCTCCCCTCCCTCTCTCTATAGTCTGACGGACTGGAGGCAGACGTGCTGTACTGTCAGAGCCTACTGGATGAGGAGGGTGTGTGTGTGGGAGCAGGGTGTGAGCATGGGCAGAGAGAGGACAAATACCACATCAGGTAATGTGAAGAGGCGTCATGCCCATAGGGGGGATATAATAATAATTATTATTATATACAGTACCAGTCAAAAGTTTGGACACACCTACTCATTCAAGGGTTTTTCTTTATTTTTACTATTTTCTACATTGTAGAATAATTGTGAAGACATCAAAACTATTAAATAACACAAATGGAATCATGTAGTAACCAAGCAGTGTTAAACAAATCAAAAGATACTGTGTGTTATATTTGAGATTCTTCAAATTGCCACCCTTTGCCTTGATGACAGCTTTGCACACTCTTGGCATTCTCTCAACCAGCTTAACCTGGAATGCTTTTCCAACACTCTTGAAGGAGTTCCCACATATGCTGAGCACTTGTTGGCTGCTTTTCCTTCACTCTGCGTCCGACTCATCCCAAAACATCTCAATTGGGTTGAGGTCGGGGGATTGTGGAGGCCAGGTCATCTGATGCAGCAATCCATCACTCTCCTTCTTTGTAAAATAGCACTTACACAGCTTGGAGGTGTGTTGGGTCATTGTCCTGTTAAAAAACAAATGATAGTCCCACTAAGCCCAAATCAGATGCGATGGCATATCGCTGCAGAATGCTGTGGTAGCCATGCTAATTAAGTGTGCCTTGAATTCTAAATAAATCACAGACAATGTCACCAGCAAAGCACCCACACACCATAATACCTCCTCCTCAATGCTTTACGGTGGGAACTACACATGCATAGATAATCCGTTCACCCCTTACCGCGTCTCACAAAGACACGGCGGTTGGAACCAAAAATCTCCAATTTGGACTCCAGACCAAAGGACACATTTCCACCGGTCTAATGTCCATTGCTCATGTTTCTTGGCCCAAGCAGGTCTCTTCTTCTTATTGGTGTCCTTTAGTAGTGGTTTCTTTGCAGCAATTCGACCATGAAGGCTTGATTCACGCAGTCCCCTCTGAACAGTTGATGTTGAAATGTGTCTGTGACTTGAACTCTGTGAAGCATTTATTTGTGCTGCAATTTCTGAGGCTGGTAACTCTAATGAACTTATCCTCTGCAGCAGAGGTAACTCTTGGTCTTCCATTCCTGTGGCGGTCCTCATTAGAGCCAGTTTCATCATAGCGCTTGATGGTTTTTGCCACTGCACTTAAAGAAACTTTCAAAGTTCTTGAAATGTTCCGTATAGACTGATCTTCATGTCTTAACGTAATGATGGACTGTCGTTTATTTTTGCTTATTTGAGCTGTTCTTGACATAATATGGACTTGGTCTTTTACCAAATAGGGCTATCTTCTGTATACCCCACTACCTTGTCACAACACAACTGATTGGCTCAAACGCATTAAGAAGGAAATCAATTCCACTTTTAACAAGGCACACCTGTTAATTGAAATGCATTCCAGGTGACTATCTCATGAAGCTGGTTGAGAGAATGCCAAGAGTGTGCAAAGCTGTCATCAAGGAAAAGGGTGGCTATTTGAAGAATCTCAAATCTACAGAGAGCTCAAGAGGTATGCTTCGATATGCAGAAAAATGACTGCCTCGCCTGGTTCACCAACTACTTCTCAGATAAAGTTCAATGTGTGAAATCGGAGGGCCTGTTGTCTGGACTTCTGGCAGTCTCTATGGGGGTGCCATAGGGTTCAATTCTCGGGCCGACTCTATTCTCTGTGTATATCAATGATGTCGCTCTTGCTGCTGGTGACGCTCGGATCCACCTCTATGCGGACGACACCATTTTGTATACATCTGGCCCTTCATTGGACACTGTGTTAACAAACCTCCAAACGAGCTTCAACGCCATACAACACTCCTTACGTAGCCTCCAACTGCTCTTAAACACTAGTAAAACTAAATGCATGCTCTTCAACCGAACGCTGCTTGCACCCGCCCACCCGACTAGAATCACTACTCTCGGCGGGTCGAGTATGTGGACAACTACAAATACCTACAGTGGGGAAAAAAAGTATTTAGTCAGCCACCAATTGTGCAAGTTCTCCCACTTAAAAAGATGAGAGAGGCCTGTAATTTTCATCATAGGTACACGTCAACTATGACAGACAAAATGAGAAAAAAAATCCAGAAAATCACATTGTAGGATTTTTTATGAATTTATTTGAAAATTATGGTGGAAAATAAGTATTTGGTCAATAACAAAAGTTTCTCAATACTTTGTTTTATACCCTTTGTTGGCAATGACACAGGTCAAACGTTTTCTGTAAGTCTTCACAAGGTTTTCACACACTGTTGCTGGTATTTTGGCCCATTCCTCCATGCAGATATCCTCTAGAGCAGTGATGTTTTGGGGCTGTCGCTGGGCAACAAAAACGTTCAACTCCCTCCAAAGATTTTCTATGGGGTTGAGATCTGGAGACTAGCTAGGCCACTCCAGGACCTTGAAATGCTTCTTACGAAGCCACTCCTTCGTTGCCCGGGCGGTGTGTTTGGGATCATTGTCATGCTGAAAGACCCAGCCACGTTTCATCTTCAATGCCCTTGCTGATGGAAGGAGGTTTTCACTCAAAATCTCGCGATACATGTCCCCATTCATTCTTTCCTTTACACGGATCAGTCGTCCTGGTCCCTTTACAGAAAAACAGCCCCAAAGCATGATGTTTCCACCCCCATGCTTCACAGTAGGTATGGTGTTCTTTGGATGCAACTCAGCATTATTTGTCCTCCAAACACGACGAGTTGAGTTTTTACCAAAAAGTTCTATTTTGGTTTCATCTGACCATATGACATTCTCCCAATCCTCTTCTGGATCATCCAAATGCACTCTAGCAAACTTCAGATGGGCCTGGACATGTACTGGCTTAAGCAGGGGGACACGTCTGGCACTGCAGGATTTGAGTCCCTGGCGGCGTAGTGTGTTACTGATGGTAGGCTTTGTTACTTTGGTCCCAGCTCTCTGCAGGTCATTCACTAGGTCCCCCATGTGGTTCTGGGATTTTTGCTCACCGTTCTTGTGATCATTTTGACTCCCACGGGGTGAGATCTTGCGTGGAGCCCCAGATCGAGGGAGATTATCAGTGGTCTTGTATATCTTCCATTTCCTAATAATTGCTCCCACAGTTGATTTCTTCAAACCAAGCTGCTTACCTATTGCAGATTCAGTCTTCCCAGCCTGGTGCAGGTCTACAATTTTGTTTCTGGTGTCCTTTGACAGCTCTTTGGTCTTGGTCATGGTGGAGTTTGGAGTGTGACTGTTTGAGGTTGTGGACAGGTGTCTTTTATACTGATAACAAGTTCAAACAGGTGCCATTAATACAGGTAACGAGTGGAGGACAGAGGAGCCTCTTAAAGAAGAAGTTACAGGTCTGTGAGAGACAGAAATCTTGCTTGTTTGTAGGTGACCAAATACTTATTTTCCACCATAATTTGCAAATAAATTCATTAAAAATCCTACAATGTGATTTTCTGGATTTTTTTTTCTCAATTTGTCTGTCATAGTTGACGTGTACCTATGATGAAAATTACAGGCCTCTCTCATCTTTTTAAGTGGGAGAACTTGCACAATTGGTGGCTGACTAAATACTTTTTTCCCCCACTGTAGGTGTCTGGTTAGACTGTAAACTCTCCTTCCAGACTCACATTAAGCATCTCCAATCAAAAGTTAGATCTATATTCGGCTTCCTATTTCGCAACAAAGCCTCCTTCACTCATGCTGCCAAACATGCCCTCGTAAAACTGACTATCCTACCGATCCTTGACTTCAGCGATGTCATTTAACAAAATAGCCTCCAACACTCTACTCAGCAAATTGGATGTAGTCTATCACAGTGCCATCCGTTTTGTCACCAAAGCCACATATACTACCCACCATTGTGACCTGTATGCTCTTGTTGGCTGGCCCTCACTACATATTCGTCGCCAAACCCACTGGCTCCAGGTCATCTATAAATCACTGCTAGGCAAATCCCTGTCTTATCTTAGCTCACTGGTCATCCCCAAAGCCAACACCTCCTTTGGCCGCCATTCCTTCCAGTTCTCTGCTGCCAATGACTGGAACGAACTGCAAAATTCTCTGAAGCTGGAGACTCTTATCTCCCTCACTAATTTTAAGCGTCAGTTGTCAGAGCAGCTTACCGATCACTGCACCTATACACAGCCATTCTGAAATTAGCCCACCCAACTACCTCATCCCCATATTGTTATTTATTTTGCTAATTTGCACCCCAGTATCTCTATTTGCACATCTATCATTCCAGTGTTAATACGAAATTGTAACTATTTTGCACTATGGCCTATTTATTGCCTTACCTCCATAACTTACTACATTCGCACACACTGTATATATATTTTCTGTTGTATTTCTGACTTTATGTTTTGTTTACCCCATATGTAACTCTGTGTTGTTGTTTTTATCGCACTGCTTTGCTTTATCTTGGCCAGGTCGCAGTTGTAAATGAGAACTTGTTGCCTAAGATTTGCCCTCTCATATTTTTGGTGTGCAGGACACCTCTGAGTGTGTGTGTGTATGAGAGAGAGGGAATTTAGTAAATAAAAATGTAGTGTGTGTGTACACATACATATGTGTGTCTGTGCATGCGTGCGTGCATGTAATATATGTGTGTGTGTATCATCCCTCCCAGACTTTGCCTGCTGACCCCCTCTGCCACTCTAGAGAAGGTCCTGGCACGCCTCGGCTCATTCCACCTGCACTTCCTGGACCAGTTCTCCCAGCATGCTTAGGGAGCGGCAGTCACAGTCTGCCACAGACTCTCTCCAGGACAGGGAACTGGACTGAACTGAACATTCTGAACACACTCTACTGGACATCTACCAAAGAGAGAGACAAAGGCCCTATAAATGATTGACCATGGTGAACCTAGAAGTAAACAAAAATGTAATAGGTCAGGGCTCTATTGTGCATGAAGTTTAAAAAGATGTCACATAAAGCTTACTTCATATTTTTATTTTGTCAATTATTTTCACTGCATCAGAGATAGCATACACAGACGTTTTGGCTTAACAGCCTTCTTCAGTGTTTCAGTAGGTGCCTCTGAGTAGCAAAACGCAGGATGACGATTATTGTCATGAGTCAACTGAGCAAAGTCAAAATTGGCTATATCGCAAAAATGAGCTTTTCAATATTAATTTCAGGTTAGGGTTAGGCATTAGTTAGCAGTGTGGTTAAGATTAAGGGTTAAGGTTAGGGTTAGGTTTAATATCAGATTTTATGACTTTGTGGCTGGCCAGCTAGTGACTGCTGTGCGAGCTAGTGACCACTCTGCAGAGCTGCCTCCAGGGCAAGACTTATGACAATAAATATAAACTTGCTAACAAAACAGTAACTGTGTAAGAACAAAATGCCTTGACATTTTGTGTTTGAGGTTCACATGCACATGCATGAGATGCATTTTTGGAAAATGGAAACACAGCAATACATTTCCAAAACAAAAGTGATGATAGTGTTCCCATAGGTGGGGCAGTGGGCGTCGATTCCCAGGTTAGAAGGGCTGCCCCAAAGGGCTGTGGAGGCAGGGCTGTGTGTGCTGGGTGTGGAGGCAGGGCTGTGTGTGCTGGTGTGGAGGCAGGGCTGTGTGTGCTGGGTGTGGAGGCAGGGCTGTGTGTGCTGGTGTGGAGGCAGGGCTGTGTGTGCTGGGTGTGGAGGCAGGGCTGTGTGTGCTGGGTGTGGAGGCAGGGCTGTGTGTGCTGGGTGTGGAGGCAGGGCTGTGTGTGCTGGGTGTGGAGGCAGGGCTGTGTGTGCTGTGTGTGGAGGCAGGGCTGTGTGTGCTGGGTGTGGAGGCAGGGCTGTGTGTGCTGGGTGTGGAGGCAGGGCTGTGTGTGCTAGGTGTGGAGGCAGGGCTGTGTGTGCTGTGTGTGGAGGCAGGGCTGTGTGTGCTGGGTGTGGAGGCAGGGCTGTGTGTGCTGTGTGTGGAGGCAGGGCTGTGTGTGCTGGGTGTGGAGGCAGGGCTGTGTGTGCTGGTTGTGGAGGCAGGGCTGTGTGTGCTGTGTGTGGAGGCAGGGCTGTGTGTGCTGGGTGTGGAGGCAGGGCTGTGTGTGCTGGTTGTGGAGGCAGGGCTGTGTGTGCTGGTTGTGGAGGCAGGGCTGGGTGTGTGAGTTGACGGGAGCGAACAGATTTAAGTATGGGGCAGACCTGGGTTCAAATACTGTTTAAAACTATTTCAAATACTTAAGATGTGCTTGATTGAGGCTGCTTGTTGCAATGGAACCAATAGACATGTCCCAAAAGTGCAAACCCCGCGCTATTGGCACTACCGGCAGGCTAAAGCAAATACTCAAAGTATTTGAAAGATTTCTTATAGTATTTGAGCCCAGGTCTGGTGTGTGGACAATGTTAGGTGAGGGTATAAAACCCCAGGGCCAGACCCTGCTCCCTACTCTGGAAGGAAGATGATAAAACTGGGTCTAGTCCTGCAGCTGGCTGCCTACGGTGAGTAACCTACCTACTACCTTCAGCCCCTGTCACGGTTTCGGCCGAGGCGGCCCCTTCTCCTTGTTCAGGCAGGCTTCGGCGGTCGTCGTCTCCGGAGTACTAGCTGCCACCGTTCGATGTTTCATGTTTGATTGGTTTTGTCTGTTTGTCACACCTGTTTATTGTTTAGTGTTCATTAGGCACCCTATTTAGTTCCCTTGTGTTAGGTCAGGTGTTGTGTGTAATTGTTTCTGCTGTCGTGTGGTTGTTTGGTCCTCTGTATTTTGTTCTCTCTTATTTTCGTGTTGTATTAGAGAGTCCTGCACGTTGTGCATATTTACCTTGGTCAGTCTAGTGTGCGTTTGTTTTCGCCTGTGGCCTGTTGCCGTGTTTGGCGTGTACTACGGACTTCACTAAAGACCTTTGGATTTATATCTCTGTGTCCTGCGTGTGATTCCACATCCCACTACACTCCACTCCTGACAGAATTACACACCATCTTATGGAATCAGCAGGAGCACCCGCATCCCACCGAGATCATGGAGGAGCGCCTTCGTGGTCAAGAAGATGGGATCAACCAAATCGGGCACGCCCTGGACCGAGGATGAACACCCTCCATCGATGGGAGACCAGCGGGGTACCCACACCCCCCACCTACCGCACCATCACCATCGGTCAGCCCGCCCGTCCAACTACCGGAACCCAGTGGGATTCGGCTCTCGCTCCCGAGGGCGTACGACGGCACCGCTGCCGGGTGTCAGGGGTTCCTGTTACAAGTGGAACTCTACCTTTCCACCGTACACCCGGCGCCCTCGGGACACGAGAGCGTTTCCGCCCTCATCTCCTGTCTCACCGGCAAGGCGTTGGAGTGGGCCAACGCCGAATGGAGGAGAATAGACGCCGCCACTATCACCTATGCGGAGTTCTCCCGCCGCTTCCGTGCGGTCTTCGACCATCCACCAGAGGGGAAGGCGGCGGGGGAGCGTCTATTCTACCTCCGGCAGGGGATGAGGAGCGCTCAAGAGTTTGCGCTGGAGTTCCGGACTCTAGCGGCAGATGCAGGGTGGAATGAGCGGGCCCTCATAGACCACTTTCGTTGCAGCCTCCGGGAGGACGTCCGCAGAGAGTTGGCGTGCAGGGATACTACACTCTCATTTGACCAGTTGGTTGACATGGCCATTCGGCTGGACACCCTGCTCGCTACCCGCGGACGTCCCAGGTGGGGGTCGCCCATTCCACCCTCCAGCGCCTCCGAGCCGAGCCCGATGGAGCTTCGGAGGTGCTGGCGCTAGAGGAGGGAGAAGAAGGAGCCCGAGGGGGGCCGTCCCCTGCACCAACTGTGGCCGTGGAGGGCACACCGCGGCTAGGTGCTGGGGAGGGTCCCCTGGTGGAGGAGACGGCAGAACACACATTGGGGAGTCCTCCCAGGTGAGTAGGCGCCCCACTTACCCAGAGCTTTCTGTCGTACACATAACTATACCTGTTTGTTTTCCACAGGTTGCACCTCGTTCCCAGCATAAGGCACTAGTAGATTCAGGCGCAGCTGGGAATTTTGTAGATCGTAAATTCTGTGTGGAGTTAGGGATTCCCTCCTTCCGGTTGATAATCCTTTCCCTGTACATGCCCCTAGATAGTCGTCCGTTAGGATCTGGGTTGATTAGGGAGGTCACAGCGCCACTTAGGATGATGACGCAGGGGGTCATGAGGAGACGATTCAACTCTATCTGATCGACTCTCCTGCGTATCCGGTGGTACTGGGGCTTCCCTGGTTGATTACCCATGATCCTACGATTTCGTGGCGAGAGAAGGCTCTTAAAGGGTGGTCTGCTCAGTGTGAGGGGCTATGTCTGGGTGTTTCCGTAGGGGTGACCTCGGTGGAGAGTCCGAACCAGATGCCCGCACTGCACATTCCACCTGAGTATGAGGATTTGGCACTCGTGTTTAGCAAGACAAGAGCGGCACGGTTGCCGCCTCATAGACAGGGGGATTGTGCGATAGACCTCCAGGCAGGAGCTGCGCTCCCGCGGAGCCATGTGTATCCTTTGTCACAGGAGGAGAAGAGGGCAATGGAGACATACATTGCCGAGTCTCTGAGACAGGGATACATACGGCCCTCCACTTCTCCCGCGTCCCTCGAGCTTCTTTTTTGTGAAGAAAAAGGATGGAGGTTTGCGTCCGTGTATTGATTACCGCGGTCTCAATCAGGTGACTGTGAAATATAGTTATCCACTCCCGCTGATTGCGACTATGACGGAGTCATTACACGGGGCACGGTTCTTCACAAAATTGGACCTCAGGAGCGCATATAACTTGGTGCGCATTAGAGAGGGCGATGAGTGGAAGACAGCATTTAGTACTACCTCCGGTCATTACGAGTATCTCGTCATGCCATACGGGTTAATGAATGCTCCATCAGTCTTCCAATCTTTTGTAGATGAGATTTTCCGGGACATGCAGGCGCAGGGAGTAGTGGTGTACATAGACGATATTCTGGTGTACAGTTCTACTCGGGCCGAGCATGTAGCCCTGGTGCGCAGGGTATTGAGGAGATTGTTGGAGCATGACCTGTATGTCAAAGCCGAGAAATGTCTGTTCTTCCAGGAGTCGGTCTCCTTTTTGGGCTATCAGTTGTCTGCGTCAGGGGTGAGGATGGAGGTTGACCGTGTGTCAGCCGTGCGTAATTGGCAAACCCCAACCACGGTTAAATAGGTGCAGCAGTTCTTGGGTTTTGCGAATTACTACCGGAGGTTTATCCGGGGTTTTGGACAGGTGGCAGCTCCCATAACGTCCCTTCTGAAGGGGGGTCCAGTGCGCTTGCGGTGGTCAGCTGAGGCGGACAGGGCTTTTGGGAGACTGAAGGACCTATTTACCTCGGTTCCAGTGCTGGCGCACCCGGATCCCACTTTACCATTCCAAGTGGAGGTGGACGCGTCTGAAGCCGGTATCGGGGCTGTTCTTTCACAACGGTCCGGCACACCACCTAAACTCCGCCCCTGTGCCTTTTATTCTAAGAAGCTCAGTCCGGCGGAGCGGAATTATGACGTAGGGGACAGGGAGCTGTTAGCCGTGGTACAGGCCCTAAAGGTGTGGAGGCATTGGCTTGAGGGGGCTCAACACCCTTTTCTCATTCTGACTGACCACCGTAACCTGGAATACATTCGGGCAGCTAGGAGACTGAATCCTCGCCAGGCTCGATGGACTATGTTTCTCGCCCGGTTTGTGTTTAAGATCACATACATCCCTGGGTCCCAGAACGGGAAGGCAGATGCCCTGTCTCGGCGGTATGACACAGAGGAGAGGTGCGTGGAGCCCACTCCCATACTACCTGAGTCTTGTCTGGTTGCACCGGTGGTATGGGAGGTCGATGCGGAGATCGAGCGGGCATTACGCACCGACCCTAGCCCTCCACAGTGTCCGGTGGGTCGGACGTACGTCCCCGTTCGAGGTCCGGGGATCGGCTTATTTATTGGGCTCACACGTCACCCTCCTCTGGACATCCAGGTATTGGCCGGACAGTGCACTGCCTTAGTACAAAGTACTGGTGGCCAACGTTAGCCAGGGATGTGAGGATTTATGTCTCCTCCTGCTCAGTGTGTGCCCAGTGTAAGGCGCCCAGACACTTTCCCAGGGGTAAATTACAACCCCTGCCCATTCCACAACGACCCTGGTCTCACCTCTCGGTGGATTTTGTTACCGACCTTCCCTCCTCACAGGGGAATACCACCATCCTGGTCGTTGTGGATCGGTTCTCGAAGGCCTGTCGTCTCCTTCCCATGCCGGGTCTTCCTACTGCCCTACAGACCGCTGAGGCTCTATTTACTCACGTCTTCCGGCATTACGGGGTACCCGAGGATATAGTGTCTGATCGAGGCCCCCAGTTTACCTCCAGAGTCTGGAGAGCGTTTATGGAACGGTTGGGGGTTTCGGTGAGCCTTACCTCGGGTTACCACCCCGGAGAGTAATGGGCAGGTCGAACGTGTCAACCAGGATGTGGGTAGGTTTCTGAGGTCATATTGTCAGGGCCGGCCGGAGGAGTGGGCGAGATATGTGCCCTGGGCCGAGATGGCACAGAACTCTCTCCGCCACTCCTCCACTAAACTAACCCCTTTCCAGTGTGTGTTAGGGTACCAGCCGGTTCTGGCACCGTGGCATGAGAGCCAGATCGGGGCCCCTGCTGTGGATGAGTGGGTGCGGCGCTCGGAGGAGACGTGGAACGCTGCACACGTCCATCTGCAGCGAGCCATCCGTCGACAGAAGACGAGCGCCGACCTCCACCGCAGTGAGGGGCCAGTGTACGCACCTGGAGATCGAGTCTGGCTCTCAACCAGAAACCTGCCCCTCCGCCTGCCCTGCCGGAAGCTGGGTCGGCGGTTTGTGGGGCCTTTTAAAGTCCTGAGGAAATTGAACGAGGTGTGTTACAGGTTACAACTGCCCATTGATTACAAAAATATTAACCCCTCGTTCCATGTGTCTCTCCTCAGGCCGGGTGGTAGCTGGTCCACTCCAGGACTTTGAGATAGAGGAGACTCCTCCGCCCCCGTTGGACATCGAGGGGCTCCGGCGTACACGGTTCGGGCCATCCTCGATTCGAGACGCCGGATGGGGGTCTCCAATATCTCGTGGAGTGGGAGGGGTACGGCCCGGAGGAGCGGTGCTGGGTGCCGAGGAGGGACATCCTGGACCCGTCTCTTCTGACCGAATTCCATCGTGGTCATCCCACGCGCCCTGCTCCGCGCCCTCCTGGTCGTCCCCGAGGCCGGGGGCGGCGCACGGCTGGAGCCGCGCGTCAAGGGGGGGGTACTGTCACGGTTTCGGCCGAGGCGGCCCCTTCTCCTTGTTCGGGAGTACTAGCTGCCACCGTTCGATGTTTCATGTTTGATTGGTTTTGTCTGTTTCTCACACCTGTTTATTGTTTAGTGTTCATTAGGCACCCTATTTAGTTCCCTTGTGTTAGGTCAGGTGTTGTGTGTAATTGTTCTACTGTCGTGTGGTTGTTTGGTCCTCTGTATTTTGTTCTCTCTTATTTTCGTGTTGTATTAGAGAGTCCTGCACGTTGTGCATATTTACCTTGGTCAGTCTAGTGTGCGTTTGTTTTCGCCTGTGGCCTGTTGCCGTGTTTGGCGTGTACTACGGACTTCACTAAAGACCTTTGGATTTATATCTCTGTGTCCTGCGTGTGATTCCACATCCCACTACACTCCACTCCTGACAGCCCCACATATCCACACTACGGTGAGTAACCTACCTACTACCTTCAGCCCCTCACATATCCACACTACGGTGAGTAACCTACCTACTACCTTCAGCCCCTCACATACAGTACATACATACGATACAGTGATGGTTAGTGCCGTTGAAGATTAGGGAGGACATTTGTGTTTTAAATAATTATATTGGATTACTGTCATACATATTCCATTCACCCAGCTCAATGTAACATTGATATGTTTAGCTACTACATGATTAGGGCTAGGTGTTTTGGTTGTTTTTTGGGGGTATTTTCTTTGACTGGTATTTCCAGCATTATCCACTGGGTTTACTGCAGGCAGGAATGCTCTTTAATTGAGCTGTCTCCAATCAATCATTCAATGTCTGAGATGCGTTCAGTTCGCTTGAAGGTTTGCTAAGTTGCGGAACGGTTTGTACTGAACGACTCATTTCCCAAAAATGTTGTTGTACGTTCTTGAACAGACTTTGAGGTACTGTACGTTAGCTCCCGTTTGGTGGGTGTGGCGAGGTGTGGCCTGACGCAATGAGGGACTTATTTAAAGAGCAGTGGCCATGCTGACAGCGTTCCCCAAACCCTGTCCGTTTTTCAACTGGTCGTTCAGTACAGTACCGTTTCCGTTCAGTTGAACATTCCAGAACATAAAAACATACTGAACGCAGCCCTGGTTGTGTGTGAGTGTTTGGGGGGGCAATTAGAACAGTTAAAGGGCAGAGACTATGAAACCAACCAGAAAAAAATCTAAAATTCAAAATCAGAATATCACTTGATAAAAGAGCCGCCAATACCCCACTGGGATGCTCTTTGCAGACAACAATTAATCAAAACCTGCAATTTAGCATTAGATTATAAACGTAAAGACAGGATAGAAGGCCATCTGAAAAAATAAAATAAATAACATTATGCTGTCTCAGAAGAATGCTTCTACCTTAGAAGGTTGTGGAGGATATAGCTAATCAAAAGAGAACCATTGCGCTCTCCCAGAAGCTTGGCTGGTGCGTAAAACCTGCAAATGGAATGTGTCCGCACTCAAAAAGATGTCGCATAAAGCTTACTTCATTATTCAATGTTTTTAATTATTTTCACTGCATCAGGGGATAGCATACACAGAAGTTTCTTCAGTGTGTAGGTAACATTTTATTGAATTCAAAACAGCATTTGTAAAGAACAACAGAAGAGCAGCAGGTGCTTCCAATCAGGGTTGCCATTCATCTACCAATCAGGGATGTAGCTTTTCTGGTCTACCTGTATACAAGTTAGTCACAAAGAAAGACAGAATTCTAGGGTATGGGAGCGGGCACGAAGGGCATCTCACAAATCAACCGCCCCAGGTGTCCGCTCACCTATATATCAAAACAGTCTCATCCTTACATAACAAGACCACATCAATCAACACAAATATTTCACAATATATTAGCTGCGAACATGATAGAGGGGGAAACTTAGACTATTTTCAGAACATAAATGGCTTAGCATATTTTCATTCACTATAGAAATTACAATCCAACAACTTCTCCAACTCTGTTAAGACCTCAGTCTTTGGAGAGATACTGGAGAGATACACCTCCACAAAGCAAGCGTAAAAGCGCAGGCACTCTGAATGATATTCTGATACTTGAATAGTTCACTGCCTGTAACTACAGTGTATTAGCCAGAATAACTTTAACGTCTTCAATCAGCTCTCCTACAAAATATGAAGAGCATATTGGTTTTGTGTGTCAGTGTATTCGTCCGTTATTATGGAGACGCTTTCTGTTTTTTTGACCAGACTGCGCCTTCGCTTTTACATGTATGTTAATGAATGTGCACATTTTGGGGATTGTCAACTTTTTAGAGAGGGATGTTGGCCCCTTGCAAAAGCCATATACTCAGCATTTACATTTTTCCATGTATTTCTATAGCTAATGAAAATGGCTACATTGTTCAGAAATAGGCTACATTTTCTTAAATTAAATTCCTATTCCCATATATAGTTAATAACAGACAATGAATAAGTGAAATATTTAGGCCTATGTTGTTGTCCTTAAGATAGGATAATCATAGGTGCATTTTGATACGGTAATACAAAATTGGGAAAAAAGAAAAGGAAAATTGCCCTGTCAACTTTTAGCCCTATCTAGTCCTACTCCAGACCAACGGTTTGAGAGGACATAACACTACCACTCAACAACCCCTGCAGCTGTTCTGCAGTAAATCCTCGCAATCCCAAGTACTTCTCTGCCGCTGGCACCACAACCTTTATTTTCTGTGGATTTCAATCAATTTCTGCAAGACAATTGACAACCATGGTTATAAATGCTAAAAAGCCCACTTTAGTGAAGCAGATATTCTTCCCATCACTCTCTCTTGGTCTCTGCCTACTCAAAACAATCCCTCACAAGATCCCTCACCCTGTACCCATCTTCCTCTTCCACGCTCTTCACTGCTTCGGCATACGACATTTTCTCTACTACTCTAACCCTGGCAACCTCAATCTGCCTTTCTCTCAACGGACCCCTCTGATCTCCAGCCCCATGGGCACCCCCACAACTAACACACATAACATTCTCCACCGATACCACACATTCCTTTGTCTCATGCCCTCCTGCACACTTCTCACATCTAGGCATCTCCCTCCTACACACTGCTGCAACATGCCCGTAAACTTGACACCTAAAACACTGTAGTATTTTCAGAACAAAAGCTCTCATAGGATAACTGACATTTCCTACCTTGACCTTACCTGGCAAAGACTCTGCATCAAAACTCAGCATGACAGACAATGTCTTCTCTGTTTCCCCACGCTCTCCACCGGATCTACGTCTCACCAAACGGCAGGCATCACATACACCAGGAATCTTCCATTTCAGCTGCTCCTCCTCAACACGTAATGCCACCCCCGTTACCACTCCTTTCATCAGCGCCCTGATCCGGAGAGCAAAGCAAGTCACAATTCTTGTCCCTAATCGTGTAATCCGGAGCGTGCGCTCCCTCTGGGTGGAGGAAACACAATACATCATCAGGAGTCCACTCCGAGTTACCTTCACCAACTCAACAGTCCCCAAACTCATCTCCACCCAACCTGACACCACATATAGATCAGCCAAACAGCAAGGATCCATTCTCTCTACAAATCTCACTCCTACTGGGCCAGAATCATCCTTATCATTCTCGGGACGAGGCCCGAACTCGGCGGTCCTCACCGCAGGTACTTCATCCTCACTCTCACCAGGTTCCATCTCTGAATTACTGAAACGCGTATCCCTCTTTTTGCACTTGACGCCCACCTTCCTCACCTCACTACTTCCCTCTACACTCAACTTCTTCTCAGAAGTTATCACTGCACCTGCTACCACAGTTAATTAATCCTCACTCTCATCACATTCAATTTCCAACTCAAGCTCTTCCAAAAGTTCTGTGAGATCCTCCATTCCACATTCACTCAAAACATATTCCACTTTTTTTCCTTTTTTTCTTGTCTGCCAACTTACTGCATGCGTGCGCGTGTGTGTGTGTGTGTGTGCGTGTGTGTGTTTATAATGTCACCGTGCTGCGACTGAGTTATACTATGCCCATCTTATGACCGTGATTTGACCATGTCTTCTCCCCTGTAGCTGACGGTCCCATTGCCACAAAGCTGCAGCAGGCCCTGCTGCCCGTGGTGGCCCATGAGACCTGCAGCCAGAGTGACTGGTGGGGAGGCTCCGTCAAGTCCTCCATGATCTGTGGTGGTGGAGACAGAAAGGCTGGCTGCAATGTGAGTGTCCTCCCCTACTGTAGAGCTCTACTACATATCACAACACTATAAGGTAATATGTTGTCATATAGTAAGTAGCTCGGTCATAACCAGTACTTCCTCTTTTTTCCCACCATCTCTCCCTCTGTTTCTCTCTGTATCTCTCTCCCTCTGTTTCTCTCTGTAGCGCTCTCTCTCCCTCCCTCTGTTTCTCTCTGTATCTCTCTCTCTCTCTCCCTCTGTTTCTCTCTGTATCTCTCTCTCTCTCTCTCTCTCCCTCTGTTTCTCTCTGTATCTCTCTCTCTCTCTCCCTCTGTTTCTCTCTGTATCTCTCTCTCTCTCTCGCTCTCTCTGTTTCTCTCTGTATCTCTCTCTCTCTCCCTCTACCTCTCCTTCCCCCTCTCGATTTCTGTCTCCCTTCCCCTCTCTCCTCACTTCTCTCTCTCTCTCTCTCTCCCCCACTCTGGGGGTCCTCTGAATTGTAAGGGTGCTGATGGTAAATGGTTTGTCCATGGTGTCATCAGCTTTGTGTCGTCCCGCGGCTGTGACACCCCGAAGAGGCCCACAGTCTTTACTCGTACCTCCTCTTTCACTGATTGGATCACCACCATTCAAACACAGGATCTTTGTACAAAATGATCGTTATTTGGCTAATAATGTTTGGGAGCCTTCGAGACAGGAAATGGGCCAGTGTGGGAGCCTTGAGAAAAATAATGGGCTGGTGTGTTAGTAATGCCAGGGCTGATTTCTGGTCCCAGTCCACCCCTGCACACCAGTGTTCAAGTACAGTATTCAAAGACACAATTCTGGAATTAATGGTATTGTTTTTTAAATTGGCAGTTGGTGTAGTTGACATGACAGTTCTCTGTTGCAAAGGAGCCAAGCATATTATTTTCAAAGTCTTGTTCTCTAATGGTTCACTCTCCCTTGTCTTTTAGACTATGGTGGCCTACAGAAGATGTGGACAGGAGCTGAAGAAGAGGTTGAATAAAGGGCCATGTGTCAATAAATCCATCTGAGCATATCAAGGGTTCAGATTCTTGCACCACTGGGTAAATCATGGGGCCATACTTGCGAACATAAACAAGCATTTAAAGTTAACTGGGTTCTCACGCACAAAATGCATATCAGCCAATGAAAAGCGTTGAATTTCTTGCATGTGACCGAACGTTCAATTATAGCTGGAGCCATCAGATAACATGGTAGAAGTGGCACAGCTGGCACTGATTACAGTGGGGGGAAAAAGTATTTAGTCAGCCACCAATTGTGCAAGTTCTCCCACTTAAAAAGATGAGAGGCCTGTAATTTTCATCATAGGTACACGTCAACTATGACAGACAAAATGAGATTTTTTTTTCCAGAAAATCACATTGTAGGATTTTTAATGAATTTATTTGCAAATTATTGTGGAAAATAAGTGTTTGGTCAATAACAAAAGTTTCTCAATACATTGTTATATACCCTTTGTTGGCAATGACACAGGTCAAACGTTTTCTGTAAGTCTTCACAAGGTTTTCACACACTGTTGCTGGTATTTTGGCCCATTCCTCCATGCAGATCTCCTCTAGAGCAGTGATGTTTTGGTGCTGTCGCTGGGCAACACGGACTTTCAACTCCCTCCAAAGATTTTCTATGGGGTTGAGATCTGGAGACTGGCTAGGCCACTCCAGGACCTTGAAATGCTTCTTACGAAGCCACTCCTTCGTTGCCCGGGCGGTGTGTTTGGGATCATTGTCATGCTGAAAGACCCAGCCACGTTTCATCTTCAATGCCCTTGCTGATGGAAGGAGGTTTTCACTCAAAATCTCACGATACATGGCCCCATTCATTCTTTCCTTTACACGGATCAGTCGTCCTGGTCCCTTTGCAGAAAAACAGCCCCAAAGCATGATGTTTCCACCCCCATGCTTCACAGTAGGTATGGTGTTCTTTGGATGCAACTCAGCATTCTTTGTCCTCCAAAAAAGTTCTATTTTGGTTTCATCTGACCATATGACATTCTCCCAATCCTCTTCTGGATCATCCAAATGCACTCTAGCAAACTTCAGACGGGCCTGGACATGTACTGGCTTAAGCAGGGGGACACGTCTGGCACTGCAGGATTTGAGTCCCTGGCAGCGTAGTGTGTTACTGATGGTAGGCTTTGTTACTTTGGTCCCAGCTCTCTGCAGGTCATTCACTAGGTCCCCCCATGTGGTTCTGGGATTTGATCTTGCGTGGAGCCCCAGATCGAGGGAGATTATCAGTGGTCTTGTATGTCTTCCATTTCCTAATAATTGCTCCCACAGTTGATTTCTTCAAACCAAGCTGCTTACCTATTGCAGATTCAGTCTTCCCAGCCTGGTGCAGGTCTACAATTTTGTTTCTGGTGTCCTTTGACAGCTCTTTGGTCTTGGCCATAGTGGAGTTTGGAGTGTGACTGTTTGAGTTGTGGACAGGTGTCTTTTATACTGATAACAAGTTCAAACAGGTGCCATTAATACAGGTAACGAGTGGAGGACAGAGGAGCCTCTTAAAGAAGAAGTTACAGGTCTGTGAGAGCCAGAAATCTTGCTTGTTTGTAGGTGACCAAATACTTATTTTCCACCATAATTTGCAAATAAATTCATTAAATATCCTACAATGTGATTTTCTGGAGAAAAGAAATCTCAATTTGTCTGTCATAGTTGACGTGTACCTATGGTGAAAATTACAGGCCTCTCTCATCTTTTTTAAGTGGGAGAACTTGCACAATTGGTGGCTGACTAAATACTTTTTTTCCCCACTGTATATCCTGGCACAAGTGCATCAGCCAATTAAAATCGTTGAAGTAGTTGGACGTGTTCCAACATTTGTTTATGGATGAAAATGTCCTTAACATACCGAAGTCCAACAACATCTTCTTATGATCAAAGCAACTATCACGTGTATTTGACAGACTGGTCAAATAGCTCTCTGTGTAAAACGCCTAGTCCAAGTACTTGTCATAGTTTATTGCGAGGGTTCGAATCTCACGTGTTTTCCCCCTCTGAAATGTTGAATTATACTGAACAAAAATATAACGCAACATGCAACAATATCAAGATGTTACTGAGTTACAGTACATATAAGGAAATATGTCAATTTAAATGAATTCAGGTCCTAATCTATGGATTTCACATAACTGGGAATATAGATATGAATCTGTTGGTCACACATACCTTTAAAGAAATGTAGGGACGTGGATCAGAAAACCAGTCAGTATCTGGTGTGACCACAATTTGCCTCATGCAGTGCGACACATCTCCTTCGTATACAGTTGATCAGGCTGTTGTTTGGGGCCTGTGGAATGTTGTCCCACTCCTCTTCAATGGCTGTGCGAAGTTGCTGGATATTGGCAGGAACTGGAACACGCTGTCATACACGTCGATCCAGAACATTCCAGATATGCTCAATGGGTGACATATCTGGTGAGTATGCAGGCCATGGAAGAACTGGGACATTTTCAGCTTACAGGAATTGTGTACAGATCCTTGTGACATGGGGCCATGCATTATCATGCTGAAACATGAGGTAATGGTGGAGGATGAATGGTATGACAATGGGCCTCAGGATCTCATCACGGTATCTCTGTGCATTGTAATGATCATGCTGTTTAATCAGCTTCTTGATATGTATTGTATGTATTGTGTTAATATGCAGTGATTGACTTGGGACTAAAATAGGTGCCGGTACTGTTTATATTTAGGTGCAGGAACTGTAGAATACTTTTTTTTTGCCCTTTTTTTCTCCCGAATTTGTATTTACAGTCTTGTCCCATCGCTGCAACTCCCGTACGGACTCGGGAGAGGCGAAGGTCAAGAGCCATGCGTCCTCCGAAACACGACCCTGCCAAGCCGCACTGCTTCTTGACACACTGCTCGCTTAACCCGGAAGCCAGCCACACCAATGTGTCGGAGGAAACACCATACAACTGGCGATCAAAGTCAGCGTGCATGCACCCGATCTGCCACAAGGAGTTGCTAAAGTGCGATGGGACTAGGACATTCCGGCCGGCCAAACCCTCCCCTAACCCGGACGACGCTGGGCCAATTTTGCGCTGTCTCATGGGTCTCCCGGTCACGGCCGGCTGCGACACTGCCTGGGATCGAACCCGGGTCTGTAGTTGGGAGGCCCACTGTACAATACTTTTGAGCAAAACATTTTTTTAAGGTGCAGGAACTCAAGCAGTAGAACATTAAGGTGCTGGTACTCAGTTCTGGTGAGCTCCTGCCTACAGCCAACAGCTTGAAAATGAATTAAATGTAATTAAATAAGGAAGTACCTCTTTCTTCAGCCTTGCACACAGCCAGAAAAAAATCTAAAATTCAAAATCAGAATATCACTTGATAAAAGAGCCGCCAATACCCCACTGGGATGCTCTTTGCAGACAACAATTAATCAAAACCTGCAATTTAGCATTAGATTATAAACGTAAAGACAGGATAGAAGGCCATCTGAAAAAATAAAATAAATAACATTATGCTGTCTCAGAAGAATGCTTCTACCTTAGAAGGTTGTGGAGGATATAGCTAATCAAAAGAGAACCATTGCGCTCTCCCAGAAGCTTGGCTGGTGCGTAAAACCTGCAAATGGAATGTGTCCGCACTCAAAAAGATGTCGCATAAAGCTTACTTCATTATTCAATGTTTTTAATTATTTTCACTGCATCAGGGATAGCATACACAGAAGTTTCTTCAGTGTGTAGGTAACATTTTATTGAATTCAAAACAGCATTTGTAAAGAACAACAGAAGAGCAGCAGGTGCTTCCAATCAGGGTTGCCATTCATCTACCAATCAGGGATGTAGCTTTTCTGGTCTACCTGTATACAAGTTAGTCACAAAGAAAGACAGAATTCTAGGGTATGGGAGCGGGCACGAAGGGCATCTCACAAATCAACCGCCCCAGGTGTCCGCTCACCTATATATCAAAACAGTCTCATCCTTACATAACAAGACCACATCAATCAACACAAATATTTCACAATATATTAGCTGCGAACATGATAGAGGGGGAAAACTTAGACTATTTTCAGAACATAAATGGCTTAGCATATTTTCATTCACTATAGAAATTACAATCCAACAACTTCTCCAACTCTGTTAAGACCTCAGTCTTTGGAGAGATACTGGAGAGATACACCTCCACAAAGCAAGCGTAAAAGCGCAGGCACTCTGAATGATATTCTGATACTTGAATAGTTCACTGCCTGTAACTACAGTGTATTAGCCAGAATAACTTTAACGTCTTCAATCAGCTCTCCTACAAAATATGAAGAGCATATTGGTTTTGTGTGTCAGTGTATTCGTCCGTTATTATGGAGACGCTTTCTGTTTTTTTGACCAGACTGCGCCTTCGCTTTTACATGTATGTTAATGAATGTGCACATTTTGGGGATTGTCAACTTTTTAGAGAGGGATGTTGGCCCTTGCAAAAGCCATATACTCAGCATTTACATTTTTCCATGTATTTCTATAGCTAATGAAAATGGCTACATTGTTCAGAAATAGGCTACATTTTCTTAAATTAAATTCCTATTCCCATATATAGTTAATAACAGACAATGAATAAGTGAAATATTTAGGCCTATGTTGTTGTCCTTAAGATAGGATAATCATAGGTGCATTTTGATACGGTAATACAAAATTGGGAAAAAAGAAAAGGAAAATTGCCCTGTCAACTTTTAGCCCTATCTAGTCCTACTCCAGACCAACGGTTTGAGAGGACATAACACTACCACTCAACAACCCCTGCAGCTGTTCTGCAGTAAATCCTCGCAATCCCAAGTACTTCTCTGCCGCTGGCACCACAACCTTTATTTTCTGTGGATTTCAATCAATTTCTGCAAGACAATTGACAACCATGGTTATAAATGCTAAAAAGCCCACTTTAGTGAAGCAGATATTCTTCCCATCACTCTCTCTTGGTCTCTGCCTACTCAAAACAATCCTCACAAGATCCCTCACCCTGTACCCATCTTCCTCTTCCACGCTCTTCACTGCTTCGGCATACGACATTTTCTCTACTACTCTAACCCTGGCAACCTCAATCTGCCTTTCTCTCAACGGACCCCTCTGATCTCCAGCCCCATGGGCACCCCCACAACTAACACACATAACATTCTCCACCGATACCACACATTCCTTTGTCTCATGCCCTCCTGCACACTTCTCACATCTAGGCATCTCCCTCCTACACACTGCTGCAACATGCCCGTAAACTTGACACCTAAAACACTGTAGTATTTTCAGAACAAAAGCTCTCATAGGATAACTGACATTTCCTACCTTGACCTTACCTGGCAAAGACTCTGCATCAAAACTCAGCATGACAGACAATGTCTTCTCTGTTTCCCCACGCTCTCCACCGGATCTACGTCTCACCAAACGGCAGGCATCACATACACCAGGAATCTTCCATTTCAGCTGCTCCTCCCTCAACACGTAATGCCACCCCCCGTTACCACTCCTTTCATCAGCGCCCTGATCCGGAGAGCAAAGCAAGTCACAATTCTTGTCCCTAATCGTGTAATCCGGAGCGTGCGCTCCCTCTGGGTGGAGGAAACACAATACATCATCAGGAGTCCACTCCGAGTTACCTTCACCAACTCAACAGTCCCCAAACTCATCTCCACCCAACCTGACACCACATATAGATCAGCCAAACAGCAAGGATCCATTCTCTCTACAAATCTCACTCCTACTGGGCCAGAATCATCCTTATCATTCTCGGGACGAGGCCCGAACTCGGCGGTCCTCACCGCAGGTACTTCATCCTCACTCTCACCAGGTTCCATCTCTGAATTACTGAAACGCTGTATCCCTCTTTTTTTGCACTTGACGCCCACCTTCCTCACCTCACTACTTCCCTCTACACTCAACTTCTTCTCAGAAGTTATCACTGCACCTGCTACCACAGTTAATTAATCCTCACTCTCATCACATTCAATTTCCAACTCAAGCTCTTCCAAAAGTTCTGTGAGATCCTCCATTCCACATTCACTCAAAACATATTCCACTTTTTTTCCTTTTTTTCTTGTCTGCCAACTTACTGCATGCGTGCGCGTGTGTGTGTGTGTGTGTGCGTGTGTGTGTTTATAATGTCACCGTGCTGCGACTGAGTTATACTATGCCCATCTTATGACCGTGATTTGACCATGTCTTCTCCCCTGTAGCTGACGGTCCCATTGCCACAAAGCTGCAGCAGGCCCTGCTGCCCGTGGTGGCCCATGAGACCTGCAGCCAGAGTGACTGGTGGGGAGGCTCCGTCAAGTCCTCCATGATCTGTGGTGGTGGAGACAGAAAGGCTGGCTGCAATGTGAGTGTCCTCCCCTACTGTAGAGCTCTACTACATATCACAACACTATAAGGTAATATGTTGTCATATAGTAAGTAGCTCGGTCATAACCAGTACTTCCTCTTTTTTCCCACCATCTCTCCCTCTGTTTCTCTCTGTATCTCTCTCCCTCTGTTTCTCTCTGTAGCGCTCTCTCTCCCTCCCTCTGTTTCTCTCTGTATCTCTCTCTCTCTCTCCCTCTGTTTCTCTCTGTATCTCTCTCTCTCTCTCTCTCTCCCTCTGTTTCTCTCTGTATCTCTCTCTCTCTCTCTCCCTCTGTTTCTCTCTGTATCTCTCTCTCTCTCTCGCTCTCTCTGTTTCTCTCTGTATCTCTCTCTCTCTCCCTCTACCTCTCCTTCCCCCTCTCGATTTCTGTCTCCCCTTCCCCTCTCTCCTCACTTCTCTCTCTCTCTCTCTCTCCCCCACTCTGGGGGTCCTCTGAATTGTAAGGGTGCTGATGGTAAATGGTTTGTCCATGGTGTCATCAGCTTTGTGTCGATCCCCGCGGCTGTGACACCCCGAAGAGGCCCACAGTCTTTACTCGTACCTCCTCTTTCACTGATTGGATCACCACCATTCAAACACAGGATCTTTGTACAAAATGATCGTTATTTGGCTAATAATGTTTGGGAGCCTTCGAGACAGGAAATGGGCCAGTGTGGGAGCCTTGAGAAAAATAATGGGCTGGTGTGTTAGTAATGCCAGGGCTGATTTCTGGTCCCAGTCCACCCCTGCACACCAGTGTTCAAGTACAGTATTCAAAGACACAATTCTGGAATTAATGGTATTGTTTTTTAAATTGGCAGTTGGTGTAGTTGACATGACAGTTCTCTGTTGCAAAGGAGCCAAGCATATTATTTTCAAAGTCTTGTTCTCTAATGGTTCACTCTCCCTTGTCTTTTAGACTATGGTGGCCTACAGAAGATGTGGACAGGAGCTGAAGAAGAGGTTGAATAAAGGGCCATGTGTCAATAAATCCATCTGAGCATATCAAGGGTTCAGATTCTTGCACCACTGGGTAAATCATGGGGCCATACTTGCGAACATAAACAAGCATTTAAAGTTAACTGGGTTCTCACGCACAAAATGCATATCAGCCAATGAAAAGCGTTGAATTTCTTGCATGTGACCGAACGTTCAATTATAGCTGGAGCCATCAGATAACATGGTAGAAGTGGCACAGCTGGCACTGATTACAGTGGGGGGAAAAAGTATTTAGTCAGCCACCAATTGTGCAAGTTCTCCCACTTAAAAAGATGAGAGAGGCCTGTAATTTTCATCATAGGTACACGTCAACTATGACAGACAAAATGAGAATTTTTTTTCCAGAAAATCACATTGTAGGATTTTTAATGAATTTATTTGCAAATTATTGTGGAAAATAAGTGTTTGGTCAATAACAAAAGTTTCTCAATACATTGTTATATACCCTTTGTTGGCAATGACACAGGTCAAACGTTTTCTGTAAGTCTTCACAAGGTTTTCACACACTGTTGCTGGTATTTTGGCCCATTCCTCCATGCAGATCTCCTCTAGAGCAGTGATGTTTTGGTGCTGTCGCTGGGCAACACGGACTTTCAACTCCCTCCAAAGATTTTCTATGGGGTTGAGATCTGGAGACTGGCTAGGCCACTCCAGGACCTTGAAATGCTTCTTACGAAGCCACTCCTTCGTTGCCCGGGCGGTGTGTTTGGGATCATTGTCATGCTGAAAGACCCAGCCACGTTTCATCTTCAATGCCCTTGCTGATGGAAGGAGGTTTTCACTCAAAATCTCACGATACATGGCCCCATTCATTCTTTCCTTTACACGGATCAGTCGTCCTGGTCCCTTTGCAGAAAAACAGCCCCAAAGCATGATGTTTCCACCCCCATGCTTCACAGTAGGTATGGTGTTCTTTGGATGCAACTCAGCATTCTTTGTCCTCCAAAAAAGTTCTATTTTGGTTTCATCTGACCATATGACATTCTCCCAATCCTCTTCTGGATCATCCAAATGCACTCTAGCAAACTTCAGACGGGCCTGGACATGTACTGGCTTAAGCAGGGGGACACGTCTGGCACTGCAGGATTTGAGTCCCTGGCAGCGTAGTGTGTTACTGATGGTAGGCTTTGTTACTTTGGTCCCAGCTCTCTGCAGGTCATTCACTAGGTCCCCCCATGTGGTTCTGGGATTTGATCTTGCGTGGAGCCCCAGATCGAGGGAGATTATCAGTGGTCTTGTATGTCTTCCATTTCCTAATAATTGCTCCCACAGTTGATTTCTTCAAACCAAGCTGCTTACCTATTGCAGATTCAGTCTTCCCAGCCTGGTGCAGGTCTACAATTTTGTTTCTGGTGTCCTTTGACAGCTCTTTGGTCTTGGCCATAGTGGAGTTTGGAGTGTGACTGTTTGAGTTGTGGACAGGTGTCTTTTATACTGATAACAAGTTCAAACAGGTGCCATTAATACAGGTAACGAGTGGAGGACAGAGGAGCCTCTTAAAGAAGAAGTTACAGGTCTGTGAGAGCCAGAAATCTTGCTTGTTTGTAGGTGACCAAATACTTATTTTCCACCATAATTTGCAAATAAATTCATTAAATATCCTACAATGTGATTTTCTGGAGAAAAGAAATCTCAATTTGTCTGTCATAGTTGACGTGTACCTATGGTGAAAATTACAGGCCTCTCTCATCTTTTTAAGTGGGAGAACTTGCACAATTGGTGGCTGACTAAATACTTTTTTTCCCCACTGTATATCCTGGCACAAGTGCATCAGCCAATTAAAATCGTTGAAGTAGTTGGACGTGTTCCAACATTTGTTTATGGATGAAAATGTCCTTAACATACCGAAGTCCAACAACATCTTCTTATGATCAAAGCAACTATCACGTGTATTTGACAGACTGGTCAAATAGCTCTCTGTGTAAAACGCCTAGTCCAAGTACTTGTCATAGTTTATTGCGAGGGTTCGAATCTCACGTGTTTTCCCCCTCTGAAATGTTGAATTATACTGAACAAAAATATAACGCAACATGCAACAATATCAAGATGTTACTGAGTTACAGTACATATAAGGAAATATGTCAATTTAAATGAATTCAGGTCCTAATCTATGGATTTCACATAACTGGGAATATAGATATGAATCTGTTGGTCACACATACCTTTAAAGAAATGTAGGGACGTGGATCAGAAAACCAGTCAGTATCTGGTGTGACCACAATTTGCCTCATGCAGTGCGACACATCTCCTTCGTATACAGTTGATCAGGCTGTTGTTTGGGGCCTGTGGAATGTTGTCCCACTCCTCTTCAATGGCTGTGCGAAGTTGCTGGATATTGGCAGGAACTGGAACACGCTGTCATACACGTCGATCCAGAACATTCCAGATATGCTCAATGGGTGACATATCTGGTGAGTATGCAGGCCATGGAAGAACTGGGACATTTTCAGCTTACAGGAATTGTGTACAGATCCTTGTGACATGGGGCCATGCATTATCATGCTGAAACATGAGGTAATGGTGGAGGATGAATGGTATGACAATGGGCCTCAGGATCTCATCACGGTATCTCTGTGCATTGTAATGATCATGCTGTTTAATCAGCTTCTTGATATGTATTGTATGTATTGTGTTAATATGCAGTGATTGACTTGGGACTAAAATAGGTGCCGGTACTGTTTATATTTAGGTGCAGGAACTGTAGAATACTTTTTTTTGCCCTTTTTTTCTCCCGAATTTGTATTTACAGTCTTGTCCCATCGCTGCAACTCCCGTACGGACTCGGGAGAGGCGAAGGTCAAGAGCCATGCGTCCTCCGAAACACGACCCTGCCAAGCCGCACTGCTTCTTGACACACTGCTCGCTTAACCCGGAAGCCAGCCACACCAATGTGTCGGAGGAAACACCATACAACTGGCGATCAAAGTCAGCGTGCATGCACCCGATCTGCCACAAGGAGTTGCTAAAGTGCGATGGGACTAGGACATTCCGGCCGGCCAAACCCTCCCCTAACCCGGACGACGCTGGGCCAATTTTGCGCTGTCTCATGGGTCTCCCGGTCACGGCCGGCTGCGACACTGCCTGGGATCGAACCCGGGTCTGTAGTTGGGAGGCCCACTGTACAATACTTTTGAGCAAAACATTTTTTTAAGGTGCAGGAACTCAAGCAGTAGAACATTAAGGTGCTGGTACTCAGTTCTGGTGAGCTCCTGCCTACAGCCAACAGCTTGAAAATGAATTAAATGTAATTAAATAAGGAAGTACCTCTTTCTTCAGCCTTGCACACAGCCAGAAAAAAATCTAAAATTCAAAATCAGAATATCACTTGATAAAAGAGCCGCCAATACCCCACTGGGATGCTCTTTGCAGACAACAATTAATCAAAACCTGCAATTTAGCATTAGATTATAAACGTAAAGACAGGATAGAAGGCCATCTGAAAAAATAAAATAAATAACATTATGCTGTCTCAGAAGAATGCTTCTACCTTAGAAGGTTGTGGAGGATATAGCTAATCAAAAGAGAACCATTGCACTCTCCCAGAAGCTTGGCTGGTGCGTAAAACCTGCAAATGGAATGTGTCCGCACTCAAAAAGATGTCGCATAAAGCTTACTTCATTATTCAATGTTTTTAATTATTTTCACTGCATCAGGGATAGCATACACAGAAGTTTCTTCAGTGTGTAGGTAACATTTTATTGAATTCAAAACAGCATTTGTAAAGAACAACAGAAGAGCAGCAGGTGCTTCCAATCAGGGTTGCCATTCATCTACCAATCAGGGATGTAGCTTTTCTGGTCTACCTGTATACAAGTTAGTCACAAAGAAAGACAGAATTCTAGGGTATGGGAGCGGGCACGAAGGGCATCTCACAAATCAACCGCCCCAGGTGTCCGCTCACCTATATATCAAAACAGTCTCATCCTTACATAACAAGACCACATCAATCAACACAAATATTTCACAATATATTAGCTGTGAACATGATAGAGGGGGAAACTTAGACTATTTTCAGAACATAAATGGCTTAGCATATTTTCATTCACTATAGAAATTACAATCCAACAACTTCTCCAACTCTGTTAAGACCTCAGTCTTTGGAGAGATACTGGAGAGATACACCTCCACAAAGCAAGCGTAAAAGCGCAGGCACTCTGAATGATATTCTGATACTTGAATAGTTCACTGCCTGTAACTACAGTGTATTAGCCAGAATAACTTTAGCGTCTTCAATCAGCTCTCCTACAAAATATGAAGAGCATATTGGTTTTGTGTGTCAGTGTATTCGTCCGTTATTATGGAGACGCTTTCTGTTTTTTTGACCAGACTGCGCCTTCGCTTTTACATGTGTGTTAATGAATGTGCACATTTTGGGGATTGTCAACTTTTTAGAGAGGGATGTTGGCCCTTGCAAAAGCCATATACTCAGCATTTACATTTTTCCATGTATTTCTATAGCTAATGAAAATGGCTACATTGTTCAGAAATAGGCTACATTTTCTTAAATTAAATTCCTATTCCCATATATAGTTAATAACATACAATGAATAAGTGAAATATTTAGGCCTATGTTGTTGTCCTTAAGATAGGATAATCATAGGTGCATTTTGATACGGTAATACAAAATTGGGAAAAATGAAAAGGAAAATTGCCCTGTCAACTTTTAGCCCTATCTAGTCCTACTCCAGACCAACGGTTTGAGAGGACGTAACACTACCACTCAACAACCCCTGCAGCTGTTCTGCAGTAAATCCTCGCAATCCCAAGTACTTCTCTGCCGCTGGCACCACAACCTTTATTTTCTGTGGATTTCAATCAATTTCTGCAAGACAATTGACAACCATGGTTATAAATGCTAAAAAGCCCACTTTAGTGAAGCAGATATTCTTCCCATCACTCTCTCTTGGTCTCTGCCTACTCAAAACAATCCTCACAAGATCCCTCACCCTGTACCCATCTTCCTCTACCCCGCTCTTCACTGCTTCGGCATACGACATTTTCTCTACTACTCTAACCCTGGCAACCTCAATCTGCCTTTCTCTCACCGGACCCCTCTGATCTCCAGCCCCATGGGCACCCCCACAACTAACACACATAACATTCTCCACCGATACCACACATTCCTTTGTCTCATGCCCTCCTGCACACTTCTCACATCTAGGCATCTCCCTCCTACACACTGCTGCAACATGCCCGTAAACTTGACACCTAAAACACTGTAGTATTTTCAGAACAAAAGCTCTCATAGGATAACTGACACTTCCTACCTTGACCTTACCTGGCAAAGACTCTGCATCAAAACTCAGCATGACAGACAATGTCTTCTCTGTTTCCCCACGCTCTCCACCGGATCTACGTCTCACCAAACGGCAGGCATCACATACACCAGGAATCTTCCATTTCAGCTGCTCCTCCTCAACACGTAATGCCACCCCCGTTACCACTCCTTTCATCAGCGCCCTGCTCCGGAGAGCAAAGCAAGTCACAATTCTTGTCCCTAATCGTGTAATCCGGAGCGTGCGCTCCCTCTGGGTGGAGGAAACACAATACATCATCAGGAGTCCACTCCGAGTTACCTTCACCAACTCAACAGTCCCCAAACTCATCTCCACCCAACCTGACACCACATATAGATCAGCCAAACAGCAAGGATCCATTCTCTCTACAAATCTCACTCCTACTGGGCCAGAATCATCCTTATCATTCTCGGAACGAGGCCCGAACTCGGCGGTCCTCACCGCAGGTACTTCATCCTCACTCTCACCAGGTTCCATCTCTGAACTACTGAAACGTGGATCCCTCTTTTTGCACTTGACGCCCACCTTCCTCACCTCACTACTTCCCTCTACACTCAACTTCTTCTCAGAAGTTATCACTGCACCTGCTACCACAGTTAATTAATCCTCACTCTCATCACATTCAATTTCCAACTCAAGCTCTTCCAAAAGTTCTGTGAGATCCTCCATTCCACATTCACTCAAAACATATTCCACTTTTTTTCCTTTTTTTCTTGTCTGCCAACTTACTGCATGCGTGCGCGCGTGTGTGTGTGTGTGTGTGTGTGTGTGTGTGTGCGTGTGTGTGTTTATAATGTCACCGTGCTGCGACTGAGTTATACTATGCCCATCTTATGACCGTGATTTGACCATGTCTTCTCCCCTGTAGCTGCCGGTCCCCTTGCCAAAAAGCTGCAGCAGGCCCTGCTGCCCGTGGTGGCCCATGAGACCTGCAGCCAGAGTGACTTGTGGGGAGGCTCCGTCAAGCCTTCCATGATATGTGGTGGTGGAGACAGAAAGGCTGGCTGCAATGTGAGTGTCCTCCCCTACTGTAGAGCTCTACTACATATCACAACACTATAAGGTAATATGTTGTCATATAGTAAGTAGCTCGGTCATAACCAGTACTTCCTCTTTTTTCCCACCATCTCTCCCTCTGTTTCTCTCTGTATCTCTCTCTCCCTCTGTCTCTCTCTGTATCTCTCTCTCCCTCTGTTTCTCTCTGTAGCGCTCTCTCTCCCTCCCTCTGTTTCTCTCTGTATCTCTCTCTCTCTCTCCCTCTGTTTCTCTCTGTATCTCTCTCTCTCTCTCTCCCTCTGTTTCTCTCTGTATCTCTCTCTCTCTCTCCCTCTGTTTCTCTCTGTATCTCTCTCTCTCTCTCGCTCTCTCTGTTTCTCTCTGTATCTCTCTCTCTCTCCCTCTACCTCTCCTTCCCCCTCTCGATTTCTGTCTCCCTTCCCCTCTCTCCTCACTTCTCTCTCTCTCTCCCCCCCCCACTCTGGGGGTCCTCTGAATTGTAAGGGTGCTGATGGTAAATGGTTTGTCCATGGTGTCATCAGCTTTGTGTCGTCCCGCGGCTGTGACACCCCGAAGAGGCCCACAGTCTTTACTCGTACCTCCTCTTTCACTGATTTGATCACCACCTTTCAAACACAGGATCTTTGTACAAAATGATCGTTATTTGGCTAATAATGTTTGGGAGCCTTCGAGACAGGAAATGGTCCAGTGTGGGAGCCTTGAGAAAAATAATGGGCTGGTGTGTTAGTAATGCCAGGGCTGATTTCTGGTCCCAGTCCACCCCTGCACACCAGTGTTCAAGTACAGTATTCAAAGACACAATTCTGGAATTAATGGTATTGTTTTTAAAATTGGCAGTTGGTGTAGTTGACATGACAGTTCTCTGTTGCAAAGGAGCCAAGCATATTATTTTCGAAGTCTTGTTCTCTAATGGTTCACTCTCCCTTGTCTTTTAGACTATGGTGGCCTACAGAAGATGTGGACAGGAGCTGAAGAAGAGGTTGAATAAAGGGCCATGTGTCAATAACTCCATCTGAGCATATCAAGGGTTCAGATTCTTGCACCACTGGGTAAATCATGGGGCCATACTTGCGAACATAAACAAGCATTTAAAGTTAACTGGGTTCTCACGCACAAAATGCATATCAGCCAATGAAAAGCGTTGATTTTCTTGCATGTGACCGAACGTTCAATTATAGCTGGAGCCATCAGATAACATGGTAGAAGTGGCACAGCTGGCACTGATTACAGTGGGGGAAAAAAGTATTTAGTCAGCCACCAATTGTGCAAGTTCTCCCACTTAAAAAGATGAGAGAGGCCTGTAATTTTCATCATAGGTACACGTCAACTATGACAGACAAAATGAGATTTTTTTTTCCAGAAAATCACATTGTAGGATTTTTTATGAATTTATTAGCAAATTATGGTGGAAAATAAGTGTTTGATCAATAACAAAAGTTTATCAATACTTTGTTATATACCCTTTGTTGGCAATGACACAGGTCAAACATTTTCTGTAAGTCTTCACAAGGTTTTCACACACTGTTGCTGGTATTTTGGCCCATTCCTCCATGCAGATCTCCTCTAGAGCAGTGATGTTTTGGTGCTGTCGCTGGGCAACACGGACTTTCAACTCCCTCCAAAGATTTTCTATGGGGTTGAGATCTGGAGACTGGCTAGGCCACTCCAGGACCTTGAAATGCTTCTTACGAAGCCACTCCTTCGTTGCCCGGGCGGTGTGTTTGGGATCATTGTCATGCTGAAAGACCCAGCCACGTTTCATCTTCAATGCCCTTGCTGATGGAAGGAGGTTTTCACTCAAAATCTCACGATACATGGCCCCATTCATTCTTTCCTTTACCCGGATCAGTCGTCCTGGTCCCTTTGCAGAAAAACAGCCCCAAAGCATGATGTTTCCACCCCATGCTTCACAGTAGGTATGGTGTTCTTTGGATGCAACTCAGCATTCTTTGTCCTCCAAAAAGTTATATTTTGGTTTCATCTGACCATATGACATTCTCCCAATCCTCTTCTGGATCATCCAAATGCACTCTAGCAAACTTCAGATGGCCTGGACATGTACTGGCTTAAGCAGGGGGACACGTCTGGCACTGCAGGATTTGAGTCCCTGGCAGCGTAGTATGTTACTGATGGTAGGCTTTGTTACTTTGGTCCCAGCTCTCTGCAGGTCATTCACTAGGTCCCCCCGTGTGGTTCTGGGATTTGATCTTGCGTGGAGCCCCAGATCGAGGGAGATTATCAGTGGTCTTGTATGTCTTCCATTTCCTAATAATTGCTCCCACAGTTGATTTCTTCAAACCAAGCTGCTTACCTATTTTAGATTCAGTCTTCCCAGCCTGGTGCAGGTCTACAATTTTGTTTCTGGTGTCCTTTGACAGCTCTTTGGTCTTGGCCATAGTGGAGTTTGGAGTGTGACTGTTTGAGGTTGTGGACAGGTGTCTTTTATACTGATAACAAGTTCAAACAGGTGCCATTAATACAGGTAACGAGTGGAGGACAGAGGAGCCTCTTAAAGAAGAAGTTACAGGTCTGTGAGAGCCATAAATCTTGCTTGTTTGTAGGTGACCAAATACTTATTTTCCACCATAATTTGCAAATAAATTCATTAAATATCCTACAATGTGATTTTCTGGAGAAAAGGAATCTCAATTTGTCTGTCATAGTTGACGTGTACCTATGATGAAAATTACAGGCCTCTCTCATCTTTTTAAGTGGGAGAACTTGCACAATTGGTGGCTGACTAAATACTTTTTTTCCCCACTGTATATCCTGGCACAAGTGCATCAGCCAATTAAAATCGTTGAAGTAGTTGGACGTGTTCCAACATTTGTTTATGGATGAAAATGTCCTTAACATACCGAAGTCCAACAACATCTTCTTATGATCAAAGCAACTATCACGTGTATTTGACAGACTGGTCAAATAGCTCTCTGTGTAAAACGCCTAGTCCAAGTACTTGTCATAGTTTATTGCGAGGGGTCGAATCTCACGTGTTTTCCCCCCTCTGAAATGTTGAATTATACTGAACAAAAACATAAACGCAACATGCAACAATTTCAAGATGTTACTGAGTTACAGTACATATAAGGAAATATGTCAATTTAAATGAATTCAGGTCCTAATCTATGGATTTCACATGACTGGGAATATAGATATTAATCTGTTGGTCACACATACCTTTAAAGAAATGTAGGGACGTGGATCAGAAAACCAGTCAGTATCTGGTGTGACCACAATTTGCCTCATGCAGCGCGACACATCTCCTTTGTACACAGTTGATCAGGCTGTTGTTTGGGGCCTGTGGAATGTTGTCCCACTCCTCTTCAATGGCTGTGCGAAGTTGCTGGATATTGGCAGGAACTGGAACACGCTGTCATACACGTCGATCCAGAACATTCCAGATATGCTCAATGGGTGACATATCTGGTGAGTATGCAGGCCATGGAAGAACTGGGACATTTTCAGCTTACAGCAATTGTGTACAGATCCTTGTGACATGGGGCCATGCATTATCATGCTGAAACATGAGGTAATGGTGGAGGATGAATGGTATGACAATGGGCCTCAGGATCTCATCACGGTATCTCTGTGCATTGTAATGATCATGCTGTTTAATCAGCTTCTTGATATGTATTTTATGTATTGTGTTAGTATGCAGTGCTTGACTTGGGACTAAAATAGGTGCCGGTACTGTTTATATTTAGGTGCAGGAACTGTAGAATACTTTTTTTTAGCCCTTTTTTTCTCCCGAATTTGTATTTACAGTCTTGTCCCATTGCTGCAACTCCCGTACGGACTCGGGAGAGGCGAAGGTCAAGAGCCATGCGTCCTCCGAAACACGACCCTGCCAAGCCGCACTGCTTCTTGACACACTGCTCGCTTAACTCGGAAGCCAGCCACACCAATGTGTCGGAGGAAACACCATACAACTGCCGACCAAAGTCAGCGTGCATGCGCCCGATCTGCCACAAGGAGTTGCTAAAGTGCGGACATTCCGGCCGGCCAAACCCTCCCCTAACCCGGACGACGCTGGGCCAATTGTGCGCTGTCTCATGGGTCTCCCGGTCACGGCCGGCTGCGACACAGCCTGGGATCGAACCCGGGTCTGTAGTTGGGAGGCCCACTGTACAATCCTTTTGAGCAAAACATTTTTTAAAGGTGCAGGAACACAAGCAGTAGAACATTAAGGTGCTGGTACTCAGTTCTGGTGAGCTCCTGCCTACAGCCAACAGCTTGAAAATGAATTAAATTTAATTAAATAAGGAAGTACCTCTTTCTTAAGCCTTGCACACAAACACACTGCTAGTGGAGTTAACAGCCTCAGAAATTGCAGCCCAAATAAGTGCTTCACAGAGTTCAAGTAACAGACACATCTCAACATCAACTGTTCAGAGGAGACTGTGTGAATCAGGCCTTCATGGTCGAATTGCTAAAAAGAAACCAATACTAAAGGACACCAATAAGAAGAAGAGACTTGATTGGGCCAAGAAACACGAGCAATAGACATAAGACCTGTGGAAATGTGTCCTTTGGTCTGGAGTCCAAATTGGAGATTTTTGGTTCCAACCGCTGTGTCGTTGTGAGAGTGAACGGATGATCTCGGCATGTGTATTTCCCACCGTAAAGCATGGAGGAGGAGGTGTTATGGTGTGGGGGTGCTTTGCTGGTGACACTGTCTGTGATTTATTTAGAATTCAAGGCACACTTAACCAGCATGGCTAACACAGCATTCTGCAGCAATATGCCTTCCCATCTGGTTTGGGCTTAGTGGGACTATCATTTGTTTTTCAACAGGACAATGACCTAACACACCTCCAGGCTGTGTAAGGGCTATTTTACCAAGAAGGAGAGTGATGGAGTGCTGCATCAGATGACCTGGCCTCCACAATCCCCCGACCTCAACGAAATTGAGATGGTTTGGGATGAGTCGGACCGCAGAGTGAAGGAAAAGCAGCCAACAAGTGCTCAGTATATGTGGGAACTCCTTCAAGACTGTTGGAAAAGCATTCCAGGTGAAGCTGGTTGAGAAAATGCCAAGAGTGTGCAAAGCTGTCATCAAGGTAAAGATTGGCTATTTGAAGAATCTCAAATATAAAATATATTTGGATTTGGTTAACACTTTTTTGGTTACTACATGATTCCATATGTGTTATTTCACAGTTTTGATGTCTTCACTATTGTTCTGCAATGAAGAAAATAGTAAAAATAAAGAAAAACCTTAAATGAATAACTGTTCTAAAACTATTGACCGGTAGTGTAGGTCCTGGATGGCATGAAGCTTGGCCCCAGTGATGTACTGGGCTGTCTGCACTAACCTCTGTAGTGGCTTACGGTCGGATGCCGAGAAGTTGCCATACCAGGCGGTGATGCAACCTGTCAAAATGCTCTCAATGGTGCAGCTGTTGAACTTTTTGAGGATCTGGGGACCCATGCCAAATCTTTTCAGTCTCCTGAGGGGGAAAAGGTGTTGTCGTACCCTCTTCACGACTGTCTTGGTGTGTTTGGACCATTATAGTTTGTTGGTGATGTGGATACCAAGGATCTTGAAACTCTAGAACCGCTCCACTACAGCCCCGTTAATGTTAATGGGGTCCTGTTCGGCCCTCCTTTTCCTGTAGTCCACGTTCAGCTCTCACCTTTGTCTTGCTCACATTGAGGGAGAGGATGTTTTCCTAGAACCACACTGCCAGGTCTCTGACCTCCTCCCTATAGGCTGTCTCATCGTTGTCGGTGATCAGGCCTACCACTGTTGTGTCATCAGCAAACTTTATGATGGTGTTGGAGTCGTGCTTGGCCACGCAGTCAGGGGTGAACAGGGAGTACAAGAGGGGACTAAGCACGCACCCCTGAGGTATTGTTGAGGATCAGTGTGGCAGATGTGTTATTGCCTACCCTTACCACCTGGGGGCGGCCCGTCAGGAAGGATCCAGTTGCAGAGGGAGGTGTTTAGTCCCAGGGTCCTTAACTTAGTGATGAGCTTCGTGGGCACTATGGCGTTGAACGCTGAGCTGTAGTTAATTAACAGCATTCTCACATAGGTGTTCCTTTTGTCCAGGTGGGAAAGGGAAGTGTGGAGGGCGATTGCGATTGCAAAATCTGTGGATCTGTTGGGGCGGTATGCGAATGGGAGTGGGTCTAGGGTTTCCGGGATGATGGTGTTGATGTGAGTCATGACCATCCTTTCATAGCACTTCATGGCTACTGACGTGAGTGCTATGGGGGGGTAGTCATTTAGGCAGGTTACCTTCGCTTTCTTGGGCACAGGGACTATGGTGGTCTGCTTGAAACATGTAGGCATTACAGACTCGGGTCAGGGAGAGGTTGAAAATGTCAGTGAAGACACTTGCCAGTTGGTCCGCTCATGCTCTGAGTACACGTCCTGGTAATCTGTCTGGCCCTACGGCCTAGTGAATGTTGACCTGCTTAAAGGTCTTGCTCACAAAGGCTACGAAGTGCGTGATCACACAGCCGTCCGGAACAGCTGGTGCTCTCATGCATGCTTTGATGTGGAAAATGATCACTATAATTTATTAAAAATCAAGTACTTCCAGAGTTTTTGTAGAATCAAGATATACTTTATTACACAAAGTAACGTGATCTGCAGAGCACCTCCCCTCTCTTTCTCCACTCTCTGTTTATATAGTCATATTCACACACATCCTAGTTTAGAGCCCCTCGCTCTGGGGTTCCCCCACCATTATCTTCAGTTTCCCACTCTCTACCGCTCCACCCACTTCCTTAGTCTATGATAGCGGCTAAATTTGACTTCTCTTCAATTTAGAAACAATATTATTACAATCAATCAAGCCCTTGTCATTCACAAATAATCATGTTCAGTTTTAAACTCTGTTCAACCCCGGCTCTCCCTGGCTTGACCTAAAGATTGATTGTTGGACATGACAGGTCCACACTTAATCTTTCAAACATACACAAAACCCACTCCTCTCTTCCCTCCTGTCATGCTGTAATTACTCATGATTAGTCTAAACTCTGTTCAACTCTGGCGCCGCTCTTTCCACTTTGTTTGAGGAGAGAGGCAAAAGGCCACAGTCTGGTTTCAGTCTCTGATAAGGCAGGACAGCCATGGATTAGGTAAGAGTCAGAACCCCACTTCACACACACACACACACAGTGAAATGAACCAATGAAGTTATTGCCTAGCAACAGAGAATTCTAACTATATATTCGTGATTAACTCCGTTTTATCTCATAGTCCACTAAAAAATCCCCATCAGCTTCAGTGTTGCTTGCCTCGAAGCGAGCATAAAAGGCATTTAGCTCGTCTGGTAGGCTCGCGTCACTGAGCAGCTCGCGGCTGGGTTTCCCTATGTAGTCCGTAATAGTTTGCAAGCCCTGCCACATCCGACGAGCGTCAGAGAATCTTAGTCCTGTATTGACGCTTTGCTTGTTTGATGGTTCATCTGAGGGCATAGTGGGATTTCTTATAAGCGTCCGGATTAGTGTCACGCTCCTTGAAAGCGGCAGCTCTAGCCTTTAGCTCAGTGTGGATGTTGCCTGTAGTCCATGGCTTCTGGTTGGGATATGTACGCACGGTCACTGTGGGGATGACTTCATCAATGCACTTATTGATGAAGCCGGTGACTGAGGTGGTATACTCCTCAATGCCAATGGATGAATCCAGTCTGTGCTAGCAAAACAGTCCTGTAGCATAGCATCCACGTCATCTGACCACTTCTGTATTGAGCTAGTCACTGGTACTTCCTGCTTTAGTTTTTGCTTGTAAGCAGGAATCAGGAGGATAGAATTATGGTCAGATTTGCCAAATGGAGGGCGAGGGAGAGCTTTGTATGCGTCTCTGTGTGTGGAGTAAAGGTGGTCTAGAGTTTTTTTCCCTCTGGTTGCACATGTGACATGTTGGTAGAAATTAGGTAAAACGGATTTAAGTTTGCCTGCGTTAAAGTCCCCGGCCACTAGGAGCGTCGCTTCTGGATCAGCATTTTCTTGTTTGCTTATGGCCTTATACAACTCATTGAGTGTGGTCTTAGTGCCAGCATCGGTCTGTGGTGGTAAATAGACGGCTACGAATAATATAGATTAAAACTCTCTTGGTAGACAGTGTGGTCTACAGCTGTATTTCCATATTTTCTTCACGCGAATGACGGGATTTGGGCCTGGTCTCGGAAAGCAGTATATCCTTCGTGTCGGACTCATTAAAGAAAAGATCTTTGTCCAGTTCAAAGTGAGTAATTGCTGTTCTGATATCCAGAAGCTCTTTTTGGTCATAAGAGACGGTGGCAGCAACATTACGTACAAAATAAGTTACAAACAACGCGATAAAACAAACAAAATAGCACAGTTGGTTAGGAGCCTGTAAAGCAGCAGCCATCCCCTCCGGTGCCATTATTTAGTACTTGCTGTAATAGAGAAAAGGATATAGAGAAAGGGGTAACCATATATCAGGTGGTGTGAAAGGAAGGACCGGAAAATCGTTAAAGAATTAAACCACCCAAGCCGTAGACTGATCTCTCTGCTTCCGCACGGCAAGCGGTACTGGTGCGTCAAGTCTGAACCAACAGGTTCCTGAACAGCTTCAATCCCCATGCCATAGGACCGCTAAATAGCTAACTAAATAGCTAACAAAATGGCCACACGGACTAGCTGAGTTGACCTTTGTATTTTATTTATATTTTTGCACTTTCTCTATGCACACGCACAGGGTCCTACACACTGATCATTCCATCATTTGCTCACACACATAATTTGCTCCATGCACATACATTTATCCTGACTCTACATACACCCACTCACATACAATAATAATATACAATGCTGCTACTCTGTTTATCATATATCCTGATGCCTAGTCACCTTACCCCTACACATATCTACCTGTATCATTCCAGTATCTCTGCACATTGTAAATATGGTACTGGAACTGACCCTGTATATAGTATGCTTACTTACTTTATCGTGTTCTTCTTATTTTTATATCTCATGTGTTTTTGTTCTACCTTGTTATTTTTATTATTACATTGTTATTGATTACTGCATTGTTGGGGTTAGCGCTTGCAAGAAAGGCATTTCACTGTACTTGAGCATGTGACATTAAAACTTGAAACTTGAAACATTGGGAACCTTACAGGAAGAGAAAGAATACACTGTGAAAACGTGATCTGCATTAGATGGGTTTATTGACACATGATCCTTTATTCAACCTGATCTTCAGCCAACTCCAGTCCAGGTCTTCAGTAGACCGCTATAGTCTGAAAGAAAAGGGAGAGAGAACGTTGAGTTCTCCAGAACAAGACTTTGAAAACAATGTACAACAAACTAACCTAGTTGATCCTGCAGGTGTGGCACACATTGGCTACATTCTATTATCCACACTAGCATTCCATTTGTATGGTAATGTGGTAGGATGGTCATTGGAAAATTGCCAAGTGGGCATGATAGATTAAGGAGAAAGGTGAGAGACTAACATTGGTGATCCAGTCGCTGAAGGAGGAGGTGCGGGTGAAGACAGTGGGTTTCTTCAGGGTGTTGCATCCGCGAGACGACACGAAGCTGGCGATTCCATGGACGTACCATTTACCATCAGCACCCTTACAATTCAGAGGACCTCCAGAATCACCCTGGGGGAGGGAGGGATGGAGATAGAGAGGGAGAGAGAGAGATTTATTTTCCCATTTGTACTTTAACTATTTGCACATTGTTACGACACTGTGTATAGACATAATATGATATTTGAAATGTCTTTATTCTTTTGGAACTTCTGAGTGTAATGTTTACTGTTAATATTTATTGTTTATTTCACTTTTGTTTACTATCTACTTCACTTGCTTTGGCAATGTTAACATACGTTTCCCATGCCAATAAAGCCCTTACATTGAATTGAAATTGAATTGAGAGAGAGAGAGAGAGAGAGAGAGGAGGCGGAGTAGATAAAGGGGTAGGGAGAGGGGAAGAGAGAGATAGAGAGGGAGAGATGATGGACAGAAAGATAAAGAATACTGGTTATCACCATGGTGGAGCTCCTTTACTGGGGACAATAAACAATGCTACATTGTTGTAATATATTATGTGATAGGTAGCTACAGTAGGGGATGACACTCACATTGCAGCCAGCCTTTCTGTCTCCACCACCACAGATCATGGAAGGCTTGACAGAGCCTCCCCACCAGTCACTCTGGCTGCAGGTCTCATGGGCCACCACGGGCAGCAGGGCCTGCTGCAGCTTTTTGGCAAGGGGACCGGCAGCTACAGGGGAGAACATACGGTAATAACATGGTCAATGTATTAGGACGGCCTTAAGTGAGGCAGACACACATTTACATTTTAGTCATTTAGCAGACGTTGTTATCCAGAGCGACTTACAGGAGCAATTAGGTAGGGTTAAATGCCTTGCTCAAAGGCATATCGACAGATATTTTACGTAGTCGGCTCAGGGATTGGAACCAGCTAATCTTAAACACTAGCCTACCTGCCGCCACTACACACACACACACACACACACACACACACACACACACACACACACACACACACACACACACACACACACACACACACACACACACACACACACACAGAGCCTTACTGTAGATTCTGCCCCAGCCGCTGATGTAACAGTGGTAGTTGTGGGTCAAGATATCTCCACTGGGAGGCAGACAGGAGGTGTGGACCTTATCATTCAGAGTCGCAGGGGAGGCCAGCTTGATCAGGGCAACGTCATCTCTGAGCAGGGAGACAGTAGTAGATGCAATCAGGAGTGTGTGTGTGTGTGTGTTTGTGTGTTTGTGTGTGTGTGTGTGTAACCCTCACCCGCAGGACAAACAGTTGTCGTTCCAGCCGGGATGCACGACGATCGTCTCCACCTCTTTGATCTGTTCGTTCTCATCCATCTGGGTCAGGTCATACTCTCCCAGCACCACACGGTAGGTACGATGATCCCTGACACACACACACACACACACATCAAAGATCCCAGTCAGCCCAATGTAACACTGTAAGAGAGATGATAAATGTTTAGTCTCTGATTGGATGGTTGACTCACGAGATGCAGTGTCCAGCAGTCAGGACCCAGTTTTTAGCAATCAGGGTGCCTCCGCAGGTGTGGTAGTAGTTAGAGTCGCTAAGGTACTGCAGAGAGATCTGTAAACACACACACACACACACACACATTCAGTCGTTCTTTCTTGATTAAACTTCCAAATACATTGTCTGTGAAGGGTAAAGTTTTAGAACTGAATAGTTTATATTTGTAAATGTATATGTTTATGTTCGTAAATGTCCCAGGTTCCTCAGCTATGGTTAGATCTGAGCATAGTATGCCCTGGCATGTGGATGGTTAGTGTTGTATCACAGCCACTAGGATAGACTGGTATGGGAGTCTGACCTGCCAGGGCCAGCTGTAGGGCTTGGCGTCCTCTCCATTCACCACGCGGCTGACAACGGGCTCGTAAGTGGGCATGCCACATCCGTAGGCTGTATGGGCCACACAGACAACACAGGGTTAACAACACACAGCACAGAGGGCGCTTCCTAAAAAGCGATCAGCTTTGACCTGAGTTACACATGTCCCTATATAATCAGATCACTAATATTCTTCAAAACTGAGCTGATCAGGTTTATGAGAAATGTCACAATATGCCGTTTGAATGATAAGGAGCTCGATCATTCATATTAAGCTGTTGGGCTTATGCTATCAGATGTATGGATGGATGTATTTGAGGGGCTGAAGGTAGTAGGTAGGTTACTCACCGTAGTGTGGATATGTGAGGGGCTGAAGGTAGGTTACTCACCGTAGTGTGGATATGTGGGGCTGAAGGTATTAGGTAGGTTACTCACCGTAGTGTGGATATGTGAGTGGCTGAAGGTAGTAGGTAGGTTACTCACCGTAGTGTGGATATGTGGGGCTGAAGGTAGTAGGTAGGTTACTCACCGTAGTGTGGATATGTGAGGGGCTGAAGGTAGTAGGTAGGTTACTCACCGTAGTGTGGATATGTGGGGCTGAAGGTAGTAGGTAGGTTACTCACCGTAGTGTGGATATGTGAGGGGCTGAAGGTAGTAGGTAGGTTACTCACTGTAGTGTGGATATGTGGGGCTGAAGGTAGTAGGTAGGTTGTTCACCGTAGTGTGGATATGTGGGAATGAAGATAGTAGGTATGTTACTCACCGTAGTGTGGATATGTGGGGCTGAAAGTAGTAGGTATGTTACTCACCGTAGTGTGGATATGTGAGGGGCTGAAGGTAGTAGGTAGGTTACTCACCGTAGGCAGCCAGCTGCAGGACTAGACCCAGTTTCATCATCTTCCTTCCAGAGTAGGGAGCAGGGTCTGGCCCTGGGGTTTTATACCCTCACCTAACATTGTCCACACACCAGACCTGGGCTCAAATACTATAAGAAATCTTTTTCTGTTTGCTTTGGCCTGCCTGGAGTGTCAAGTGGGCGAGGTTTGCGCTTTTGGGGACTTTTCTATTTGTTCCATTGCAACAGGCAAGCTCAATCAAGTACAGCTAAAGTATTTGAAATTATTATAAATAGTATTTGAACCCAGGTCTGCCCCATACCCCTATGATATATCCACACACACTTGTCCCTTTGCGGCAGCCCCTCTAACCTGGGAATCCACGCCCAGTGCCCCACCTGTGTCAACAGCAACCTGACTTTACATGGCCCCACAACCTTATAGAGCTCAGTGTCTGTAGCCCAAAGACAGATCACCACACTGTCACACGGGGGGTTAGACAATTCAATATTCAACACTATTAGTATTAACGCATAGACTAACACACCAATCTAAAAAATAAAAATAAACAGTACAGATGTAGGATCTTAATTTGAGCAAGTTTGCTACAGTAGGAAAATAATCCTGCATCAACAGGAAATGTGAAATATTATGTGGATTATAATTAATTATAATTTTTTTGTAGGGGTTGATACATTTTTCGTTAGGGCAAATCAAGTCTTACATTTTAAAGTGAAAATTACAAACTTTAAAAGCCGTTTAAAACCTTGAATACCCTACAAGTTTACATTTCCTTCCAATTCTCATCTACAAAAGAGTGATCAAATTAAGATCCTACATCTGTAGTATCAATACCTTGAACCGTCAATCAAATCAATTCAAATCAAATTTTATCTGCCACATGCGCCGAATAAAACAGGTGTAGACATTACAGCAAAATGCTTACTTACAAGCCCTTAACCAACAATGCAGTTTTTTAAAGAAAAATGTAAATTAAAAAAGTGTTAATTAAGAAAAATAGGCTTGTATCTCTGGGCAGTTCGCGGCTGTGCTTCCCTTTGTAGTCTGTAATAGTTTTCAAGCCCTGCCACGTCCGACAAGTGTCAGAGCCTGTGTAGTACAATGAATCTTAGTCCTGTATTGACTCTTTGCCTGTTTGATGGTTCGTCAGAGGGCATAGCGGGATTTCTTATACAGTGGGGGAAAAAAGTATTTAGTCAGCCACCAATTGTGCAAGTTCTCCCACTTAAAAAGATGAGAGAGGCCTGTAAAATTCATCATAGGTACACGTCAACTATGACAGACAAAATGAGAAAAAAAAAACCAAAAAATCACATTGTAGGATTTTTTATGAATTTATTTGCAAATGATGGTGGAAAATAAGTATTTGGTCAATAACAAAAGTTTCTCAATACTTTGTTATATACCCTTTGTTGGCAATGACACAGGTCAAACGTTTTCTGTAAGTCTTCACAAGGTTTTCACACACTGTTGCTGGTATTTTGGCCCATTCCTCCATGCAGATCTCCTCTAGAGCAGTGATGTTTTGCGGCTGTCGCTGGGCAACACGGACTTTCAACTCCCCTCCAAAGATTTTCTATGGGGGTTGAGATCTGGAGACTGGCTAGGCCACTCCAGGACCTTGAAATGCTTCTTACGAAGCCACTCCTTCGTTGCCCGGGCGGTGTGTTTGGGATCATTGTCATGCTGAAAGACCCAGGCACGTTTCATCTTCAATGCCCTTGCTGATGAAAGGAGGTTTTCACCAAAATCTCACGATACATGGCCCCATTCATTCTTTCCTTTACACGGATCAGTCGTCTGGTCCCTTTGCAGAAAACAGCCCTAAAGCATGATGTTTCCACCCCCCATGCTTCACAGTAGGTATGGTGTTCTTTGAATGCAACTCATCATTCTTTGTCCTCCAAACACGACGAGTTGAGTTTTTACCAAAAAGTTATATTTTGGTTTCATCTGACCATATGACATTCTCCCAATCCTCTTCTGGATCATCCAAATGCACTCTAGCAAACTTCAGACGGGCCTGGACATGTACTGGCTTAAGCAGGGGGACACGTCTGGCACTGCAGGATTTGAGTCCCTGGCGGCGTAGTGTGTTACTGATGGTAGGCTTTGTTACTTTGGTCCCAGCTCTCTGCAGGTCATTCACTAGGTCCCCCCGTGTGGTTCTGGGATTTTTGCTCACCGTTCTTGTGATCATTTTGACCCCACGGGGTGAGATTTTGCGTGAAGCCCCAGATCGAGGGAGATTATCAGTGGTCTTGTATGTCTTCCATTTCCTAATAATTGCTCCCACAGTTGATTTCTTCAAACCAAGCTGCTTACCAATTGCAGATTCAGTCTTCCCAGCCTGGTGCAGGTCTACAATTTTGTTTCTGGTGTCCTTTGACAGCTCTTTGGTCTTGGCCATAGTGGAGTTTGGAGTGTGACTGTTTGAGGTTGTGGAGAGGTGTCTTTTATACTGATAACAAGTTCAAACAGGTGCCATTAATACAGGTAACGAGTGGAGGACAGAGGAGCCTCTTAAAGAAGAAGTTACAGGTCTGTGAGAGCCAGAAATCTTGCTTGTTTGTAGGTGACCAAATACTTATTTTCCACCATAATTTGCAAATAAATTCATTAAAAATCCTACAATGTGATTTTCCGGATTTTTTTTCCTCAATTTGCCTGTCATAGTTGACGTGTACCTATGATGAAAATTACAGGCCTCTCTCATCTTTTTAAGTGGGAGAACATGCACAATTGGTGGCTGACTAAATACTATTTTTCCCCACTGTAAGCTTCCGCGTTAGAGGCACGCTCCTTGAAAGCGGCAGCTCTACCCTTTAGCTCAGTGCGGATGTTGCCTGTAATCCATGGCTTCTGGTTGGGGAATGTACGTACGGTCACTGTGGGGACGACGTCATCGATGCACTTATTGATGAAGCCAGTGACTGATGTGGTGTACTCCTCAATGCTATCGGAAGAATCCTGGAGTAAAGGTGGTCTAGAGTTTTTTTTTCCTCTGGTTGCACATTTAACATGCTGATAGAAATTAGGTAGAACCGATTTAAGTTTCCCTGCATTAAAGTCCCCTGCCACTAGGCGACAGTCACAGTCTGCCACAGACATCTCCAGGACAGGGAACTGAACTGAACGTTCTGAACACACACTACTGGACATCTACCAAAGAGAGAGACGAAGGCCCTATAAATGATTGATCATGGTGAATCAATCGATTCCATTTATGAATTGTACATGAGAAGTAAAAAAAAAGTTACTAATGTTTTGGTGCTGTATTGCTGTGTGTCCATTTTCCAAACACATCTCATGCATGTGCAAGTAAATCTTAAACAATATAAATATCAGGGCATTTCCTTCATAAACAGTTGCTGTTTTTGTTTACTTCTAGGTTCACCATGATCAATCATTTATAGGGCCTTCGTCTCTCTCTTTGGTAGATGTCCAGTAGTGTGTGTTCAGAACGTTCAGTTCAGTCCAGTTCCCTGTCCTGGAGATGTCTGTGGCAGACTGTGACTGTCGCTCCCTAAGCATGCTGGGAGAACTGGTACAGGAAGTGCAGTTGGAACGATCCGAGACGTGCCAGGACCTTCTCTAGAGTATCAGAGGAGGTCAGCAGGCACAGTCTGGGAGAGAAAAAACGCACACATATGCTTGCACATACACAATCTGTGCCACTCCTGCAGGACCAGTTAGTTATACTTTTTTTTTCAAAATCTTGTTGTAAAGAACTCCCTCTCTCTCTTTTCTTCTAGAACATGGTGGCCTACTGAAGACCTGGACCTGAGTTGGCTGAAGATCAGGTTGAATAAAGGGCCCCATGTGTCAATAAATCCATCTGATGGCATTTCATGTGTTCACAATGTATAATTTCTCTTACTGTAAGGTTCCCTATGGTTTCCACTTTCTCCATCTTATTTTCTCTATTTCAGCAAGTACTTCACACTCTTTTATTACCTGCTCTGCACTTATAGTTTATAACCACCAGGGGGCAATGTTTCCCGCACTGTTAATGTATGGCGTTTGTGCTACTTGCTTCTTATCCAGACTGACAAATGTATTGCTGAATGGGGGAGAGGAGGTGCGGTGAGTCATGACAGTTATGTATCTACGTGTTTGTGTTTGGAGTCAGAAACCACATTCACATTAATAATGGCTTTACTTACACACACACACACCCCTCCCCCACACACACATGATCATCAGAACCGGTCAGAGCGTAGAAAATACAGAGAAAGTAGAAAGTGATTGCTTTGTTTCTGAAGCGACTGACTGGCCTTGCTGTGCTGCCTGTTGTTTAATGCAGTGAGTGAATGAGTGGGCTTCAGAGTACAGGCCATTGGCTCCCTGCTCATTACTGGCTGATACATTCTGTACGTCCCAAATGGTACCCTATTCCCTATATAGTGCACTACTTTTAACGAGAGCCCTATGAGCCCTGGTCAAAAGTAGTGCACTACAGAGGGAATAGGGTGATATTTGTGACGCACACAATAAGTCCTTGGCTGTAAATAACGTGATAGCTGTTGCTGCACACGGCTGAGCATTACACATTACTCAGGCAGGGCTGGGCTGAGGAAACCAGCGACTGCCATCTTTCATCCCTCCATTTCTCCATTTCCCGTTCTCTTTCTCTCTCTCTCTCTGTCTTGCTCAGTCTCTCTCTCTCCCCCACTTTGTATTTTCTCTCTCCCTTCTTCCTCCCTCATTTCCTCCCTCCATCTCCCTCTCTCCCTTTCTCTCTTTCTCTCTCTCTCTCTCTCTCTCTCTCTCTCTCTCTCTCTCTCTCTCTCTCTCTCTCTCTCTCTCTCTCTCTCTCTCTCTCTCTCTCTCTCTCTCTCTCTCTCTCTCTCTCTCTCTCTCTCTCTCGCTCGCTCTCTCGCTCTCTCGCTCTCTCTTCACAGTGAGTGGAGCTCAATGTTGTGGGGTGGTTTAGTTATTACAGCCAGGAAGCCCACGAGAGGGGCTCAATACTCAAAAGCACGCTACCCTCACCCACCCTCCATCCCTCTCACACACACACACACACACACACACACACACACACACACACACACACACACACACACACACACACACACACACACACACACACACACACACACACACACACACACACACACACACACACACACACACACACACACACACACACTGCTCTGCTGGGAAGAAGGCAGGGTGGACACCACAGCAGCATAATAATGGGCTCAGTTTAATGAATATTGAAGTTCAGCGCTATAGCGCAATTGAAATTTCAAGGTAATTCTCCATTGAGCCGACATATACAGTCTGTGAATGCAGTCTCAGCTGGCGTGGGAATATTGCCTTTAAATTTATATCAAACTGTAGTGCAGCTCTTCAGCGCTACAGTTTGAATCAAGCCCAATATTTCCTGAGATTCTCATAAATGCAGAAAATACCATCCCACACACATATAATCTACAATAACATCATATGCATGTGATTAACCCTGTTAAAAAATAAAGATGAATTGCAAAGGCACACCTGGGGCACAGCCTATATAGAGTTGAAGTCGGAAGTTTACATACACTTAGGTTGGAGTCATTAAAACTCGTTTTTCAACCACTCCACAAATTTCTTGTTAACAAACTATAGTTTTGGCAAGTCGGTTAGGACATCTACTTTGTGCATGACACAAGTAATTTTTCCAACAATTGTTTACAGACAGATTATTCCACTTATAATTCACTCTATCACAATTCCAGTGGGTCAGAAGTTTACATACACTAAGTTGACTGTGCCTTTAAACAGCTTGGAAAATTCCAGAAAATGATGTCATGGCTTTAGAAGCTTCTGATAGGCTAATTGACATCATTTGAGTCAATTGGAGGTGTACCTGTGGATGTATTTCAAGGCCTACCTTCAAACTCAGTGCCTCTTTGCTTGACATCATGGGAAAATCCAAAGAAATCAGCCAAGACCTCAGAAAAAGAATTGTAGACCTCCACAAATCTGGTTCATCCTTGGAAGCAATTATCAAACGCCTGAAGGTACCACGTTCATCTGTACAAACAATAGTACGCAAGTATAAACACCATGGGACCACGCAGCCGTCATACCGCTCAGGAAGGAGACGCGTTCTGACTCCTAGAGATGAACGTACTTTGGTGCAAAAAGTGCAAATCAATCCCAGAACAACAGCAAAGGACCTTGTGAAGATGCTGGAGGAAACAGGTACAAAAGTATCCATATCCACAGTAAAACGAGTCCTATATCGACATAACCTGAAAGGCCGCTCAGCAAGGAAGAAGCCACTGCTCCAAAACCGCCATAAAAAAGACAGACTACGGTTTACAACTGCACATGGGGACAAAAATCTTACTTTTTGGAGAAATGTTCTCTGGTCTGATGAAACAAAAATAGAACTGTTTGGCCATAATGACCATCGTTATGTTTGGAGGAAAAAGGGGGTTGCTTGCAAGCAGAAGAACACCATCCCCAACTGTGAAGCACAGGGGTGGCAGCATCATGCTGTGGGGGTGCTTTGCTGCAGGAATGACTGGTGCACTTCACAAAATAGATGACATCATGAGGAAGGAAAATGATGTGGATATATTGAAGCAACATCTCAAGACATCAGTCAGGAAGTTAAAGCTTGGTCACAAATGGGTCTTCCAAATGGACAATGACCCCAAGCATACTTACAAAGTTGTGGCAAAATGGCATAAGGACAACAAAGTCAAGGTATTAGAGTGACCATCACAAAGCCCTGACCTCAATCCTTTAGAAAATGTGTGGGCAGACCTGAAAAAGCGTGTGCGAGCAAGGAGGCCTACATACCTGACTCAGTTACACCAGCTCTGTCAGGAGGAATGGGACAAAATTCACCCAACTTTATAGGCGATATGCACAGGCGAGCATGACGTATTTCCGGTTAAATCTCAGGATGGATGTAAACTTCCGGTTATCGTAGAATGCTGTGCTACCGTATGCTAGCATTGAATGCTTGTCGTCAAAAACTTCCGAAACTGTTAATTTTCGTTGTTGTTGTTGTTTATCTTAATGTTTATGTTAATGTTTTTACTTGTAATACTTCATCTTGACTTATAACACGATGACGTGTAAACGTACGAAAGTGTCCTTTCAAAAACGGGATTACAGCTCTTCCAGCCATCACTGCTGTGTGCCGCAATGTACATTGTCTGCCAGATGCAATTCTTCTGTTAGTTTTTTTACTTTTCCCAAAGACAGTGAATTACATAAACGGTGGGTGATTAACATTCGACGAGTCAACATTCTTATAACAAACACATGAGTCTGCAGCCAACACTTTCTAAGTGAAGATGTGATAGAGCCTCCGACTCCAGCTGGGCGCAGACGTCTGAAGAAGGGAACTGTTCCAGTGCTGTTTCAATGGAACAATTTCAGTCTTCCAGCCCCAGCAGGCGATGCACCCAGCCAAGGTGCGTCCGGATGCACGACTAGCCCACACTTTGTCAGATTAAGATTTTTTAGAACTGCATAGTCCTTCAATGCACCTGCTTCCATTTCCAGCCCCCTTTTCATTAGTGGTGTTTGTCTTGTCCCTCTGATAATTCTTTCTGCCAGTTTTTCTGCTGTGCTTGTACCTCTAACATGGCTTACCTCCCGGAAATGTGAAGCAGTCACTCTCTCCTTCCTCAGTGAATGCCACTTGGGTGTTTCACTTTGGCATCTGGTTGCTTCCTCAATCAGGTGTGACTGTGACAAAGTCACAGATAGAGAACTGAGGTGAAGCTTTTCTTGATCCGTCATGATCTCATATGAACAGTCTGTTGGTTGTAAATGGTAACCGTCCAGTGGCACATCCTCATGGATGACAACACTGTCAGGTGGAGGTGGTGGGTGTTGATATGACAGGATACGAGTCCACGAGTGGTTTGTCAGATGTGATGTTCATTCTGCAGATAAGGGTTAAGAGAGTCTGGTTCCATGTCAGCATAGGCAGGTAGTGGGTTGAGGGTTGATGGGTCTGGTAGCTCACCGCTGTAGCCCTTGTAAAGTGTAGATATGGATAAACAATATCAGGAAAAGTAAAGGGTTCGCTAGGAAATACACCAGAATCTAACAGCGATTAATAACATTTATTTCGCAACACATTGTAGTCTGCCTATTTAATTGGACTCTGCATACCTAATTCCGCTTGCCGGAGTAGCATCTGGTTTGGGCTTCACTACAACCATGGCATCCACAAGTCCTGGCTTCACTCCCTATTTATTTATGAGATGGTATTAGGAGAGATGCTAGTATGCATGTGACACAACTGTCTGGTACTGAAATTATACAAACCATTGTTCGTGGTTTATGCCACTTCTGCTCTGTTTCAGTGCACGGAAGTACAGGAGGGACTACAGACATGCCACATTCAGAGTAATGGGCAGTCTGATATAGTAATGCAACCAAATGATTGCATATCCCACACCCAGCCACACTGGAACAGTAGCTTTTAACAAGCACAACTGGCTGTGAATCACGCAATGTCATCTGAAATACAAAGAAGCATAATTTAATGGGTTTTGAAAGACGAGGGTCTACAGCAGCAGGAGTAGGAGCAAAATTTGTTCTTTCTACTTTTTACTGGTGTAAGCAACTTATCTACTGTCTCGTGTCACTTTTGTGCTTTCTGCATCACTTTCCTACTGTCTTGCACCACTTGGCTATACTGTCTCCCACCACTTACCTATTGTCTTGTGCCATTTACCTACCTTCAAACAGTATTGGCAGAGCAGTAGGTGAGTGGTGCAACATTGTAGCCTAGTACCGATAACAACAGTAGAGTGAAGGTTTTGCTCCTAATTCCTCTTGAAAAGTAGAAACATCTGTCACAAGCCGGGCTAGAACTCCGGTCTCAAATGTGTAGAGCTGGGGGTACTACCCCTTAGCCACAGAGGAGATGTTGTAGGACCCAAATGAAACACCCAAGGCAATACTCCAGGTAAGTAGATTTAATGTTCCAAAACAAGAGGCAAAACAAAACAACTCCCCGAGGGGAGAAAAACAAACTAAAGATAACTTCGAATAACTTACTAGGACTGACACGGTGGGACAAAGCAGGAGACACATAGACAGGACGCAATAACCAAGTGAGAAACAAGGGGAAAACACACAGCTAAAATACTCAAGGGGAAACAAGGCACAGGTGACATAGATAAGCTAATTAGGACACATGAGGAAAAACTAAGGCAAAGGGGGAACACAGCTGACCTCTAGAGGCCAGGAGACAAACAGGGGAAGCAGGAAGCTGACAGGACCCCCTCCTCTAGGAACGACTCCTGACGTTCCTTCCAGAACACCGTGGCCCCAGGGTGCGAAAATCTCGGATCAACCCTGGGTCCAGGATGTCCCTGGCCGGAACCCAGGAGCGCTCCTCTGGCCCGTAGCCCTCCCAGTCCACCAGATACTGCAGAGAGTTCTGGACCCTCCGGGAGTCCAGTATCCGGCGGACTGTGTAGGCTGGCTGGCCGTCTATGATCCTGGGAGGTGGCGGGGTCTGTGTGGGGGGGCAAAAGGAGAAGACAAGACAGGTTTAAGGAGTGAAACATGGAAAGTGGGGTTAACTCTAAGGGAGCGAGGCAGAACTAAACGATACGACACAGGGTTAACCTTTCTAGAAATGCGGAAAGGGCCGATGTATCTCTGGGAAAGCTTCTTGGATTCGACCCGAGGGGCAAGTTCTTAGTGGCCAACCAAACTCTCTGACCAGCACGGAAACTAGAGGCCGTCCGGCGGTGGCGATTAGCCTGACTTTGGTATCTCTGGGAGGTCCGAAGGAGGGTACACCTGGCCTTCTTCCAGGTCCGCCTACAGCGTTGGACAAAGCACTGGGCCGAGGGAACACCAACTTGCGCCTCTTCCTCTGGAAACAAAGGAGGGTTGTAACCGAACTGGCATTCGAAGGGGGACAATCCGGTGGCTGAGGACTGGAGGGTGTTGTGGGCATATTCAGCCCAAATGATATAGGTGGCCCAAGACGTGGGATTACTGGCCGCCATACACCGCAGGGTGGTCTCCAGATCCTGATTAATCCGTTCCGTTTGGCCATTAGACTCTGGATGGAATCCTGACGATAGGCTGGCTGTGGCCCCAATAAGCCTGCAGAAGGCCCCCCAAAACCGGGACGAGAATTGGGGACCTCGGTCAGAGACCACGTCCAGGGGAATGCCAAATATCCGGAAGACATGGTTCATGAGGAGCTCCGCAGTCTCCTTAGCCGAGGGCAGCTTGGGCAGGGGAATAAACCGGGCAGCCTTAGAGAAACGGTCTACCACCACAAGGATGACGGTGTTGCCCTGGGATAGAGGAAGTCCCGTAACAAAGTCCAGAGAAAGGTGTGACCATGGCCTTCGAGGAACAGGTAAGGGATGGAGCAGTCCCTGGGGTCGCTGGCGTGTCGACTTTCCCTGGTTGCACACAGGGCAGGCCTCAACATAGACCTGCACGTCCTTCTTGATGGACGGCCACCAAAACCGCCGTCGGAGGAACTCCAGTGTGCGAGCACTGCCAGGATGGCATGTCAAGGGCGACTCATGACCCCACTGCAAGACGCGGGCCCGAACCGAGAGAGGAACGTACAGGCGACCGGCAGGACCACCGCCTGGATCGGGCTCATGGGCAAGAGCTTCTCGTACCCCTCTTTCTAGTTCCCACTGAAGAGGTGCGACGATCCTAGACCTCGGAATAATCGATGCCAAGGGCTTCTCTTGTACCTCGGGAGAATAGACTCGAGACAGAGCATCCGGCTTGACGTTCTTGGTGCCAGGTCGGTAAGTCAGGATGAACTGGAATCGATTAAAGAAAAGGGACCATCGTGCTTGCCGAGGGTTCATCCGCTTAGCCTGTTGGAGATATTCCAGGTTCTTGTGGTCTGTGAGAACCTGGAAAGGGTGCTGAGCCCCCTCAAGCCAATGGCGCCACTCTTCCAAGGCCAGTTTAACCGCAAGCAACTCTAGATCCCCCACGTGGTAGTTGCGCTCGGCCTCAGACAGGCGGCGAGACATGAAGGCACAAGGGTGTAATCTCCCATCCGCACCCCTCTGTGACAGGACGGCTCCCACCCCCACCTCTGAGGCGTCCACCTCCACCACGAAAGGTCTCTCTGGGTCAGGGGTCACCAGAATCGGAGCAGAAGTGAAGCGGCGCTTGAGATCCTCGAAGGCCCCTGCTGCTTCCGGACCCCAGTGAATCTTGGTCCCTCCTCCCTTGGTAAGCGTCGTCAAGGGGGGCTACCACCGAGCTGAAATTCTTGATGAACTTCCGATAGAAGTTAGAAAAGCCAATGAACCGTTGAACCTCCTTGACCGTGGCAGGTGTGGGCCAATCGTGGACCGCCTTGACCTTCTTGGGATCCATCTCTAGGTGCCCGGGAGTGACAATAAACCCGAGAAACTGAGTCTGAGAAACATGAAATTCACACTTCTCAGGCTTAACGTAGAGGTGATTGTCAAGGAGCCTCTGGAGAACCCGGCTAACATGCCCCTCATGCTCCTTCAGTGACCTCGAGAAGATGAGGATATCGTCCAGGTACACGAAGACGAACAGATTAAGCATATCCCGGAGAACATCATTAATCAGGGCTTGGAATACTGCGGGGGCATTGGTGAGCCCGAACGGCATCACCCGATATTCATAGTGTCCCGTGGGCGTGTTGAACGCCGTCTTCCATTCGTCTCCTGGCCGGATCCGCACGAGATGGTAAGCATTGCGGAGATCCAGCTTAGTAAAAATGGAAGCCCCTTGAAGCAGCTCAAAAGCAGTGGCCATGAGAGGAAGAGGGTATCGATTCCGAACCGTGATCTTGTTGAGTCCCCGGTAATCAATACAAGGCCTCAGACCCCGTCTTTCTTTTCAACAAAAAAGAAGCCCGCCCCAGCCGGGAAGTAGAGGCATAGATGAGGCCGGCTGCCAAGGACTCCTTAATGTAGGTGTCCATAGCTGCGTGCTCGGGGAGGACAAGGAAAAGATCCGACCTCTAGGAGGGCAGCACCCAGGGAGTAGATCAATGGCACAGTCATAAGTGCGATGAGGCGGTAAGGCAGTAGCCCGGGCCTTGCTGAACACTGCTTTGAACCGATGGTAAACACTGGGGACTCGGGAGACGTCAACAGACTCTTGAAACTGGGTACTAGGGGCTGAGGAACTCTGAAGCATGCAGGTGAGTTGGCAAGTGGGACCCCAGCTAAGAATGGTGCCAGTAGGCCAGTCGATCTGGGGATTATGTCTGCATAGCCAAGGGTGACCCAGGATAATAGGATACTCGGGAGAGTCAATGAGATAGAAGGTCTCCTCCTGCTGGTGTTGAGAGATGGTAAGTCGCAGGGACTGAGTCGCCTCAGTAACTTTTCCTGGTTCCAGAGGTCTGCCATCTAAGGATGTAACTGCCTGGGGTTGAGGAAGTAGTTGGGTAGGGATCTTAAGTTCCTTAGCCAAGGTTACATCCATAAAATCACCTGCGGCACCGGGAATCGATCATAGCCTGGACCCGATGCTGGTGGCCCTCCCAGGACAGAGTGGCTGGAATAGCTAGGACCGCGTTAGTAGGAGGAGCTCTAATTTTCCCCATCACAACCCTCCTGTAGCTGGGCGGGGACAGGCGTTTCCCGAAAGCTCGGGGCAAGTGGAGCGGAAGTGGCCGGCAACCCCGCAGTAGAGGCACCGACGCTCCCTCATGCGACGTTCCTTCGTTGGAAGAAAGCCTGGAACGGCCTAACTGCATGCTCTCCGGGGAATCCTGGGGCAGTTCAGGAGCCGGGGCAGCTCTGAATGACGGAGTCCAAACAGGAGAAACAGAGCTGCTCAGAGGAACTTGGGACTGAGACACCTGACGGCGAGCCGTTCTCCGCTCTCTTAGACGATTGTCCAGGCGGATGGCCAAGGCTATGAGGGACTCGAGATCTTCAGCTGGTTCACGGGTGGCTAACTCATCTTGAAGGGGCTCAGATAACCCTCCCTGAAAGCAGACCCTCAGCGCTTCATCATTCCATCCGCTCCTTGCTGCTATGGTTCGGAACTCAATGGCAAAATCTGCCGTGCTTCGGGGGCCCTGACGGAGAGACAGTAGGCGCTTGGAAGCCTCCCGCCCACTGACAGGATGATCGAACACCCGCTTGAACTCTTCTACAAATGCAGCGTGGGAGTCACAACAGGCCTCCTGGGACTGCCACACCGCAGAGGCCCAGGCGAGCGCCTTGTCTGAAAGAAGGGTAATGAGGTAGGCAATCTTGGAACGGTCTGTGGGAAAACTTGAGGGTTGGAGCTCGAAGGTGAGGGAGCATTGGGTGAGGAAACCCTGACAAGAGCTTGGATCCCCAGAAAAGGGCTTGGGAGGTGGTAGTCGGGGCTCCGCCAACCGAGAAGGCCTGTCGTCACTGGGAGGTGACCGGGGGAAGGGGGGAGAACCAAGGAGGCGTTCAAAGAGCTGGTGAAGGGAACTCATCATTTCGGCCAGGAGTTGAGAATGTCTAGCCATCAGCTCCTCTTGTCGGCTGAGAACGGCTTCATGGCGCTGGAAAGAAGCCTCATGTCGAATGATCACCGCCAACAGGTCCTGGGAACTGAGTGTTTCTGGGTCCATGATTGACTTGGTTATTCTGTCACAAGCCGGGCTAGAACTCCGGTCTCAAATGTGTAGAGCTGGGGGTACTACCCCTTAGCCACAGAGGAGATGTTGTAGGACCCAAATGAAACACCCAAGGCAATACTCCAGGTAAGTAGATTTAATGTTCCAAAACAAGAGGCAAAACAAAACAACTCCCCGAGGGAGAAAAACAAACTAAAGATAACTTCGAATAACTTACTAGGACTGACACGGTGGGACAAAGCAGGAGACACATAGACAGGACGCAATAACCAAGTGAGAAACAAGGGGAAAACACACAGCTAAAATACTCAAGGGGAAACAAGGCACAGGTGACATAGATAAGCTAATTAGGACACATGAGGAAAAACTAAGGCAAAGGGGAACACAGCTGACCTCTAGAGGCCAGGAGACAAACAGGGGAAGCAGGAAGCTGACACATCAAGTACAAAAGCAAGGAAGTTTGTTTGTAAAGAAATAAGTAAAGATGACAGGACAGTTTTGAGTAGAACATCAGCAGTTTGAAGAATAGCTGAGTGGAATATGTTACTGTCATTGCAGTCATCAAGTCAGGAAAAAGTAGTAATCTCATTATTGTTTACATTTCAAACCAAACTCCAATTTGTTTACAACAGACCCAACAACAAAGCATGGCAATTCCCACTCAGCTACCCTGGTCTGTATTAGGCTACCACTGTTCAGCTATCGTGAAAACCACTAAAGTTCTAAAGTGTTCTCTTGGCAATGGCAATCAAAGCTGTGGTAACATTAAACGAGTAAACGTGTTGAACGGAACCTTGAACAAGTTCAACAGAACTTTGAACGTGTCACTTAATCTAGTCCTACTCTCAGCTGGTGTGGTGGCTTTAGTTTCTTCATTGAGCGGTAGCAGTGGGCTCTCACAGAGATCTCATATGTAGCCCTGTTTTTACCTGATACTTTCATAAAAGTACAAACACATGAAGTGAGAGGTATATACACATGATTAAACTTTATTTAAAGCATGATTAACCTGAAGCAGGACGGAGTCATGACTTAAAACACCAAAGCAAGGCTTCTAGCTCAGGCTAGCTAGCGTTAGCATATTACCTTCAAAATTGCAAAGAAAATAAGAAACGTAAAATGTGAAGCCTTTATCCAGTTTGCTACGTGGTGTCATACTGGATGTCCGGACGACCCTCCGTATATCATTAACAGATACTTTAGGCAACTCCAGCAAACACCTTGTAAACTTCATCTCTGCCATCATAACGGTCTACTGTCGCTGTCTAATGTTTTTTTCCGGTAACCGGAAATGCCCAAGCATCCTTACGCCAATGCGGAAGTGATGCGTGCATAGAGCCTATTGTGGGAAGCTTGTGGAAGGCTACCCGAAACGTTTGACCCAAGTTAAACAATTTAAAGGCAATGCTACCAAATACTAATTGAGTGTATGTAAACTTCTGACCCACTGGGAATGTGATGAAAGAAATTAAAGCTGAAATAAACAATTCTCTGACATTTCACATTCTTAAAATAAAGTGGTGATCCTAACTAACCTAAAACAGGGAATTTTTACTAGGATTACATTTCAGGAATTGTGGAAAAACTGAGTTTAAATGTATTTGGCTAAGGTGTATGTAAACTTCCGACATCAACTGTATATAACAACATGTACAGTGGGGTCCATAATTATTGGCACCCTTGATAAAGATGAGCAAAAAATATACATAAACAAAGAAATAATGCAAATACTGAGTTTTATTATATGCTCTGAAAAATGTGGATAATTAAATTATTTTATACTAATATAATTGCTCAGAGAAAGAGAATAAGTCTTCTCACAAAAACGTCTGTATACAAACTATACTGAACAAAAATATAAATGCAACATGCAACAATTTCAAAGTTTTTAATGAGTTACATTTCATATAAGGAAATCAGGAAATTTAAATAAATTCATTAGCCCCTAATATATGGATGTCACATGACTGGGCTGGGGCGCTGCCATGGGTGGGCCTGGGAAGGCATAGGCCCGCCCACTTCGAAGCCAGGCCCAGCCAATCAGAATGAGTTTTTCCCCTCAAAAGGGCTTTATTACAGACAGAAATACTCCCCCGTTTCATCAGCTGTCCGGGTGGCTGGTCTCAGACGATCCTGCAGGTGAAGAAGCTGGATGTGGAGGTGCTGGGTTGGCATGGTTGCACGTGGTCTGTGGTTGTGAGGACGGTTGGACGTACTGCCACATTTTCTAAAACGACGTTGGAGGCGGCTTATGGTAGAGAAATGAACATTCAATTCTCTGACAACAGCTCTGGTGGACATTCCTGCAGTCAGCATGCCAATTGCACTCTCCCTCAAAACTTCTGTGGTATTGTTATGTGTGACAAAACTGCAGATTTTAGAGTGGCCATTTATTATCTCCAGCAAAGTGTGCACCTGTGTAAAGATCATGCTGTTTAATCAGCTTCTTGATATGCCACACCTGTCAGGTGGATGGATTATCGTGGCAAAAGAGAAATGCTCACTAACAGGGATGTAAACAAATTTGAGCACAAAATTGGAGAGAAATAAACTTTTTGTGCTTATGGAACATTTCTGGGATCTTTTATTTCAGCTCATGAAACATCGGGCCAACACTTAACTTGTTGCGTTTATATTTTTGTTCAGTATAATATGACCCATCTATGGAAAGATGAGACTCTCACGAACATGATGGTGTTTTGCTCTATGATCCCCACAAGTGTCACGGGACTAAACTGAAGGTAACCTGGTGCTGGGCCAAAACATGAATGGAAGTGTGTGGGACATTTCCACATCAAAGCTACAGTGCATTTGGAAAGTATTCAGAACCCTTGACTTTTTCCGCATTTTGTTATGTTACAGCCTTATTACAAAATTTATTAAATAATACAAATCCTCATCAATCTACACACAATACCCCATAATGACAAAGTGAAAACAGGTTTTCTGTTTCTACAACTTGATTGGAGTCCACCTGTGGTAAATTCAATTGATTGGACATGATTTGGAAAGGCACACACTTGTCTATATAAGGTCCCACAGTTGACAGTGCATGTCAGAGCAAAAACCAAGACACGAGGTCGAAGGAATTGTCCGTAGAGCTCAGAGACAGGATTGTGTCAAGGCAAAGGGGAAGGGTACCAAAACATTTCTGTAGCATTGAAGGTCCCCAAGAACACAGTGGCCTCTATCATTCTTAACCCTCCCGTTGTCCTAGGGTCAAAATGACCCGCCACTGTGTTGAACCAACTTTATTTAATTTTTATATTTTTTGGATCATTTGTGAGAAGGAGGCAGTGATACTTTCTTTAAAGTCTCACTGCCTCCTTCTCACAAATGATCCCCAAAATATAAAAATTAAATAAAGTTGGTTCAACCCAGTGGCGGGTCATTTTGACCCTAGGACAACGGGAGGGTTAAATGGAAAAAGTTTGGAACCACCAAGACTCTTCCTAGAACTGGCCGCCCAGCCAAACTGAGCAATTGGGGGAGAGGGCCAAGAACCCGATGGTCACTCTGATAGACCTCCAGAGTTCCTCTGTGGAGATGGGAGAACCTTCCAGAAGGACAACCATCTCTGCAGCACTCCACCAATCAGGCCTTTGTGGTACAGTGGCCAGATGGAAGCCACTGCTCAGTAAAAGGCACATGACAGCCCGCTTGGAGTTTGCCAAAAGGCACCTAAAGGACTCTCAGACCAAGATTCTCTGGTCTAATGAAACCAAGATTGAACTCTTTGGCCTTAATGCCAAGCATTACATCTGGAGGAAACCTGGCACCATCCCTACGGTGAAGCGTGGTGGTGGCAGCATCATGCTGTGGGGATGTTTTTCAGCGGCAGGGAATGGGAGACTAGTCAGGATTGAGGGAAAGAGGAACGGAGCAAAGTACAGAGAGATCCTTAATGAAAACCTGCTCCAGAGCGCTTAGGACCTCAGACTGGGGCGAAGGTTCACCTTCCAACAGGACAACGACCCTAAGCACACATCCAAGACAACACAGGAGTGGCTTCGGGACAAGTCTCTGAATGTCCTTGAGTGGCCCAGCCAGAGCCTGGACTTGAACCCGATCGAACATGTCTGGAGAGACCTGAAAATAGCTGTGCAGCAACGCTCCCCATCCAACCTGACAGAGCTTGAGAGGATTTGCAGAGAAGAATGGGAGAAATTCCCCAAATGAAGGTGTGCCAATCTTGTAGCGTTGTCCACAAGAAGAGTCAAGGCTGTAATCGCCGCCAAAGGTGCTTCAACAAAGTACTGAGTAAAGGGTCTGAAATGTTATATTTCAGTTTTTTATTTTGTATACATTTTTAAACATTTCTAAAAAACGGTTTTTGCTTTGTCATTATGGGGTATTGTGTGTAGATTGATGAGGGGGAAAAAACAATTTAATCTAATTTAGAATAAGGCTGTAACATAACAAAATGTGGAAAACGTCAAGGGGTCTGAATAATTTCAGAATGCACTGTATATGGATAAAACCCCGCTATTTTGCTTGCACTGGTCCTGTGGCCCTTGTTAAGGTCAACAGCATTAGTCAGTGGAATCATAAACTTGACCAAGTACCAGGACATTTTAGCCACAAACCTGGTTGCCTCTGCCAGGAGGTTGACACTTGTCCAGAAGTGGTCTTACAGCAATACAATAACCCCAAGCCACATCAAAATCCCCAAAGAAATGGTTAGTTGACCACAAAATCAACATTTTACAATGGCCATCGCAGTCTCCGGACTTGAACCCCATTGAAAACTTGTGGTTTGAATTGAAGAGGGCAGTCCATAAGCGCAGACTAAGGATATCAAAGATCTTTAATGATTCTATATGGAGGAATGGTCTAAGATCCCTCTCAATTGGTTCTCCAATCTCATAAAACATTGTAGAAAAAGGCTATGTGTCATTATCCTCACAAGGGGAGTGTGCTGGAGTTTTGAAAACAGCGGATCCAATAATTTTGACCCCTATCTTTTGAGATTTTTTTTTATTACTTGTTAAACCAAATCTCTTTCTCTGAGCAATTTAATTAGTAAAAAAAAAAAAAAAGTGCCTTTTTCTGCATACAATATAGCTAAGTTCAGATGTGATTAATAAGGCGCATCCAGACGCTGCCCTTAATGAATTTATGAAATGTATTCTTCCAATTATTGATAAACATGCACCTGTTGAGAAACTGACTGTTAGAACTGTTAAGGCTCCATGGATGGTGAGGAATTGAACAACTGTATGGTTGAAAGAAATGGGGCAAAATTAGTGGTTAATAAGTCTGGCTGCACATCTGACTGGCTGACTTACTGCAAATTGAGAAATTATGTGACTAAACTCAACAAAAAGAAGAAGAAACTGTATTATGAATCCAAGATCAATGATATAAAAACTTTGGAGTACTTTAAATGAAATTATGGGCAGAAAGACAAATTCAACTTATTGTTATCGATCAATAATGACAAACCTCCTGGCATTGACACCTTAGATGGAAAGCTACTGAGGATGGTAGCTGACTCTGTAGCCCCTCCTATCTGTCGTATATTTAATCTGAGCCTAGAGGAAAGTCTTTGTATTCAGGCTTGGAGGGAAGTCAAAGTCATTCCACTACCCAAGAGTGGTAAAGTGGCCTTTACTGGTTCTAACAGCAGACCTATCAGCTTGCTGCCAGCTCTTGGCAAACTGTTGGAAAAAATTATGTTTGACCAAATACAATGCTATTTCTCTGTAAACAAATTAACAACAGACTTTCAGCATGCTTATAAAGAAGGGCACTCAACATGTACTGCACTGACACAAATGACTGATGATTGGTTGAAATAAATTGATGATGATAAGAAGATTGTGGGAGCTGTACTGTTAGATTTCAGTTCAGCCTTTGATATTGTTAACCATAACCTGTTGTTGAGAACTTATGTGTTATGGCTTTTCAACCTCTGCAATATCGTGGATTCAGAGCTATCTATCTAATAGAACTCAGAGGGTTTTCTTTATGGAAGCTTCTCTAATTTCAAACATGTAAAGTGTGGTGTACCGCAGGGCAGCTCACTAGGCCCTCTACTCTTTTCTATTTTTTACCAATGACCTGCCACTGGCATTAAACAGAGCATGTGTGTCCATGTATGCTGATGATTCAACCATATACGCATCAGCAACCACAACTAATGAAGTCACTGAAACCCTTAACAAAGAGTTTGAGTCTGTTCTGGAATGGGTGGCCAGTAATAAACTGGTCCTGAACATTGCTAAAACTAAGAGTATTGTATTTGGTACAAATCATTCCCTAAGTTCTAGACCTCAGCTGAATCTGGTAATGAATGGAGTTGCTGTTTAACAAGTTGAGGAGACTAAATTACTTGGTGTTACCTTAGATTGTAAACTGTCATGGTCAAAACATATACATTCAATGGTTGTAAAGATGGGGAGAAGTCTGCTTTTCATTGTAATCAGAGGGCTAATATTAATACTATGCATCTCTCTTGGCTAAGAGTTGAGGAAAGGCTGACTGTGTTACTTCTTGTTTTTATAAGACACATTAATGTGTTGGAAATTCAAAATTGTTTGTTTAGTCAACTTACACACAGCACTGACACACACAATTACCCCACCAGACATGCCACCCGGGGTCTTTCCACAGTCCCCAGGTCCAGAACAAATTCAAGGAAACGTACAGCATTATACAGAGCCATGAGTGCATGGCACTCCCTTCCATCTTATACACCGCAAGTGAACAGAAAACCTGGTTTCAAAAAACAAATAAAGCAACACCCCACGGCACAACGCCTCTCCCCCATGTGATCTAATTGTTGTGTGTATGTACTGACATGTATGTGTAACTGATAGATGCACACACACACATGTTAATGTTTTTAAATGTGTGAAAATTGTAAAGTATTTTTTCTTTAATGTCTTTTTCGTTATGTGTCAGACCCCAGTAAGATGATCAAATCAAATCAAATCAAATTGTATTGGCCACATGTGCCGAATACAACAGGTGCAGACATTACAGTGAAATGCTTACTTACAGCCCTTAACCAACAGTTCATTTATTTTTTATAAAAAAGTAAAATAAAACAATGACAAAAAAGTGTTGAGAAAAAAAGAGCAGAAGTAAAATAAAATAACAGTAGGGAGGCTATATATACAGGGGGGTACCGGTGCAGAGTCAATGTGCGGGGGCACCGGCTAGTTGAGGTAGTTGAAGTAATATGTACATGTGGGTAGAGTTAAAGTGACTATGCATAAATAATTAACAGAGTAGCAGCAGCGTAAAAAGATGGGGTGGGGGGTGGGGTGGGGGGGGCAGTGCAAATAGTCTGGGTAGCCGTGGTTAGCTGTTCAGGAGTCTTATGGCTTGGGGGTAGAAGCTGTTGAGAAGTATTTTGGACCTAGACTTGGCACTCCGGTACCGCTTGCCGTGCGGTAGCAGAGAGAACAGTCTATGACTAGGGTGGCTGGAGTCTTTGACAATTTTGAGGGCCTTCCTCTGACACCGCCTGGTATAGAGGTCCTGGATGGCAGGAAGCTTGGCCCCAGTGATGTACTGGGCCGTACGCACTACCCTCTGTAGTGCCTTGCGGTCGGAGGCCAAGCAGTTGCCATACCAGGTGGTGATGAAACCAGTCTGGATGCTCTCGATGGTGCAGCTGTAGAATTTTTTGAGGATCTGAGGACCCATGCCAAATCTTTTCAGTCTCCTGAGGGGGAATAGGCTTTGTCATGCCCTCTTCACGACTGTCTTGGTGTGTTTGGACCACGATAGTTCATTGGTGATGTGGACACCAAGGAACTTGAATCTCTCAACCTGTTCCACTACAGCCCTGTCGATGAGAATGGGGGCGTGCTCAGTCCTCTTTTTTTTCCTGTAGTCTACAATCATCTCCTTTGTCTTGGTCACGTTGAGGGAGAGGTTGTTATCCTGGCACCACACGGCCAGGTCTCTAACCTCCTCCCTATAGGCTGTCTCATCGTTGTCGGTGATCAGGCCTACCATTGTTGTGTCGTCGGCAAACTTAATGATGGTGTTGGAGTCGTGCCTGGCCATGCAGTCATGGGTGAACAGGGAGTACAGGAGGGGACTGAGCACGCACTCCTGAGGGGCCACCGTGTTGAGGATCAGTGTGGCAGATGTGTTGTTACCTACCCTTACCACCTGGGGGCGGCCCGTCAGGAAGTCCAGGATCCAGTTGCAGAGGGAGGTGTTTAGTCCCAGGATCCATAGCTTAGTGATGAGTTTTGAGGGCACTATGGTGTTGAATGCTGAGCTGTAGTCAATGAATAGCATTCTCACGTAGGTGTTCCTCTTGTCCAGGTGGGAAAGGGCAGTGTGGAGTGCAAAATAGATTGCATAATCTGTGAATCTGTTGGGGCGGTATGCAAATTGGAGTCTAGGGTTTCTGGGATAATGGTGTTGATGTGAGCCATGACCAGCCTTTCAAAGCACTTCATGGCTACAGACGTCAGTGCTACGGGTCGGTAGTCATTTAGGCAGGTTATCTTAGTGTCCTTGGGCACGGGGACTATGGTGGTCCGCTTGAAACATGTTGGTATTACAGACTCAGTCAGGGACATGTTGAAAATGTCAGTGAAGACACTTGCCAGTTGGTCAGCACATGCTTGGAGTACACGTCCTGGTAATCCGTCTGGCCCTGCGGCCTTGTGAATGTTTACCTGCTTAAAAGTCTTACTCACATCGGCTACGGAGAGCGTGATCACATAGTCATCCGGAACAGCTGGTGCTCTCATATCAAATCAAATCAGTATTTGTATAATTTATTTTATACAGTATTTTTTTTGCTAATCTTTATCAAGGGATCCAATTATTCTGGACCCCACTGTATATGCTGGTTTGTATGCACACTCTTAGAAAAAAGGCTTCCAAAATAATTACTTGGCTGTCCCCATACAAGAACCCTTTTGGGTTCCATGTCGAACCTTCTGTGGTTCAAAGGGTTCTCCTATGGGGACAGCCGAAGAACCCTTTTAGGTTCTAGATAGCACCTTTTTTTCTAAGAGTGCAGCTATATGCTGATGTTCCCTAGCAGCCCATCTCTCTCTGATCCTGAGAGAGAGAGAGAGAGAGAGAGAGAGAGAGAGAGAGAGAGAGAGAGAGAGAGAGAGAGAGAGAGAGAGAGAGAGAGAGAGAGAGAGAGAGAGAGAGAGAGAGAGAGAGAGAGAGAGAGAGAGAGCGAGAGAGCGCAATTAAAGACATGGTCGTTTCACTCCAACCCCCCCCACCCCCTTCACTTCCCATCCCCTCCTTTTCTATGCTGTTTACTCAAAAAGGGAAGATTGAGAGAAACGGATGGATAACAAGGGTACTCAGATTGAAAATACACAGAGTGCCCCTTTCCCATCCACCCACATTAATAGGAACCACTTGAGATGTTGAAAGGGTTGGTCCATTAACAGTGGAAGGTAGTCTCTGTCTATGTCCCAAATGGCGCCCTATTCCCTATATAGTGTACTACTTTGCCCAGAGCCCATTGGTGCCAGTTGGGACGCAAGCAGATTAATCCATCAGGAGAGGAAAGGGAGGGGCTTTGATAGGCCTCCATCATTATGTCACAAAGGAGGATGAGGTCCACAAACCCCTCTAGGTGCCTAGGGTGTCACGTATTGCATTTATAATGAGTTCACTGAAAATATTGCCCTTAGCCTCAATTCAATGCCTGCGAATGGATCCTTAATCATCTGGTTACTCTCCTGAACTACTATTTGTATAAACAATGCGTATATAACACAAGCAGTGTAAATTGTTTTATGTCTCGTTGCTATGTGCCACAGCTGTTTTGTTACCAAGCCATCTAGACAATAAGAACTGCCAGTTTTCATTTTTCACTACCTGTCTCTCTCGCTTCCCAAACATGGTTAGACCAGACATAATCGAATCAGAGCCTGAGATTCCCTGTCTCTGTGACCGACCACACAAATGAAGACCTCTATGATTACTGTACCCATCACCACGGTTACGGCTGCTGCATTGGCGGTTAGATACACATCCTAGACTGGAGGGAGCTACAAATATGATCGTACAGAAATAGTCTCAAATAGCTTCCTATTCCCTATGTAGTGCACTACTTTTGACCAGAGCCTTATGGGGTTGTTCACTAAATAGGGAATAGGGTGCCATTTGGGATACTGCCATATACAGGATGAATATCAGTACCAGAGACGGAGAGAACGATGCTTATGTATGGTGAACTCATAGAAAGGAAAAAGAAAATGAAGACTTCATTGAGAGAGATCCAGTACAAAAATGCTCTCTTCAAAGCCCCATTGGCCCTGGTCAAAGGTGAGGTAGTTCATGTGAGTTTGACCGTTCGGCAGGATTTTAACAGGAGGAGGCAGACAGCAGATCTGGACTTTTCTTGCCAAGAGTGAGGCTTTTTATTTACAAACGTGATGATAAAAGCAGGCAAACTATACAATATTTACAAAAACCTAATTAACAGGATGATGAACAAAGGGTCAAAACTAAACTGAATTACATAGAGCTCTCCAAAAGAAAAACCCAGGGCTCAAATGTGACTCGTTTCAGGAAACTAGGCGTATGTCGCACGTCACTACTTCAGAGGAGAGGCATTTGAATGTAAACATTGTGTTGTTTTGCTGAAATGCCTTCTGGAACATGTGAACTTTCATGTGCCTTAATAACAAACTTGTATTCCATCCATAAATGAGAATAACATTGTTAAATTATGAGCCTAGTTGGTTTAGCCACGGAAAAAGACAGGAACCTTCCCGCTAGCCATGATTGGCTAAGATAATGGATGGGCTGGACATGCCGGGAGATGAGTTTGTATTGGTCTGCCATGTAGCATGCTTCTGTCTGTAACGTGAGCTGTTCAGTATGTGTTGATAGTCCTTTCTACCGCGCTGTGTTTGAAAGATATAATGTTAGCCATCGAGAACTACAAAAGTTTTGCTACTTTTCTCAACAACATTGATGCCCTGAATTTAGCAGGCGCTATCGACAGATCAGTTGGAAAATGTGATGGGCTACTTTCTGCACACGACACGGTCAGTGTGAACCGGAGTGACTTGACACAACGCTGGCCAAACAAGATGTAGCTACAAACAAAACAGAGATAAATGGTTCCAGTCTGCCGTGAAGTATTCATCCATGTAAACGGGTAAGAATCTAGCTAAATTTTCAGATATACGTTTCTAATTTTGTCAGAAAGTCGTTTTTATTGCCAGTTAAAGTGTGCTGTTAGTTAGCTAGCAAATGTTAGCTTGCTGGCTCGCTAGCTAACGTTACGTGTATGATCTGTCTAGTAATAATATTCTAATCAGAAATCCATTTGCATTGCTAGTTAGAACCTAATGTTAGCTAGCAAACATTGAACCTAGTTTGTTAGCTTTAGCTACCTGCAGATTCATACTACAGCTATGACAATGTATGTATTGGTAGTAGTATGAATTGGGATTATGCCTGTTCATTGTTTAGATTATTATATGACCCATCAAATTAGCCAGGTGTGTCTGGGGGTGATTACGGCCATCTATTGTGTTTCATGAACATGTGTACATGTCTAGACAATAGTGACCCATCCACTTAGCTAGATGTGGCTGGGGGGTGGTTATAGCATTTCCTTCACATGACCCATCAATTTAGATAAGTGTGTCGGGTAAGCGTCATCTAATGTATAAAATATTTTTATCTGGACACCTTCTGTTTTTGATATTACTACTATGCAAGTAACCATTTCAGTGTACTGTTTACACCTTCTGTATCCTGTGCATGTGACAAATAAATTTAGATTTTATTTGACATAGCGTGTGTTTACCACATGGCCTCACATGTGAATCCTTAAAGAGATGGGTGGGGCTAAGGCTTAAAACGGTGTGAACAATGCTGAATGGGTGTTGACAGAGAAGAGCTCTCCATTATGTGTACCAAAGCATTCAAGGGCCATTTTCTCAAAAGTGGAGTTACAAGTTGATCAACTGTCGAAGCAGAATTACTTTCCCATTGTTCATCAACTGCAGTGTATGATACAGTGCCTTAGGAAAGTATTCAGACCCCTTGACTTTTTCCACATTTTGTTACGTTACAGCCTTATTCTAAAATGATTAAATTGTTTTTTCCCCTCATAAATCTACACACAATACCCCATAATGACAAAGCAAAAACAGGTTTTTAGAAAATGTTGCTAATTTATTCAAAAGAAAAAAATGAAATATTACATTTACATAAGTATTCAGACCCTTTACTCAGTACTTTGTTGAAGCACCTTTGGCAGTGATTACAGCATCGATTCTTCTTGGGTATGACGGTACAAGCTTGGCACACCTGTATTTGGGGAGTTTCTCCCATTCTTCTCTGCAGATCCTCTCAAGCTCTGTCAGGTTGGATGGGGAGCGTTGCTGCACAGCTATTTTCAGGTCTCTCCAGAGGTATTCGATCGGGTTCAAGTCCAGGCTCTGGCTGGGCCACTCTAGGACATTCAGAGACTCCTGCGTTGTCTTGGCTGTGTGCTTAGGGTTGTCGTCCTGTTGGAAGGTGAACCTTCGCCCCAGTCTAAGGTCCTGAGCACTCTGGAGCAGGTTTTCATCAAGGATCTCTCTGTACTTTGCTCCGTTCATCTTTGTCTCAATCCTGACTAGTCTCCCAGTCCCTGCTGCTGAAAAACATCCCCACAGCATGATGCTGCCACCACCATGCTTCAATCTATTATTATTATTATTATTATTATCATTATTATTATTATTATATACAGTACCAGTCAAAAGATTGTGGAAAACATTGTGGAAAAATAGTAAAGACATTAAAACTATTAAATAACACATACAGTGGGGCGAACAAGTATTTGTTACACTGCCGATTTTGCAGGTTTTCCTACTTACAAAGCATGTAGAGGTCTGTAATTTTTATCATAGATACACTTCAACTGTGAGAGACGGAATCTAAAACAAAAATCCAGAAAATCACATTGTATGATTTTTAAGTAATTCATTTGCATTTTATTGCATGACATAAGTATTTGATCACCTACCAACCAGTAAGAATTCCGGCTCTCACAGACCTGTTAGTTTTTCTTTAAGAAGCCCTCCTGTTCTCCACTCATTACCTGTATTAACTGCAGCTGTTTGAACTCGTTACCTGTATAAAAGACACCTGTCCACACACTCAATCAAACAGACTCCAACCTCTCCACAATGGCCAAGACCAGAGAGCTGTGTAAGGACATCAGGGATAAAGTTTTAGACCTGCACAAGGCTGGGATGGGCTACAGGACAATAGGAAAGCAGCTTGGTGAGAAGGCAACAACTGTTGGCGCAGTTATTAGAAAATGGAAGAAGTTCAAGATGACAGTCAATCACCCTCGGTCTGGGGCTCCATGCAAGATCTCACCTCGTGGGGCATCAATGATCATGAGGAAGGTGAGGGATCAGTCCAGAACTACACGGCAGGACCTGGTCAATGACCTGAAGAGAGCTTGGACCACAGTCTCAAAGAAAACCATTAGTAACACACTACGCCGTCATGGATTAAAATCCTGCAGCGCACGCAAGGTCCCCCTACTCAAGCCAGCGCATGTCCAGGCCCGTCTGAAGTTTGCCAGAGGAGGAATGGGAGAAGGTCGTGTGGTCTGATGAGACAAAAATAGAGCTTTTTGGTCTAAACTCCACTCGCCGTGTTTGGAGGAAGAAGAAGGATGAGTACAACCCCAAGAACACCATCCCAACCGTGAAGCATGGAGGTGGAAACATCATTCTTTGGGGATGCTTTTCTGCAAAGGGGACAGGATGACTGCACCGTATTGAGGGGAGGATGGATGGGGCCATGTATCGTGAGATCACATTTCCACCGGTCTAATGTCCATTGCTCGTGTTTCTTGGCCCAAGCAGGTCTCTTCTTCTTATTGGTGTCCTTTAGTAGTGGTTTCTTTGCAGCAATTCGACCATGAAGGCCTGATTCACACAGTCCCCTCTGAACAATTGATGTTGAGGTGTGTCTGTGACTTGAACTCTGTGAAGCATTTATTTGGGCTGCAATTTCTGAGGCTGGTAACTCTAGTAAACTAATCTTCTGTAGCAGGTAACTCTGGGTCTTCCATTCCTGTGGTTGTCCTCATGAGAGCCAGTTTTATCATTGCGCTTGATGGCTTTTTCCACTGCACTTGAAGAAACATTCAAAGTTCTTGAAATGTTCCGTATTGACTGACCTTCATTTCTTAAAGTAATGATGGACTGTTGTTTCTCTTTGCTTATTTGAGCTCTTCTTGCCATAATATGGACATGGTCTTTTACCAAATAGGACTATCCCCCCCCCCTACCTTATCACAACACAACTGATTGGCTCAAACACATTAAAAAGGAAAGAAATTCCACAAATGTACTTTTAAGAAGGCACACATGTTAATTGAAATGCATTCCAGGTGACTATCTCATGAAGCTGGTTGAGAGAATGCCAAGAGTGTGCAAAGCAGTCATCAAGGCAAAGGGTGGCTATATGAAGAATCTCAAATATAAAATATATTTTGATTTGTTTAACACTTTTTTGGTTACTACATGATTTCATATGTGTTATTTCATAGTTTTGATGTCTTCACTATTATTCTACAATGTGAAAATACTACATATAAAGAAAAACCCTTGAATGAGTAGCTGTGTCCAAACCTTTGACGGGTAGTGTTTTACCTTTATTTAACTAGGCAAGTCAGTTAAGAACAAATTCTTATTTACGATGAGAGCCTACCCCAGCCAAACCCTCCCCTTAACCGTACGACGTTGTGCGCCGCCCTATGGGACTCCCGGTCACGGCCGTTTCTTATGGTCTGAGAGTCTTTTGGTGCCTTTTGGCAAACTCAAAGCGGGCTGTCATGTGCCTTTTACTGAGGAGTGGCTTGTGTCTGTTCACTATACCATAATGGCCTGATTGGTGGAGTGCTGCAGAGATGGAGCTCTGTCAGAGTGACCATCAGGTTCTTAGTCACCTCCCTGACCAAGGCCCTTCTCCTCCGATTGCTCAGTTTGGTCGGGCGGCCAGCTCTAAGAAGAGTCTTGGTGGTCCCAAACATCTTCCATTTAAGAATGGAAGATGTTTGGGGACCTTCAATGCTGCAGAAATGTTTTGGTATTTTTCTATAAAAGCTGAGACCCAACTCTATTACGTTGGGCTCTTAACTCTGCACATTTTGAGTGATTGTTAACCGCTCCAGATTTGCAAATCTTGCAATAAAATAAGTTGTTTTGAAGAATCTGCAGTCTCTCTTCCTTTCTGGTTAGAATTTCCACCACACTTTCCAAATCATGTCCAATCAATTGAATTTACCACAGGTGGACTCCGATCAAGTCGTAGAAACATCTCAAGGATGATCAATGGAAACAGGATGCACCTGAGCTCAATTTCGAGTATCATTGTAAAGGGGCTGAATACTTATGTAAAGAAAGTATTTCAATTATTTTTTTTACATACATTTTCAAACATTTCTAAAAACCTGTTTTCACTTTGTCATTATGGGGTATTGTGTGTAGATTGCTGAGTATTTTTATTTATTTAATCCATTTTAGAATAAGGCTGTAATGCAACAAAATGTGGAAAAAGTCAAGGGGTCTGAATACTTTCCGAAGGCACTGTATACCATTTTTCTAGCTCTGAGTCTCAACTTTTAACCCAACGAAAAACACCATTTAAATTGTTGCTACATAAGACCGAATCGAGGCGGTCGTAAATATGCCGGATTAACCCGGCAGCATGTCAACCTGTTACCTGTCTCTCTGGCAAAGAAGGAAATTATATGAGTTTAAATAGGACTACCCATCATGCATCTGACCAATGGGAACATTACATTTCATTTTATTTTTTGTTTTTTTATCAAGGTCTTGGAGGTCGAATTGTGACCATGTACTGTAAACTCAGCAAAAAAAGAAACTGTCTTTCAAAGTTAATTTGTGAAAATCCAAATAACTTCACAGATCTTCATTGTAAAGGGTTTAAACACTGTTTCCCATGCTTGTTCAATGAACCATAAACAATTAATGAACATGCACCTGTGGAACGGTCGTTAAGACACTAACAGCTTACAGATGGTAGGCAATTAAGGTCACAGTTATGAAAACTTAGGACACTAAAGAGGCCGTTCTACTGACTCCAAAAGAAAGATGCCCAGGGTCCCTGCTCATCTGCGTGAACATTCCTTAGGCATGCTGCAAGGAGGCATGAGGACCACAGATGTGGCCAGGGCAATAAATTGCAATGTCCGTACTGTGAGACGCCTAAGACAGCGCTACAGGGAGACAGGATGGACAGCTGATCGTCCTCGCAGTGGCAGACCACGTGTAACAACACCTGCACAGGATCGGTACATCCGAACATCACACCTGCAGGACAGGTACAGGATGGCAACAACAACTGCCCGAGTTACACCAGGAACACACAATCCCGCCATCAGTGCTCAGACTGTCTGCAATAGGCTGAGAGAGGCTGGAATGAGGGCTTGTAGGCCTGTTGTAAGGCAGGTCCTCACCAGACATCACCGGCAACAACGTCACCTATGGGCACAAACCCACCGTCGCTGGACCAGACAGGACTGACAAAAAGTGCTCTTCACTGACGAGTCACGGTTTTGTCTCACCAGGGGTGATGGTCAGATTTGCGTTTATCGTCGAAGGAATGAGCGATACACAGAGGCCTGTACTCTGGAGTGGGATCGATTTGGAGGTGGAGGGTCCGTCATGGTCTGGGGCGGTGTGTCACAGCATCATCGGCCTGAGCTTGTTGTCATTGCAGGCAATCTCAACGCTGTGCGTTACAGGGAAGACATCCTCCTCCCTCATGTGGTACCCTTCCTGCAGGCTCATCCTGACATGACCCGCCAGCATGACAATGCCACCAGCCATACTGCTCGTTCTGTGCGTGATTTCCTGCAAGACAGGAATGTCAGTGTTCTGCCATGGCCAGCGAAGAGCCCGGATCTCAATCCCATTGAGCACGTCTGGTACCTGTTGGATCGGAGAGTGAGGGCTAGGGCCATTCCCCCCAGAAATGTCCGGGAACTTGCAGGTACCTTGGTGGAAGAGTGGGGTAACATCTCACAGCAAGAACTGGCAAACCTGGTGCAGTCCATGAGGAGGAGATGCACTGCAGTACTTATTTATTTATTTAATTTTTTTTATTTCACCTTTATTTAACCAGGTAAGCCAGTTGAGAACAGGTTCTCATTTACAACTGCGACCTGGCCAAGATAAAGCATAGTAGTGCAATAAAACAACAACACAGAGTTACATATGGGGTAAAAAACATAAAGTCAGAAATACAACAGAAAATATATATACAGTGTGTGCAAATGTAGCAAGTTATGGAGGTAAGGCAATAAATAGGCTATAGTGCAGAATAATTACAATAGTATTAACACTGGAATGGTAGATGTGCAAGAGATTATGTGCAAATAGAGATACTGGGGTGCAAATGAGCAAAATAAATAACAATATAGGGATGAGGTAGTTGGGTGGGCTAATTTCAGATGGGCTTTGTACAGGTGCAGTGATCGGTAAGGTGCTCTGACAACTGATGCTTAAAGTTATTGAGGGAGATAAGAGTCTCCAGCTTCAGAGATTTTTGCAATTCGTTCCAGTCATTGGCAGCAGAGAACTGGAAGGAATGGCGGCCAAAGGAGGTGTTGGCTTTGGGAATGACCAGTGAGATATACCTGCTGGAGCGCAGACTACGGGTGGGTGCTGCTATGGTGACCAATGAGCTAAGATAAGGCGGGGATTTGCCTAGCAGTGATTTATAGATGGCCTGGAGCCAGTGGGTTTGACGACGAACATGTAGTGAGGACCAGCCAACAAGAGCGTACAGGTCACAGTGGTGGGTAGTGTATGGGGCTTTGGAGACAAAACGGATGGCACTGTGATAGACTACATCCAATTTGCTGAGTAGAGTGTTGGAGGCTATTTTGTAAATGACATCGCCGAAGTCAAGGATCGGTAGGATAGTCAGTTTTACGAGGGCATGTTTGGCAGCATGAGTGAAGGAGGCTTTGTTGCGAAATAGGAAGCCGATTCTAGATTTAACTTTGGATTGGAGATTCTTTATGTGAGTCTGGAAGTTGAGTTTACAGTCTAACCAGACACCTAGGTATTTGTAGTTGTCCACATACTCTAGGTCAGACCCGTCGAGAGTGGTGATTCTAGTCGGGTGGGCGGGTGCCAGCAGCGTTCGATTGAAAAGCATGCATTTAGTTTTACTAGTGTTTAAGAGCAGTTGGAGGCTACTGAAGGATTGTTGTATGGCATTGAAGCTCGTTTGGAGGTTTGTTAACACAGTGTCCAATGAAGGGCCAGATGTATACAAAATGGTGTCGTCTGCGTAGAGGTGGATCTGAGAGTCACCAGCAGCAAGAGCGACATCATTGATATACACGGAGAAAAGTGTCGGCCCAAGAATTGAACCCTGTGGCACCCCCATAGAGACTGCCATAGGTCCAGACAACAGGCCCTCCGATTTGACACACTGAACTCTATCTGAGAAGTAGTTGGTGAACCAGGCGAGGCAGTCATTTGAGAAACCAAGGCTATTTAGTCTGCCAATAAGAATGCGGTGGTTGACAGAGTCGAAAGCCTTGGCCAGGTCGATGAAGACGGCTGCACAGTACTGTCTATTATCAATCGCGGTTATAATATCGTTTAGGACCTTGAGCGTGGCTGAAGTGCACCCGTGACCAGCTCGAAACCGGATTGCATAGCGGAGAAGGTACGGTGGTATTCGAAATGGTCAATTATCTGTTTGTTAACTTGGCTTTCGAATACTTTCGAAAGGCAGGGCAGGATGGATATAGGTCTGTAGCAATTTGGATCTAGAGTGTCACCCCCTTTGAAGAGGGGGATGACCGCGGCAGCTTTCCAATCTCTGGGGATCTCAGACGTTATGAAAGAGAGGTTGAACAGACTAGTAATAGGGGTAGCGACAATTTCGGCGGCTAGTTTTAGAAAGAAAGGGTCCAGATTGTCTAGCCCAGCTGATTTGTAGGGGTCCAGATTTTGCAGCGCTTTCAAAACATCAGCTGTCTGAATTTGTGTGAAGGAGAAGCGGGGGGCATGGGCAAGTTGCAGCAGAGGGTGCAGAGTTGGTGGCCGGGTTAGTGGTAGCCAGATGGAAAGCATGGCCAGCTGTAGCAAAATGCTTGTTGAAATTCTCGATTATTGTAGATTTATCGGTGGTGATAGTGTTTCCTAGCCTCAGTGCAGTGGGCAGCTGGGAGGAAGTGCTCTTATTCTCCATGGACTTTACAATGTCCCAAAACGTTTTGGAGTTAGTGCTACAGGATGCAAATTTCTGTTTGAAAAAGTTAGCCTTTGCTTTCCTGACTGCTTGTGTATATTGGTTCCTAACTTCCCTGAAAAGTTGCATATCGCGGGGGCTATTTGATGCTAATGCTGTACGCCACAGGATGTTTTTGTGCTGGTCAAGGGCAGTCAAGTCTGAGGAGAACCAGGGGCTATATCGGTTCTTAGTTCTGTATTTTTTGAATGGGGCATGTTTATTTAAGATTGAGAGGAAATTACTTTTAAGGAACAACCAGGCATCCTCTACTGACGGAATGAGATCTATATCCATCCAGGATACCTGGGCCAGGTCAATTAGGAAGGCCTCCTCGCTAAAGTGTTTTAGGAGCGTTTGACAGTGATGAGGGGTGGTCGTTTGACCGCGGACCCGTTACGGACGCAGGCAATAAGGCAGTGATCGCTGAGATCCTGGTTGAAGACAGCTGAGGTGTATTTAGAGGGTATGTTAGTCAGGATGATATCTATGAGGGTACCCATGTTTACGGATTTAGGGTTGTACCTGGTAGGTTCGTTGATAATTTGCGTGAGGTTGAGGGCATCTAGCTTGGATTGTAGGATGGCTGGGGTATTAAGCATATCCCAATTTAGGTCACCAAGCAGTACAAACTCTGAGGATAAATGGGGGCAATCAATTCACATATGGTGTCCAGGGCACAGCTGGGGCTGAGGGGGTCTGTAGCAAGCGGCAACAGTGAGAGACTTATTTCTGGAAAGGTGGATTTTTAGAAGTAGAAGCTCAAACTGTTTGGGCACAGACCTGGATAGTATGATAGAGCTCTGCAGGCTATCTCTACAGTAGATTGCAACTCCACCCCCTTTGGCAGTTCTATCTAGACGGAAAATGTTATAATTGGGGATGGAAATTTCAGAATTTTTGGTGGCCTTCCTGAGCCAGGATTCAGACACTGCTAGAACATCAGGGTTGGCAGAGTGTGCTAACGCAGTGAATAACTCAAACTTAGGAAGTAGACTTCTGATATTTATGTGCAAGAAACCAAGACTTTTGCGATTACAGAAGTCATCAAATGATAGCGCCTGGGGAGTAGGAGTGATACTGAGGACTGCAGGGCCTGGGTTAGCCTCTACATCACCAGAGGAACAGAGGAGGACTAGAATAAGGATACGGCTAAAGGCTTTAAGAACTGGTCTTGTAGTGCGTTGGGTACATAGAATAAAGGGGGCAGATTTCCGGGTGTTATAGAAAAGATTCAGGGCATTATGTACAGACAAGGATATGGAAGGATATGAGTAAAGTGGAGGTAACCCTAAGCGTTGGGTAACAATGAAAGAGATAGCATCGCTAGAGTCATCAATTGAGTCGGTCTCCGCGTGTATAGGGGGAGGTGCAAAGGAGCTATCTAATGCAGGTTTAGCTAGGCTGGGGGTCTACAGTGATATAGTACAATTAGAAATAACCGAAACAACAATAAACTAACCATGTTTGGGCTGAGGCTAAACATAAACAGGATGTAGTACCGTAAAAAGGAACAGTCCAGCAGATATCAGCTGTATAGCTGAGTTATCATAAGGTCCGGTGGTGAAGCACTAGTAAGAGGCCACGGCTAGCGGGCCAGGGCTAGCAGATGGATGGAATCTTCGTGGTTAACGTCGTAACCACATCAGACGATTTCGTCCCGCAGACCAGTCGTGTAGGATCGGCGGGGCTCCGTGTCAGCACTAGGTGGTCCCGTCCGGTTGACAGAGAGGTAGATAGCCGGGAGATGGGCGATGGGCCTAGCTCAGGATGATTTGATTAGCCAGACCACAGCGTCCGTTTTGTTGTAGCTGGCTGGTGGTAGCTAGCTGGTAGCGATGAAATCCGGAGTTAAAGGTCCAGTGATTCAGTGATTCCGGCGGAAAAACTGATATGTTCTGGGTCGATAACGCGCTGTGCAGACTGGCCGAATATCCGGTGATCAATGTCCAGTGATTAAAATTAATCCCGCAGAAAAAAATCCAATGTCCTGGGTGAAACACCGCTAGCTGTGGCTAATAGCAAATAGCAAGTAGCTAGTTAGCTGGCTAGCTAGTTTCAACTGGAGATTCTAGATTCTAGATAAAGGTAAGTCAAGGTAAGTCAATAATAGAATCCGTTCCACATTGAGTGAGGCGGGTTGCAGGAAAGTATATCTTGTAGAAGGATGAAAAGTCTGATAGGGAAATATGTACGAAAAATAGGGTATTTACAGGCTATTTACAGACAGACGATAAAAACACAACTGCACTACTACGCCATCTTGGATACTTATTGCAGCTGGTGGCCACACCAGATACTGACTGTTACTTTTGATTTTGACCCCCCCTTTGTTCAGGGACACATTATTCAATTTATGTTAGTCACATGTCTGTGGAACTTGTTCAGTTTATGTCTCAGTTGTTGAATCTTGTTATGTTCATACAAATATTTACACATGTTATGTTTGCTGAAAATAAACGCAGTTGACAGTGAGAGGACGTTTCTTTTTTTGCTGAGTTTATATACTGTGCTAATGAACATAAAAAAGAGTAACAGAGAACAATGTACAATACGGCGAACTTAGCAAAACAAGGAATTTGTGGTAAGTGCATGGGACCCGCCATCTTTATGGACCTCCAATACTACCGTCCAAAGCACACATCACAATAAAAAAAATTATTGTAATCAGAATCCTAAACATTCAATAAATGTGCTTACATAAATACCATCTGGGATATAATCATCCGCCCGGGATAAGCTACGACTGCATTACCCGTACCATTCATTCTATTTTTATTTTTTATTTTATTAGGATCCCCATTAGCCAATGCCAATGGCGACTGCTAGTCCAACACATAACAAAAAATACATTACAGACAAAATACTTTACAATATACATACATTTAAAAACATTAACATCTAGTGTGTGAGTGTGCATCTATCACTTACACATACATGTCAGTACATACACACAAAAAGTAGGTCACATGGGGGAGAGGCGTTGTGCCTTGAGGTATTTCTTTATTTGTTTTTTTTAAAACCAGGTTTGCTGTTCACTTGCTCTATATGAGATGGAAGTGAGTTCCATGCACTCATGTCTCTTTATAATACTGTACATTTCCTAGAATTTGTTCTGGAACTGTGGACTGTGAAAAGCCCCCTGGTGGTATGTCTGGTGGAGTAAGTGTGTGTGTCAGTGCTGTGTGACAACAAATTAATGTTTCTTATAAAAAACAGTCAGTCTTTCCTCAGCTCTTAGCCAAGAGAGACTGGCATGCATAGAACTGATATTAGCCTTCTGAATACAATGAAGAGCCAAACGTGCCACCCTGTTCTCATTAACTGTGCTCATGAACGCACCAACCGTTTGCAGGTGAAACCTCCAACCAGGAAATGGCCAGATAACCTTCAACAATAAACGAGGATAAACAAGGTAAACATTTACATTTCTAAAGCTTTGCCTTCACGTTTTACTTGTTTAACCTGATTACATTTTAGTTGTACTTCCTGATTACTTTAAGATACCTTAATACAAAATAACTCAACTAAAAGTGAAACCCAGTAAAATACTACTTGAGTAAGTCTAAAAGTATTTGGTTTAAAATATACAGTTAGGGAAAAAAGTATTTGATCCCCTGCTGTTTTTGAATGTTTGCCCACTGACAAAGAAATGATCAGTCTATAATTTTAATGGTAGGTTTATTTGAACAGTGAGAGACAGAATAACAAAACAAAAATCCAGAAAAATGCATGTAAAAAATGTTATAAATTGATTTGCATTTTAATGAGGGAAATAAGTATTTGATCCCCTCTCAATCAGAAAGATTTCTGGCTCCCAGGTGTCTTTTATACAGGTAATGAGCTGAGATTAGGAGCACACTCTTAAAGGGAGTGCTCCTAATCTCAGCTTGTTACCTGTATAAAAGACACCTGTCCACAGAAGCAATCAATCAATCAGATTCCAAACTCTCCACCATGGCCAAGACCAAAGAGCTCTCCAAGGATGTCAGGGACAAGATTGTAGACCTACACAAGGCTGGAATGGGCTACAAGACCATCGCCAAACAGCTTGGTGAGAAGGTGACAACAGTTGGTGCGATTATTCGCAAATGGAAGAAACACAAAAGACCTGTCAATCTCCCTCGGCCTGGGGCTCCATGCAAGATCTCACCTCGTGGAGTTGCAATGATCATGAGAAAGGTGAGGAATCAGCCCAGAACTACAAGGGAGGATGTTGTCAATGATCTCAAGGCAGCTGGGACCATAGTCACCTAGAAAACAATTGGTAACACACTACGCCGTGAAGGACTGAAATCCTGCAGCGCCCGCAAGGTCCCCCTGCTCAAGAAAGCACATATACAGGGCCGTCTGAAGTTTGCCAATGAACATCTGAATGATTCAGAGGAGAACAGGGTGAAAGTGTTGTGGTCAGATGAGAGCTCTTTGGCATCAACTCAACTCGCCGTGTTTGGAGGAGGAGGAATGCTACCTATGACCCCAAGAACACCATCCCCACCGTCAAACATGGAGGTGGAAACATTATGCTTTGGGGGTGTTTTTCTGCTAAGGGGACAGGACAACTTCACCGCATCAAAGGGACGATGGACGGGGCCATGTACTGTCAAATCTTGGGTGAGAACCTCCTTCCCTCAGCCAGGGCATTGAAACTGGGTCGTGGATGGGTATTCCAGCATGACAATGACCCAAAACACACGACCAAGGCAACAAAGGAGTGGCTCAAGAAGAAGCACATTAAGGTCCTGGAGTGGCCTAGCCAGTCTCCAGACTTTAATCCCATAGAAAATCTGTGGAGGGAGCTGAAGGTTTGAGTTGCCAAACGTCAGCCTCGAAACCTTAATGACTTGGAGAAGATCTGCAAAGAGGAGTGGGACAAAATCCCTCCTGAGATGTGTGCAAACCTCGTGGCCAACTACATGAAACGTCTGACCTCTGTGATTGCCAACAAGGGTTTTGCCATCAAGTACTAAATCATGTTTTGCAGAGGGGTCAAATACTTATTTCCCTCATTAAAATGCAAATCAATTCATAACATTATTGACATGCGTTTTTTTCTGGATTTTTTTGTTGTTATTCTGTCTCTCACTGTTCAAATAAACCTACCATTAAAATTATAGACTGATCATGTCTTTGTCAGTGGGCAAACGTACAAAATCAGCAGGGGATCATATACTTTTTTCCCTCACTGTACTTAAGTATCAAAAGTAAATGGAATTGCTAAAATGTACTTAAGTATCAACAGTAAAAGTAAAAGTAGGTAGCTTAGTGGTTAAGAGCGTTGTGCCAGTAACCGAAAGGTAGCTGGTTCTAATCCCCGAGCTGACTAGGTGAAAAATCTGTCGATGTGTCCTTGAGCAAGGCACTTAACCCTAATTGTGTTAGGCCTACTGCTGATAGGTAGCTCTCTCTGCTCTCTCCCTCCCCTCTGTCTGTCCTTGATTGCAGGAGTGAAGTCTGGTGTGCGGGAGTCAGGGTTCCAGCTGCAGCTCATTCACCATATCACCTCAGCCTTTAAGACCCGGTCAAACTTACCACTCATCGTCAGATCATAGTCAAGACGACCATGTTAGTCTCGCTGCCGACTCAACCTGGTTATTTTTGCTCTTTGTGTTTTTGGTCTATTCTATTTACTTTTTCTCCTGTGCCACAGATATTTGGAACCTGACTCCTGCCTCCGCTTCACTCCTGCCACCACCACCCTGCTCTCCATTACCGGACCTCTCTTTTGGACTCACCACGGACACTAGGACATTACGGTACCACACCTGCCCTGATCTGGATCTGTTACCCTCCCTGTACCTGGACTTGCTCTTCCCATATATTTGGAAACCTGGACTTTGAACATTGTAAATAAACCTGTTAAAACTTCTCTGGCTTGGTGTACTTGTCTGCATTTGGGTTCTTATCCAGTTAAATCATAACAGTATGATCTGACCAACATGAACCCAGCAGACAGTAGCTCGGATACCACCCCAGAGTGCACTCAAATTTGGACTGCCATAGCCAATCAGGGCATTTTACTTGGCCAACATGATACCCTGTTTAAAACGATTGCTGAGGACAGTCAGGTGCTGCTTAATCAGGTTCAATTACTCTCCAATCAAGTATCTGCCCTTACTACCCCTTCAGCCCAGATCAGAGAGCCTTTTGTTCCTGCTCCAGAGCGCTATGACGGGAACATGGGAACCTGTGGCGATTTTTTGACTCAATGCTCGTTAGTGTTTGAACAACAGCCCCTCACCTACGCCTCAGAAAGAGCCCGTATTGCCTACCTTATCAACTCTACTAGCGGTTCCGCTCGTGCCTGGGGATCCGCGGTCTGGGAGAGTCAGTCGGACATTTGCAACGCTTACGTTGCCTTCACCACGGAGATGAGGAAGGTTTTTGACCACCCCGTACGAGGCAAGGAGGCTGCGAAACGGCTGTTTTCTCTTCGGCAGGGGGCTCGTAGTGTGGCGGAGATGGCAGTGGAGTTTCGGACTTTAGCAGCAGTGAGTGGTTGGAATGACGAGGCATTACAAGGAGTGTTCATCAATGCTTTGTCTGAGACCTTAAAAGATGAATTGGTGTCATATGATGAATCGCCTACGCTGGATAATCTTATTTCACTCACTATCAGGTTGGATAATCGGATTCGGGAGCGCCGCCGGGAGAGGAGTGTTAGTTCCAAGCAACCTGTCTGTCATCAACAAACTCCTCCCTGCATCGTCCCTACGGAGAGAGCCGTGTCTTCCCGAGTCGATACGAGGAGCACTGAACCCGAAGCCATGGAGGTGGGTCGTGCACGGTTGTCCTCAGAGGAGCGTGCACGTCGTATTCAGGCTCGGGTCTGCCTGTATTGTGGAGAAGCTGGTCATTTCGTTCCTTCCTGCCCAGTTCGTCCGGGGAAAAGGGCCGGCTCATCATTAATGGGAGAAGTTTTGGTGAGCCGAGCAGCGGATTCTTCCTCTTCTCCCCGCATTCTGCTCCAGGCATCCCTCCAGTGGCAGTCCCAGAATTTCTCTGTTAGTGCGCTGATTGACTCTGGTGCCGACTGAAAGCTTTTTGGATAGAGAGTGGGCTCAACAAATGGATTTGGAGACTGTTCCTATGGACTGTCCGCTGCAGGCTAAGGGTCTAAATGGACAATTGTTGACCCGCATTACCCATCAGACTGTTCCTGTTTGTCTTAGAGTGTCGGGAAATCATCAGGAGAACATTCAATTCCATATTATCGACTGCCCACAGACTCCCTGGTCCTTGGTATCCCCTGGCTCATAAAACACAATCCACACATTGATTGGGTGACAGGTAGCATTGTTTCATGGAGCACATTTTGTCATGTGAATTGTTTGTGTTCTGCTCAGACTCCTGCCAGTACTGTGCCTCAACCTCCACTGGAGTCCATGGATCTTTCTGCTGTTCCTGACGTGTATCATGACCTGGCATCCGTTTTCTGCAAACACAGAGCTACTTCTCTTCCTCCTCACCGGCCTTACGACTGCGCCATTGACCTCCAGCCAGGAGCCCCGCTCCCCCAGCAGTCGCCTGTACAATCTCTCCCGGCCGGAGACGGAGGCTATGGAGAACTACATTCGGGACTCCTTGGCGGCAGGTATTATGCGTCCTTCCTCGTCACCTGTAGGAGCGGGATTCTTTTTGTCGCTAAGAAGGATAAGACCCTCAGACCCTGTATTGATTACCGTGGACTTAACAACATCACCATTAAGAACAAGTATTCTCTGCCTTTGATTAATTCTGCTTTTCCCCTCCTTCATGGTGCTACCATCTTTACGAAACTGGATCTACGAAATGCGTATCACCTGGTGCGCATTCGTAAGGGTGATGAATGGAAGACTGCCTTCAACACACCCTTGGGACATTTTGAGTATCGGGTTATGCCTTTTGGGTTGTCTAATGCCCCTGCTGTTTTTTCAGGCACTAGTCAATGATGTCCTTCGGGACATGTTGAATCGGTTTGTTTTTGTCTATCTGGATGATATCTTGATTTTCTCAGAGTCCTCCCAGGAACATGAACTGCATGTGCGCCAGGTGTTGCAAAGGTTGTTGGAGAACAAACTGTTTGTGAAGATGGAGAAATGTGAATTTCATGTGTCTGAGACCTCTTTTTTGGGTTACATCATAGCTCAGGGGGAGCTGCGGATGGACCCAGCTAAGATCTCTGCTGTCACGGACTGGCCAGCTCCCTCTACCCGCAAACAACTTCAACGATTCCTGGGGTTTGCGAACTTCTATAGGAGGTTCATCAAGGACTACAGCCGCATTGCGGCGCCACTCACCGCTCTCACCTCCATCTCACGACCGTTCGCTTGGAATGAAGGGGGCCGAATCAGCGTTCGAAGAACTGAAACATCGCTTCGCCTCGGCTCCCATTCTGATGCAGCCGGACCCCGACCGCCAGTTTGTCGTGGAGGTGGATGCATCCGACACTGGGGTAGGTGCAGTGTTGTCACAACGTTCTCCTGAAGATAACAAACTGCATCCCTGTGCTTTTCTCTCAAGGAAACTTTCTCAGGCAGAGAGGAATTATGATGTTGGAAATCGTGAACTGCTCGCCGTTAAGCTGGCTCTCGAGGAGTGGCGACATTGGTTGGAGGGGCGGAACAACCCTTCATCGTTTGGACGGATCATAAGAATCTGGCTTACCTCCAGTCAGCGAAGCAGCTCAACCCCGTCAAGCCAGGTGGGCACTATTTTTTGGGAGATTCAATTTTTCTCTGTCTTACCGTCCTGGGTCACGCAACGTCAAGCCTGACGCCCTGTCTCGTGTTCATTCGGCTGTTGATACTGCTAGTAACCCTGAACCCATTTTGCCTCCTACCTGCAGTATTGCAGTCATCACATGTGACATCGAGGGGATTGTTAGACAGGCTCAACATCATCAAGCTGACCCTGGGAGGGGTCCTCCTAACCGGATGTTTGTCCCTGAGTCTGCTCGCTCCCAGGTACTTCAGTGGGCTCACTCGTCTCCCCTTACCTGTCACCCTGGAGTTTCGCGGACCCTTGACTTTGTGCGACGGAAGTTCTGGTGGGCCACGATGGAGGCGGACACTCGAGCCTTCATTGCTGCTTGTACGGTATGTGCACGAAGTAAAACTCCACCCAGGCCAGCGCTGGTCATCTACGACCTCTACCTATACCCAGCCGGCCCTGGTCGCATATCGCTATGGATTTTGTCACTGGACTTCCCCCCTCATCTGGTAAGACTGTCATTCTTACGGTGATTGATCGTTTTTCTAAGTTCGCTCATTTTTTGGCCCTACCTAAACTGCCCACTGCCAGAGAGACGGCTGATATTTTGGTTGAACATGTGTTCCGCTCTCATGGTCTACCCACGGATATTGTCTCTGACAGGGGTCCCCAGTTTGTCTCCCAGGTGTGGAAAGCTTTCTGTAAAGCTTTGGGCATTACATCCAGCCTGTCCTCTGGATATCACCCCCAGACCAACGGGCAAGCCGAGAGAGCGAACCAGGAGATGGAGACCGCTCTTCGCTGTGTCACTGGGTCTAACCCTGGGTCATGGAGCTCCATGCTCCCCTGGGTGGAATATGCTCATAACACCTTGACTAACGCTTCCTCTGGTTTGTCTCCTTTTCTGTGTGCTCTGGGTTATCAACCTCCCCTGTTCCCTTCCCAAGAGAGGGAACTTGCGGTACCCTCGGTGCAGTCCCACATGCGCCGCTGCTTCAAGGTCTGGAGGAAGGCCAGGGTAGCTCTGTCCCGAGCTTCGGCGTACATGCAGAGGCAAGCCAACCGTCACCGGTCCCAGGCTCCCGGTTACTCTCCTGGTCAAGAGGTATGGCTGAAGTCACGGGACCTTCCATTGAAGGTGGAGTCTAAGAAGATGGCGCCTCGTTTTATAGGACCGTTCAAGATACTGTCTATTGTTAATCCCTGCGCGGTTAAGCTACAGCTTCCTGCCTCCCTACGGGTTCATTCCACCTTTCATGTTTCCCAGATTAAGCCTGTGTCGGTTAGCCCTTTGTGCCCGCCCTCTCGTCCCCCTCCTCCGCCCAAGATCGTGGGTGGGGGTCCGGTCTACACTGTCCGGCGACTTCTGGATGTTCGCCGCCGAGGTCGTGGTTTCCAGTACCTGGTGGATTGGGAGGGTTATGGTCCCGAGGAACGTTCCTGGGTGCCCAGGAGCTTCATTGTGGATCCTGATCTGGTCCGAGAGTTTCATAGGTTACATCCCGATAAACCCCGTCGGCCGCCAGGTGGCGTCCGTAGAGGGGGGGGGTACTGTTAGGCCTACTGCTGATAGGTACCTCTCTCTGCTCTCTCCCTCCCCTCTGTCTGTCCTTGATTGCAGGAGTGAAGTCTGGTGTGCGGGAGTCAGGGTTCCAGCTGCAGCTCATTCACCATATCACCTCAGCCTTTAAGACCCGGTCAAACTTACCACTCATCGTCAGATCATAGTCAAGACGACCATGTTAGTCTCGCTGCCGACTCAACCTGGTTATTTTTGCTCTTTGTGTTTTTGGTCTATTCTATTTACTTTTTCTCCTGTGCCACAGATATTTGGAACCTGACTCCTGCCTCCGCTTCACTCCTGCCACCACCACCCTGCTCTCCATTACCGGACCTCTCTTTTGGACTCACCACGGACACTAGGACATTACGGTACCACACCTGCCCTGATCTGGATCTGTTACCCTCCCTGTACCTGGACTTGCTCTTCCCATATATTTGGAAACCTGGACTTTGAACATTGTAAATAAACCTGTTAAAACTTCTCTGGCTTGGTGTACTTGTCTGCATTTGGGTTCTTATCCAGTTAAATCATAACAAATTGCTCCTGTAAGTCACTCTGGATAAGAGCGTCTGCTAAATGACAAAATAAATAAGCAAACCAGATGGCACCATTTTCTGTTTTTTTTATTGACGGAGAGCAGGGGCACACTCCAACACTCCAACACTCAGACATAATTTATAAATGAAACATTTGTTTTCAGTGAGTCCACCAGATCAGAGGCAATAGGGACGACCAGGAACGTTCTCTTAATAAGTGTGTAAATTGGACCATTTTCCTGTCAAAATGTACTTTTGGGTGTCAGGGAAAATGTATGGAGTATTTTCTTTAGGAATGTAGTGAAGTAAAAGTAAAAGTTGGCAAAAATAGAAATAGTAAAGTAAAGTACAGACACCCCCAAAAACTACTTAAGTAGTACTTTAAAGTATTTTTACTTAAGTACTTTACACCACTGACGGAGATGATAGGATGATCGTCACATGCATAGGGAATAAATAGGGTGCCATTTGGCACACAATCTTATCTTCACAACATGCTGCTTCCCAGCAAGGTGACTGAAATCTGACATTTAGTGAGGGTGGGACACCTGCACAGTGGGAAAGACAATGCCAATACCATAAAGCAAGACAACAGTGGATTAATATCTATAGAGTAGCCATGGTACTGCAGTGTAATGCAGGCTGGCATAAAACACAGACACACAGGGCCTAATGAGCTCAGTGAGTAAACTGAGCCCTCGTGCCTGAGAACAGGAGGCTAAATTAGGAGGAGATGTTGAACTGCTAACTGTGCTGTGTTTCCTAATGCTCTATTAAGCATTTAACACCTCAGTCATTAGGGAGGGGAGGAAAATATTATAAAAAATAATGTATTCAACAGACATGGGTTGAAATAGTATTTATTTTGTTTCAAATACTTACATACAGTGTGCTTGATTGAGCTTGATTTAGTGGGACCAAAGGAAAAGTCCAAACACGGCAGGTGCACTCCACACAGGCTGCTTAAAGGTAAACGTGTCCTGTGGTCTTAAGGGCAGGCAGGAGGCAAAGGAAAATATGGATTTTTTTAGATTTTATTAACAAAATAAGGATAGTGTTTAGGATAAATAATAATATCAGCATAAAGACTTACAAAAACAAACGGAAGATGAAGAAAAATGAATTTCTCAAAAATATATCAAAGTGAACTCGATCCAGCATTTGGCCTTATGAATCCGGCTATGGGTAGGCCTATTCTTGAGAAGAAATACAGCCAACCCACATGGACACTCTCCCCAGATTACAGAACTACGTAAATCCAGAGAGGACATACAGTATGAATAAAAAAATATTCCCTCCTTATGTCGAGATCACAATTTATTTATCTCATGATAAACTCTATAAATAGGAGCGGATGTATTGATGATAGATTGACAGTATGGCTGTGCCCATGGTGGATCAGCGCATATGTTTTTATTGATTGCTACACTAAGGGATGGTACATTTTATGCTAACATCATGCTTTAATTTGTGTTTGGAGCTCATTATCAGTTTCTAAGTTAGAATGTTAGCAAGCTAAATGTCCCTTACCTTGAGCTAAGAGCTCTTGGGGCATCTAAAAGCCAATTTATGCTTGTTCCAAAAATGTGGTTTGAGGCTCTGTATGGAGGGTGTGACGCAATTGAGGAGACTCCGGAGGAATGCAGAGGCCAAATTGAGCTCTATGCCGCATCGCTGTGCACCTCCCAATTTATTTATTTTTTAACAATGCAGAGGGCTCCATGTAGAGGGCGCCGTGTAGCTCCGCATTGACATGATTAGTTGACGGTAGGTGGGGGCGGAAGGTCCTGCATAAACACAAACTCACTTCCTTGACAACTTCCTTCAAAACAGCTCTGCTCAACAGCTCTGCGCTGCTCTGCAAAGCGCAAAAAGTATGAATGCCCTGACTTCTGCAGAGGCCGTATCATCAGAAATGCTGCAAGGCCAATGCAGACGTCAGATTGACCACGCAGTGCCTTTTAGCCCTCGTGGGGCATTTAAGCTCTGAACGATGCCTGACAGGCAGCACTGTCTCCCAGCCTGTGTGCCACCCCCAAGACCAATCGCATGCAAGCAACAACGAATCTAGCTTGGCTAGTCTTGTCAGGGAGCTAGCAAGCTAGCTTGTTATCTATGCTGATTGTTAGCTTGCATAACTGATATGTGTATAATTGTAAAGGACACTTCATGTTTTATGGATAATATTTCAATTTAATGAGTGGGTGAGCTCCATTCCTGACAGACTGATCAGATTTAATTTCAGCCTCAGAGCTTGATCAGATTCAATAGCAGCCTCAGAGAATGAAAAATCAGGATTCTGCCATGTTGGCTGTTTCATAGGTAAAGGTCATTGCAGGCAGATTAGAAGTCAGTGCATTATGTACAGTCGTGGTCAAAAGTTTTGAGAATGACATAAATATTAATTTTCACAAAGTCTGCTGCCTCAGTTTTTATGATGGCAATTTGCATATACTCCAGAATGTTATGAAGAGTGATCAGATGAATTGCAATTAATTACAAAGTCCCTCTTTGCCATGAAAATGAACTTAATCCCCCAAAAACATTTCCACTGCATTTCAGCCCTGCCACAAAAGAACCAGCTGACATTATGTCAGTGATTCTCTCGTTAACAGAGGTGAGAGTGTTGACGAGGACAAGGCTGGAGATCACTCTGTCATGCTGATTGAGTTAGAATAACAGACTGGAAGCTTTAAAAGGAGGGTGGTGGTGAAATCATTGTTCTTCCTCTGTTAACCATGGTTACCTGCATGAAAACACGTGCCGTCATCATTGCTTTGCACAAAAAGGGCTTCACAGGCAAGGATATTGCTGCTAGTAAGATTGCACCTAAATCATCCATTTATCGGATCATCAAGAACTTCAAGGAGAGAGGTTCAATTGTTGTGAAGAAGGCTTTAGGGCGCCCAAGAAAGTCCAGCAAGCGACAGGACTAAGGTTGATTCAGCTGTGGGATCGGGCCACCACCATTGCAGAGCTTGCTCAGGAATGGCAGCAGGCAGGTGTGAGTGCATCTGCACGCACAGTGAGGCGAAGACTTTGAGGATGGCCTGGTGTCAAGAAGGGCAGCGAGGAAGTCACTTCTCTCCAGGAAAAACATCAGGGACAGACTGATATTCTGCAAAAGGTACAGGGATTGGACTGCTAAGGACTGAGGTAAAGTCATTTTCTTTGATGAATCCGATTGTTTGGGGCATCCGGGAAAAAGCTTGTCCGTAGAAGACAAGGTGAGCGCTACCATCTGTCCTGTGTCATGCCAACAGTAAAGCATCCTGAGACCATTAATGTGTGGAGTTGCTTCTCAGCCAAGGGAGTGGGCTCACTCACAATTTTGCTTAAGAACACAGCCATGAATAAAGAATGGTACCAACACATCCTCCGAGAGCAACTTCTCCCAACCATCCAAGAACAGTTTGGTGACGAACAATGCTTTTTCCAGCATGATGGAGCACCTTGCCATAAGGCAAAAGTGACAACTAAGTGGCTCGGGGAACAAAACATCGACATTTTGGGTCCATGGCCAGAAAACTCCCCAGACCTTAATCCCATTGAGAACTTGTGGTCAATCCTCAAGAGGCGGGTGGACTGTCACGTTCGTTGAAGGACGGGTCAGACCAAGGCGCAGCGTGACATACGTACATGTTTATTTACTGATAAACACCACGACAAAACAACAAATGAAACGAAACGTGAAGTCCAAGGTAGCACACACAACATACCTTACACGGAACAAGATCCCACAACTAGACTGTGCCAATAGGCTGCTTAAGTATGGTCCCCAATCAGAGACAACGAGCGACAGCTGCCTCTGATTGGGAACCACACCGGCCAACATAGATATATACATACTAGATAATAAACATAGAAAACGCACAACAAAGAATATACACACCCTGACTCAACATTTAAGCGTCCCCTGAGTCAGGGCGTGACATGGACAAACAAAAACCCACAAATTCTGACAAACTCCAAGCATTGATTATGCAAGAATGGGCTGCCATCAGTCAGGTAGTGGCCCAGAAGTTAATTGATAGCATGCCAGGGCAGATTGCAGAGGTCTTGAAAATGAAGGGTCAACACTGCAAATATTGACTTTTTACATAAACTTAATGTAATTGTCAATAAAAGCCTTTGACACTTATGGAATGCTTGTAATTATACTTCAGTATACCATAGTAACATCTGACAAAAATATCTAAAAACACTGAAGCAGCAAACTTTGTGAAGACCAATATTTGTGTCATTCTCAAAACTTTTGACCATGACTGTACAGTATATATTTGGTCCGTTTTTTAAAAACTCTCTCTCTCTCTCAGACCTTCGTGAGGACAGGCAGGGGCTGGAGAGCCTGGAATAGATGCTGCTGAGGCTGCAAAAGGGCTGATGGACAATCACACCCTCACAGGACACACCCTCACAGGACACACACGCACACAGGATACACACACACAGCCTAGGTGAGCCTAGGCGAACTTCAATCTACCGGAAGACTACTCTAGAAATGGTTGGCTTTGTTACAGGAAATATAGAAAGGAGAATATGATGTGGTTTGTTTGTGTAGCACCTAAATTGGCAAGCAGATATGGATCATAGGGGACCAAAATTGTTTTAGGTTGTGGCACTCCAGTGAGTGTGACTCATCGCAGACATAGGCAATAGTAAAGGGACGCCTGGTCTTCATCCAATAGCTCAGATTGTCACTTGTCATTTTACCTCTCTTGTATGCTTTTAATTTGTTTCCATTCTGACTCTGTGTATTAGGCTATAGGCCTAGTGAAATGTAGTACAGAAGAAAATGAAGTTTTAAAAGCCAATTATTGTTATAATATGCCTTATTCATATCATATTTTGTAATTCCAGTTACATTTTTATGACAATATCCCTGACATAAATGTTATATATAATGTTTTTGTTATGATAGCTACAGTGCCTTCAGAAATTATTCACACCACTTTACTTATTCCACATTTTGTTGTGTTACTAAGTGGGATTAAAATGGATTTAATTGTCATTTTTTTGTCAACGATCTATACAAAATGCTCTGTAATGTTAAGGTTGTTTTTATTTTTTATTGTGGAAAATAAAACACTAATATATCTTGATTAGATACACTAAATGCTCGTCGAACATCTCATTCCAAAATCATGGGCATTAATATGGAGTTGGTCCCCCCTTTGCTTCTATAACTGCCTCCACTCTTCTGTGAAGGATTTCCAATAGATTTTGGAACATTGCTGCATTAGTGAGGTCGGGCACTGATGTTGGGCAGTTAGGCCTGGCTCGCAGTCGGCGTTCCAATTCATCCCAAATGTGTTTGATGGGTTGAGGTCAGGGCTCTGTGCAGGCCAGTCAAGTTCTTCCACACCTATCTCACTTTGTGCATGGGGGCATTGTCATGCTGAAACAGGAAAGGGCCTTCCCCAAGCTGTTGCCACAAAGTTGGAAGCAAAGAATCGTTTAGAATGTCATTGTATGATGTAGCATTAAGTTTTCCCTTCACTGGAACTAAGGGGCCTAACCATGAACCATTATTCCACCTCCACCAAACTTTACAGTTGCCACTATGCATTCGGGCAGGTAGTGTTCTCCTGGCATCCACCAAACTCAGATTTGTCCGTCGGACTGCCAAATGGTGAAGCGTGATTCATCATTCCAGAGAACGCGTTTGCACTGCTGCAGAGTCCAGCGGCGGCGAGCTTTACACCACTCCAGCTGACGCTTGGCATTGCGCATGGTGATCTTAGGCTTGTGTGCGGCTGCTCGGCCATGGAAACCCATTTCATGAAGCTCCCAATGAACAGTTATTGTGCTGACGTAGCTTCCAGAGGCAGTTTGGAACTCAGTAGTGAGTGTTGCAATCGAGGACAGACAATTTCTACACGCTACTGTATATGAGCAAGACTGGGTGCGCTCTATTCCTGGCAGGCTGATCAGATTCACCCGCAGATGCTCGAGAAGTGCAAATCTTGCGGGTTCCATCATTTTGTCAATTTTTGGGTTTGTTAATTGAAATCCTTCGTGTTGCAAGTTTGATTGACATATACCTGTGAAGATTATGTGATGTTATGATAGTAGTCTGTCTCCAGAAATGTGTTAAATGGGTTTCTCAACTCCACAATGTAGCCTAACCTACATCGTGGTGGAATTGAGAAGAACTCAGCAAGACGTTTGTAGCCATCAGCTTGTAAAAGGAGGTATCAACCAGTTAGTTGTTTGGTTTGGTCTATGCACACCCCTGCTTGTTGAGGCAATGGTTTTGCCCAGCGAGTGGTTCAAGGTATGTCTACGTTCACCTAGCTCCGCATGTGTTCTGTACGGAAGTCCAGAGAGGACATACAGTGAGGGAAAAAAGTATTTGATCCCCTGCTGATTTTGTACGTTTGTCCACTGACAAAGAAATGATCAGTCTTTAATTTTAATGGTAGGTTTATTTGAACAGTGAGAGACAGAATAACAACAACAAAAATCCAGAAAAACGCATGTAAAAAATGTTATAAATTGATTTGCATTTTAATGAGGGAAATAAGTATTTGACCCCCTCTCAATCAGAAAGATTTCTGGCTCCCATGTGTCTTTTATACAGGTAACGAGCTGAGATTAGGAGCACACTCTTATAGGGAGTGCTCCTAATCTCAGCTTGTTACCTGTATAAAAGACACCTGTCCACAGAAGCAATCAATCAATCAGATTCCAAACTCTCCACCATGGCCAAGACCAAAGAGCTCTCCAAGGATGTCAGGGACAAGATTGAAGAGCTACACAAGGCTGGAATGGGCTACAAGACCATCGCCAAGCAGTTTGGTGAGAAGGTGACAACAGTTGGTGCGATTATTCGCAAATGGAAGAAACACAAAAGACCTGTCAATCTCCCCTCGGCCTGGGGCTCCATGCAAGATCTCACTGTGGAGTTGCAATGATCATGAGAACGGTGAGGAATCAGCCCAGAACTACACGGGAGGATCTTGACAATGATATCAAGGCAGCTGGGACCATAGTCACCAAGAAAACAATTGGTAACACACTACGCCGTGAAGGACTGAAATCCTGCAGCGCCCGCAAGGTCCCCCTGCTCAAGAAAGCACATATACAGGGCCATCTGAAGTTTGCCAATGAACATCTGAATGATTCAGAGGAGAACTGGGTGAAAGTGTTGTGGTCAGATGAGACCAAAATCGAGCTCTTTGGCATCAACTCAACTCGCCGTGTTTGGAGGAGGAGGAATGCTGCCTATGACCCCAAGAACACCATCCCTACTGTCAAACATGGAGGTGTAAACATTATGCTTTGGGGGTGTTTTTCTGCTAAGGGGACAGCACAACTTCACTGCATCAAAGGGACGATGGACGGGGCCATGTACCGTCAAATCTTGGGTGAGAACCTCCTTCCCTCAGCCAGGACATTGAAAATGGGTCGTGGTTGGGTATTCCAGCATGACAATGACCCAAAACACATGGCCAAGGCAACAAAGGAGTGGCTCAAGAAGAAGCACATTAAGATCCTGGAGTGGCCTAGCCAGTCTCCAGACCTTAATCCCATAGAAAATCTGTGGAGGGAGCTGAAGGTTCGAGTTGCCAAACATCAGCCTCGAAACCTTAATGACTTGGAGAAGATCTGCAAAGAGGAGTGGAACAAATCCCTCCTGAGATGTGTGCAAACCTGGTGACCAACTACAAGAAACGTCTGACCTCTGTGATTGCCAACAAGGGTTTTTCCACCAAGTACTAAGCCATGTTTTGCAGAGGGGTCAAATACTTATTTCCATCATTAAAATGCAAATCAATGTATAACATTTTTGACGTGCGCTTTTCTGGATTTTTTTGTTGTTATTCTGTCTCTCACTGTTCAAATAAACCTACCATTAAAATTATAGACTGATCATGTCTTTGTCAGTGGGCAAACGTACAAAATCAGCAGGGGATCAAATACTTTTTTCCCTCACTGTATGAATAAAAAAATATTGCAGTTTGGAAACTGCAGTAAAAGTGCAGTAACTGCAGTTGACTCTTATTTTTGACACAATATTTGCAGCATACTGCAGTTATACTGCACTCTAACTGCAGTTATACTGCAGTGTACTGCAATTATACTGCACTCTGACTGCAATCTTTTTTCATAAGGGTTCCCTCGTTATATCGAGATCAATATTTATTTATCTCATGATCACTACTTAACAAAGGTTATTTTGTCGAGATCACGAGATAATCAAAAGTACCGGGCATCATCCATTAATTTGTTCAGATGTAAGATTACCACTTCATCAAGGAGCCCTGCGGCTGCGTTGATCGCAATGTGGGGTATTTAACCCTCCCGTTGTCCTAGGGTCAAAATGACCCGCCACTGTGTTGAACCAACTTTATTTAATTTTTATATTTTTGGGATCATTTGTGAGAAGGAGGCAGTGAGACTTTAAAGAAAGTATCACTCCCTCCTTCTCACAAATGATCCCAAAAATATAAAAATTAAATAAAGTTGGTTCAACACAGTGGCGGGTCATTTTGACCCTAGGACAACGGGAGGGTTAAGCCCTGAACAATACCTGACAGGCAGCCTGTCTCCCAGGCTGCATGCCACCCCCAAGACCACAGTCTATCACATGCAAGGAACAACGCAGCTAACTTTGCTAGTCTTGTGAGCTAGCTAGTTAGCTAGGTGGTCTTGTTAGCTAGCTAGCAAGTTAGCTTGTTATCTATGCTGGTTGTTAGCTTGCATAACTGATATGTGTATAATTATAAGGGACACTTCATGTTTTGTGGATAATATTTACATTTACAGAGGGTGAGCTCCATTCCTGACAGGCTGATCAGATTCAATTTCAGCCTCAGAGGCTGAAAAGTCAGGATGCCTTGTAGGCTGTCTGCAAGGAGCCTTACTTATGAAACAGCCTACAAGGCAGCATCCTGATTTATTAGCCTCTGAGGCTGCTATTTAATCTGATCAGCCTGCAAGGAAAAGGCTACACACAAGCACAATTTGGCGAGCACGTCTCACAGAGCGCGTACATGCACGAGCGGAGCTCCTAGTGGCGGGAACATCTACAGGACTAACACAAGCAAGCACTAAACACTCAAAATAAATGCACAAACTGAACAATCATATTGTAGCGACCCTCATAGACAGTTTTGTGTGCTGTATTTATGACATTCTCTTATTGTGTGTTGTTGGTGCTCATGACCAGTTATCTAGGTTTCACAGGGTCCAGCAGGCCAATCCCCCTGCTGTCTGCCAATCAAAGGAATGCCTGGAATGTTCGGTGCCAGGCGTCCTTGTGGTTGACAGAACAACAGGGGGCTAGGCAGGGGGGGCTGGTCACTGCAGGTTCTGTTATATATTGCCATGCTTGCATTGTTCCGTCTTTCTTAAGTGTGTTAAGTGTGTTAGATACTGTAACTGTTGCGTGCATATTTTACAGATCGGTTTGGCGTAGGCTACGGCCATACAGTAGCCTGTTAAGAGTTTAAGAATAAACCGTTTGATTCAAGAGCTTGATCCTGTGTCCTTGACATTCATTTATTCATGATCTATTGAGGTCATTACAATATTTTCAATGGAGCTACAAAGATAACTGGGCAACTTGCTGGCCACAAGGGAAGTAATGATTAGCGTTTATACAACATTAACATTTCTAGAAAAGTCACTATTTAATTCAAGAGGGCACAAGGGAGAGTGGGGCTTGCACTTGGGGCAAGTGTGATGCACATAGGCACACCTGTCCGCCTGTCAACATCACACTGTCACGGTTTCGGCCGAGGCTGCTCCTCCTCCTTGTTCGGGCAGGCTTCGGCGGTCGTCGTCCCCGGAGTACTAGCTGCCACCGTTGTATGTTTCGATGTTTGTTTGGTTTTGTCTTATTGGTACACCTGTTTCTGTTTTGTGCTTATTATGTGTCCTATAAGTTCTCGTTGTTTGAGTCTTGTGTTGTGTGTAATTGTTTCACCGGTCAGCAGGAGCTGTGAGTTAAATTCTCTCCATTGGTTTATTTTGAGAGAGTGTCCGCACTGTTGTGCGCATTTGTTTGTACTTTGTGGTTTACGCAGTGTGCGTAAAGTTCACTTGCCTCCGGCTCGTTTGTAGCCGTTTGTTTGTTTTTCGTGTCTTTACCAAAGACTTTTGGACGAAGCCTCTGTTGTCCTGCGCTTGATTCCCACACCACATCCACGCTCGCACCTGACAGAATTACACACCACCTACATGGAATCAGCAGGAGCAGCAGCAGCCACCGAGTTATTTGAGGAGCGCGTCCGCGGACAGGAGGACAGGATCAACCGAATCGGGACCGCTCTAGAGGGCGTAATAAATACCCTGCATAGATGGGAGACCAGTGGGGTACCCACACCTCCACCTACCTCACCACCACCATCGGTCAGTCCGCCCGTCCAAGCTCCAGAACCCAGTGGGATTCGGCTCTCGCTCCCGAGGGCGTATGATGGCACCGCTGCCGGGTGTCAGGGTTTCCTCTTACAAGTAGAGCTCTACCTAGCCACCGTACACCCGGCGCCCTCGGGACACGAGAGCGTTTCCGCCCTCATCTCCTGTCTGTGGGCCAACGCCGAATGGAGGAGGATAGACGCCGCAACGATCACCTATGCGGAGTTCTCCCGCCGCTTCAGGGCTGTGTTCGACCATCCACCTGAGGGGAAAGCGGCGGGGGAGCGTCTATTCTACCTCCGGCAGGGGAGGAGGAGCGCCCAGGAGTTTGCACTGGAGTTCCGGACTCTAGCGGCAGATGCAGGGTGGAATGAGCGGGCCCTCATAGACCACTTCCGATGCAGCCTACGGGAGGACGTCCGTCGAGAGTTGGCTTGCAGGGACACCACCCTCACGTTCGACCAGTTGGTTGACATGGCCATTCGTCTCGACACCCTGCTGGCCACCCGCGGACGTCCTGAGTGGGGGTCGTCCATTCCACCCTCCAGCACCTCCGAGCCGAGTCCTATGGAGCTCGGGGGTGCTGGCGCTAGAGAAAGGAGGAGAAGGAGTCCGAGGGGGGCCGTCCCCTGCACCAACTGTGGCCGTGGAGGACACACTGCAGCTAGGTGCTGAGGAGGGTCTCCAGGGGGATGAGACGGCAGGCCACGCACTGGGGAGTCCTTCCAGGTGAGTAGGCGCCCCACTTACCCAGAGCTCTCTGTTGTGCACCTAACCATACCTGTTTGTTTTCCACAGGTTGCACCTCGTTCCCAGCATAAGGTGCTAGTAGATTCAGGCGCAGCTGGGAATTTTGTAGATCTGAAATTTTGTATAGAGTTAGGGATTCCTCTCCTTCCTGTTCAAAATCCCTTCCCTGTACATGCCCTAGATAGCCGTCCGTTGGGATCGGGGTTGATTAGGGAGGTCACAGCGCCACTTAGGATGGGGACGCAGGGGGGTCATGAGGAGACTATTCAGCTATATCTGATCGACTCTCCTGCGTATCCGGTGGTGCTGGGGCTTCCCTGGTTGATTACCCATAATCCCACTATTTCGTGGCAACAGAGGGCTCTTAAGGAGTGGTCTGCCCAGTGTGTGGGGCGATGTCTGGGTGTTTCCGTGGGGGCGACCTCGGTGGAGAGTCCAAACCAAGTGCCCGCAATGCACATTCCCCCCGAGTATGAGGATTTAGCACTCGTGTTTAGCAAGGCGAGGGCGGCGCGATTGCCACCTCATAGACGGGGGGATTGTGCGATAGACCTCCAGGCAGGAGCTGCGCTTCCGCGGAGCCATGTGTATCCAAGTCTCAAGAGGAGAAGAGGGCTATGGAGACATACATAGCCGAGTCTCTGAGACAGGGATACATACGGGCCTCCACTTCCCCTGCGTCCTCGAGCTTCTTTTTTGTGAAGAAAAAGGATGGAGGTTTGCGCCCGTGTATTGATTACCGTGGTCTCAATCAGATTACTGTACAGATTACAGTTATCCACTCCCTCTGATTGCGACTATGACGGAGTCATTACACGGGGCACGGTTCTTCACAAAATTGGACCTCAGGAGCGCCTACAACTTGGTGCGCATTAGGGAGGGCGATGAATGGAAAACAGCATTTAGTACCACCTCGGGTCATTACGAGTATCTCGTCATGCCATACGGGTTAATGAATGCTCCTTCAGTCTTCCAATCCTTTGTGGATGAGATTTTCCGGGACATGCAGGGGCAAGGAGTGGTCGTGTACATAGACGATATTCTGGTGTACACTTCTACCTGAGCCGAGCATGTAGCCCTGGTGCGCCGAGTGTTGAGGAGGCTGTTGGAGCACGACCTGTATGTCAAGGCAGAGAAATGTCTGTTCTTCCAGGAGTCTGTCTCCTTTTTGGGTTATCAGTTGTCCGCGTCAGGGGTGAAGATGGAGGTTGACCGTGTAAGTCAGCCGTGCGTAATTGGCAAACCCCAACCACGGTTAAAGAGGTGCAGCAGTTCTTGGGCTTTGCGAATTACTACCGGAGGTTTATCCGGGGTTTTGGACAGGTGGCAGCTCCCATAACGTCCCTTCTGAAGGGGGGTCCGGTGCGCTTGCAGTGGTCAGCTGAGGCGGACAGGGCTTTTGGGAAACTGAAGGACCTGTTTACTTCGGCTCCGGTGCTGGCGCATCCGGATCCCGCTTTACCATTCCAGGTGGAGGTGGACGCGTCAGAAGCCGGTATAGGGGCCGTTCTCTCGCAACGGTCCGGCGCGCCACCTAAACTCCGCCCCTGTGCTTTTTACTCTAAGAAGCTCAGCCCGGCGGAGCGAAATTATGACGTGGGGGACAGGGAGCTGTTAGCCGTGGTACAGGCCCTAAAGGTGTGGAGGCATTGGCTTGAGGGGGCTCAACACCCTTTCCTCATTTTGACTGACCACCGTAACCTGGAATACATTCGGGCAGCTAGGAGACTGAATCCTCGCCAGGCACGGTGGACCATGTTTCTATCCCGGTTCGTATTTAAGATCACGTACATCCCTGGGTCCCAGAACGGAAAGGCAGACGCCCTGTCTCGGCGGTATGACACAGAGGAGAGGTCCGTTGAGCCCACTCCCATACTACCGAAGTCTTGTCTGGTGGCACCGGTGGTGTGGGAGGTCGATGCTGAAATCGAGCGGGCGTTACGTACCGACCCTAGCCCTCCACAGTGTCCTGTGGGTCGGACGTACGTTCCGCTCGAGGTTCGGGATCGACTTATTTATTGGGCTCACACGTCACCCTCCTCTGGGCATCCAGGTATTGGCCGGACAGTGCACTGCCTTAGCACGAAGTACTGGTGGCCAACGTTAGCCAGGGATGTGAGGGTTTATGTCTCCTCCTGCTCGGTGTGTGCCCAGTGAAAGGCACCCAGACACTTGCCCAGGGGAAAGTTACAACCCCTGCCCGTTCCACAACGACCCTGGTCTCACCTCTCGGTGGACTTTGTTACAGACCTTCCCCCCTCACAGGGGAATACCACCATCCTGGTCGTTGTGGATCGGTTCTCGAAGGCCTGTCGTCTCCTTCCCATGCCGGGTCTCCCTACTGCCCTACAGACCGCTGAGGCACTATTCACCCACGTCTTCCGGCATTACGGGGTACCCGAGGATATAGTGTCTGATCGAGGTCCCCAGTTTACCTCCCGAGTCTGGAGAGCGTTCATGGAGCGTTTGGGGGTCTCGGTGAGCCTTACCTCGGGTACCACCCGGAGAGCAATGGGCAGGTCGAACGTGTCAACCAGGATGTGGGTAGGTTTCTGAGGTCGTATTGCCAGGGCCGGCCGGAGGAGTGGGCGAGGTATGTCCCCTGGGCAGAGATGGCACAGAACTCTCTCCGCCACTCCTCCACCAACCTAACCCCTTTCCAATGTGTGTTAGGTTACCAGCCGGCTCTGGCACCATGGCATCAGAGCCAGATCGAGGCCCCTGCGGTGGATGAGTGGGTGCGGCGCTCGGAGGAGACGTGGGACGCTACACACGTCCATCTGCAGCGGGCCATCCGTCGACACAAGGCGAGCGCCGATCTCCACCGCAGTGAGGGGCCGGTGTACGCACCTGGAGATCGAGTCTGGCTCTCGACCAGAAACCTATCCCTCCGCCTGCCCTGCCGGGAAGCTGGGTCGGCGGTTTGTGGGGCCTTTTAAAGTCCTGAGGAGGTTGAACGAGGTGTGTTACAGGTTACAACTGCCTATTGATTATCATGTTAACCCCTCGTTCCATGTGTCTCTTCTCAGGCCGGTGGTAGCTGGTCCACTCCAGGACTGTGAGATAGGAGAGACTCCTCCGCCCCCACTGGACATCGAGGGGGCTCCGGCGTACACAGTTCGGTCCATCTTGGATTCGAGACGTCGGATGGGGGGTCTCCAATATCTCGTGGAGTGGGAGGGGTACGGCCCGGAGGAACGGTGCTGGGTGCCGAGGAGGGACATTTTAGACCTGTCTCTTCTGACTGAGTTCCACCGTGGTCACCCCACGCGCCCTGCTCCGCGTCCTCCTGGTCGTCCCCGAGGCCGGGGTCGGCGCACGGCTGGAGCCGCACATCAAGGGGGGGTACTGTCACGGTTTCGGCCGAGGCTGCTCCTCCTCCTTGTTCGGGCAGGCTTCGGCGGTCGTCGTCCCCGGAGTACTAGCTGCCACCGTTGTATGTTTCGATGTTTGTTTGGTTTTGTCTTATTGGTACACCTGTTTCTGTTTTGTGCTTATTATGTGTCCTATAAGTTCTCGTTGTTTGAGTCTTGTGTTGTGTGTAATTGTTTCACCGGTCAGCAGGAGCTGTGAGTTATATTCTCTCCATTGGTTTATTTTGAGAGAGTGTCCGCACTGTTGTGCGCATTTGTTTGTACTTTGTGGTTTACGCAGTGTGCGTAAAGTTCACTTGCCTCCGGCTCGTTTGTAGCCGTTTGTTTGTTTTTCGTGTCTTTACTAAAGACCTTTGGACGAAGCCTCTGTTGTCCTGCGCTTGATTCCCACACCACATCCACGCTCGCACCTGACACACACAGGCTCAATGAAATTCTCAAAGTATTTAAAAGACTATGAAGTGAGTGAGAGAGAGTGAGTCAGAGAAGTATAAGGAGAGAGAATGAGAGAGAGAGAGATTTAGACAAACAGAGAGAGAAAACGATGTCCTGTGGAATCCCCATCTTGAAAGAAACACAAGCTTAAAATCCCAGACATTATGTTGAACAAGCTCTGTCTGTCTCCCTCTCTCCCTCACCTCTGCCTGCTCTACCCATCTCTATGTGTGTGTATGTCTGTGTCTGTGCCTGACTGCCTGTCTTTGTGTGTCTACCTTTGTCTGTCTGTCTGTTTTGGTCGGTCTGTCTGTCTGTCTGTCTGTGTATGTATGTCTGTGTCTGTCTGACTGTGTGCCTGTCTGTCTATATCTGTGTCAATGTCTGTCTGTGGTATCCCAATCATTGGAAGAAGAGAACATCTAAAACACTCCAAAGCTTCATAACATGCAAACTATGCTTTTATCTCCCCTCACACACAAAGCAGCAGATGCCTGGTTGTCCAGAACAGACAGAGAGAAAGAGAGAGAGAGAGAGAGAGAGAGAGAGAGAGAGAGAGAGAGAGAGAGAGAGAGAGAGAGAGAGAGAGAGAGAGAGAGAGAGAGAGAGAGAGAGAGAGAGAGAGAGAGACAAAGTGAAAGAATGAGCTGTTTGTCAGTGACAACCACAAGAATAGACACAGTATATGAATGGCTGATGTTTGTTCTAGTCTTTTTATTGCTACTGAAGTTTATTTTCTCCCTACAGTATGTACCATAATTCTCTCTGATCTGATTGGTTGCATTTAGGTGAGCGGCGGGCAGTTGGGGCATAATTCCCCTGTTTGGTCAGCGGGCGCCACCCCAGGGCAAGATTCAGGGTCACATGACTAGAGCCTTGGTTCCCAGCCAGAATTATGCACATGTATGGATAATTGGCATGCACAGCTGACTGCTTTCCCACAAGTGATGCTTGACATGGAAACATGTTGCCATGGAGACCAGATCTGTTCTGGAACGGGGTTTTTTCAACCATCTTTCTCCGCTCCCCACATGCATCACTGACTTCCATTGATAAAGATATAATGGATGTAAAAGTATAGTATCTGTACATATTTATTGTAAACCATTTGCAAACAATGTCACTAACAAGCAACAGTTAGTCAGGTTCGTTACCATCCTCTTTCCTTTTTTTTCTCTATGCAACTGAGTTGGCTCTTTTTCCTCTCTCTAAATGTCTTAGCCCTAGTCTGTGGTGTGACAGTGGAGGGCAGGATATGTCGCTGGTGGGTGAGAGGCTCTGGTGCAGGTTGGCTAGCAGCAGGGAGAATGATGGGGCAGAGACAGATACAGCAGTCCCCCGCAACCCAATCCAACCCCCCACCACCACCACCACCACCCTCCCGCTCTCTCTATTTCTTCCTTCTTTCAATTTGTTTTCTCTCCCTCTTCCCCTTCTCTCTCTCTATCTCCCTCCCCCTCTCTCTTCCCCCTCTCTCTCCATCCCTCTCCCCACCTCTCTCTCACTCTCTCCCTCCCATATATCTGACAGTGAGAAAGAGGCACCTTGGAGTGTGGGGTCAGGGGTCAGGTTGTAGCTGTGTTGTGGTGATGAAGCCGTGGGGGATTTACATAATGTTATTTGTGTCAGAGAGGAAAGTGGAAGGGACTATTTTATATTCTCCCACAATTGAAGCTGTCAGTGTGATAATCACCTATCCCTGTTATGAATGTTGAAGAATATTGGGAACTACCATCCTTCTCAATGCTCAAGCCATCTCACTTATGGTGTACCCTGACTCTCTGTGGATTATGAGTGTCTCTATTACTATGATATTCCTCCTCTACCCCAATAATCTACCCCCTCCCCTACCTACCCCACTCTCCTCTAAGTGGTCTCCTTCCTCCTCACACTCCTCTGCTCCATCTTCCTCTCAACATGCCTCTGGCCCTGTATGCCCTCCTCTCATCTCTCCCGCTCTCTTCTTTCCTCTCTCTGTCTCTCTCTCTCTCTGTCTCTCTCTCTCTCTCTCTCTCTCTCTCTCTCTCTCTCTCTCCTCCCTTCCCCTCTCTCTCTCAATCTGTTCTCAGTGGTGTGGTGTCTCTCCCCCCCTTCCTCCTCTCTCTCCTATCCTCAGTGGTGTGGTGTTTCTCTCCCTCTCTCCCTCTCTCCTCTCTCCTCCGTCCCTCTCTCTCTCCATCTCTGCTCAGTCGTGTGGTGTCTCTTTCACATAAGCCGTCCCTGGGGTTGTTTTAGACTTCCTACATTTCCAACTCATTTCATTTGCCAGCCCGGGGACCACAGACTGGCGATATGACTCCTGCGGTCTGTGTGTGTGTCTGTGTGTGTGTGTGTTTGTATGTGTGTGTGAGGGAGAGGGTGAGGGGAAGAGCGGTAGAGCGAGAGAGAGAGAGAGAGAGAGAGAGAGAGAGAGAGAGAGAGAGAGAGAGAGAGAGAGAGAGAGAGAGAGAGACAGACAGACAGAGAGAGGGAAAGAGATGAAGGGAGGGAGAGAGAGGATGAGACACACTGTCCCCTGGAGAGGAGTAGAGAGCAATATGTCGCCTGCAGAATGCAGAATGCTCCTAGCTAGCTACTTTACACACACACACACACACACACACACACACACACACACACATACACACACACACACGCACACACACACACACACACACACATGCACACACACACACACACATACACACACACACACACACACACACAGCTGTGGCAACTAATATGATTCACATACATTTAAAATGTGATTTCCTGCCCATTCAGCTGGTTACAGTACAGAACAACATCAACAGTCATGTTCCAATCTACCTCTGTTTGTCTGTGTGTGTGTGTGTGTGTGTGTGTGTATGTCTGTCTCCCACATCAGTGTTGTGTCTACCAATAGTAACAATCTATTTTGTCTTTCTTTCAGGTGCCAACGGTCCTCCCCAACCCTGTCTGAGTAAATCCAGGGAAAGATGATGTTGGCCAGCGGCTCGGGTGTCCACAGTTCCAGATGATTGCCAACATTAAATTCCTTATTAAATGTCACACATCACTTCCTCCCACCACAGGAGATGTTTGATTGGTGGAGAGCTGGATGAGTCGTGAAGCTTGCCCTTACAATCTTCCTCCTTTATTGGTGATTGTTGTATTGTTCTGAGCAGCAGTGAGAATCTCTGGGTTCAAATACTATTTAAAATCTTTCAAACAGTTTTAGCGTTAGCTTTAGCCTGCCTGGAGTGCGAGATGGGTGGGGTTGGCAGTCTTGCAACAATCCTATTGGTTCCATTGCTCCAGGCCAGCTCAATCAAGCAGAGCTAAAGTATTTGAAACATTTCGAATAGTATTTGAACCCAGGTCTGGAGCAGCAGGCAGCATGGTGAGTGGCAGTATGATTAATTAATCTGTGTCTATTAAGAGCAGGCTTAAAGGTCGTTAGCTCGCTGTTGTCTGGTTGTCGTTGACTTCACGTTGGGCTGGTGTTAATTACCACGACAACCAGCTATATTTATGTGTCACTTAAAGCTCTGTGGGTTGCAGTCAGAACAACACTACTGTATGGCTGATATTAAATCGATGCTACAGAGGGTTTGTATAATTTTAGCCAGTCGTTTTTAAAGTAGAACTCGCGAACCAAAACGTGTCTCCAAAAGTTGTGCACAATTGTGTACAACGTCATCCATTTCGTATGATATGTTACGAATTCCAATTCCTTGAATATTTTACGAATTTGTAAGTGCTTAACCCTCAAGCTACCAATATATTTTACGTGGATTAGCAACTGAGGTCATTTTGACCACAAGGAGAAACTATTGGAAAAAGCAACAAGCACAGCAAAACATGAACGTACAGTGGGGAAAAAAAGTATTTAGTCAGCCACCAATTGTGCATGTTCTCCCACTTAAAAAGATGAGAGAGGCCTGTAATTTTCATCATAGGTACACGTCAACTATGACAGACAAATTGAGGAAAAAAAATCCAGAAAATCACATTGTAGGATTTTTAATGAATTTATTTGCAAATTATGGTGGAAAATAAGTATTTGGTCACCTACAAACAAGCAAGATTTCTGGCTCTCACAGACCTGTAACTTCTTCTTTAAGAGGCTCCTCTGTCCTCCACTCGTTACCTGTATTAATGGCACCTGTTTGAACTTGTTATCAGTATAAAAGACACCTGTCCACAACCTCAAACAGTCACACTCCAAACTCCACTATGGCCAAGACCAAAGAGCTGTCAAAGGACACCAGAAACAAAATTGTAGACCTGCACCAGGCTGGGAAGACTGAATCTGCAATAGGTAAGCAGCTTGGTTTGAAGAAATCAACTGTGGGAGCAATTATTAGGAAATGGAAGACATACAAGACCACTGATAATCTCCCTCGATCTGGGGGCTCCACGCAAGATCTCACCCCGTGGGGTCAAAATGATCACAAGAACGGTGAGCAAAAATCCCAGAACCACACGGGGGACCTAGTGAATGACCTGCAGAGAGCTGCGACCAAAGTAACAAAGCCTACCATCAGTAACACACTACGCCGCCAGGGACTCAAATCCTGCAGTGCCAGACGTGTCCCCCTGCTTAAGCCAGTACATGTCCAGGCCCGTCTGAAGTTTGCTAGAGTGCATTTGGATGATCCAGAAGAGGATTGGGAGAATGTCATATGGTCAGATGAAACCAAAATAGAACTTTTTGGTAAAAACTCAACTCGTCGTGTTTGGAGGACAAAGAATGCTGAGTTGCATCCAAAGAACACCATACCTACTGTGAAGCATGGGGGTGGAAACATCATGCTTTGGGGCTGTTTTTCTGCAAAGGGACCAGGACGACTGATCCGTGTAAAGGAAAGAATGAATGGGGCCATGTATCGTGAGATTTTGAGTGAAAACCTCCTTCCATCAGCAAGGGCATTGAAGATTAAATGTGGCTGGGTCTTTCAGCATGACAATGATCCCAAACACACCGCCCGGGCAACGAAGGAGTGGCTTCGTAAGAAGCATTTCAAGGTCCTGGAGTGGCCTAGCCAGTCTCCAGATCTCAACCCCATAGAAAATCTTTGGAGGGAGTTGAAAGTCTGTGTTGCCCAGCGACAGCCCCAAAACATCACTGCTCTAGAGGAGATCTGCATGGAGGAATGGGCCAAAATACCAGCAACAGTGTGTGAAAACCTCGTGAATACTTACAGAAAACGTTTGACCTGTGTCATTGACAACAAAGTATTGAGAAACTTTTGTTATTGACCAAATACTTATTTTCCACCATAATTTTCAAATAAATTCATTAAAAATCCTACAATGTGATTTTCTGGAGAAATACATTCTCATTTTGTCTGTCATAGTTGACGTGTACCTATGATGAAAATTACAGGCCTCTCTCATCTTTTTAAGTGGGAGAACTTGCACAATTGGTGGCTGACTAAATACTTTTTTTCCCCACTGTATTTGTTATCAAAACATTATTAGACATATCATTCATTTTGGTGAAACACAAAATGCCCAAACAGAATATTATTACAGTTAATATGCATATTCTGGAAAACAAAAATATACATTTATAATTTATATAATGTGCAGCTTTTTTCTAAAGTACAATCAACATTAGTACTAAAAAGTTAATTTACCATCATTTGATTATAGTATAATACAATTTTCAGAATTGTTGTCACGATCGTCGTTAGATGAAGCTGACCAAGGCGCAGCGTGGTAAGCGTACATTTTATTTAATTAACGTACTTAACACACACAAAAAAAAACAACAAACCAAACGATACGTGAAGTCCTAGGTTAACACCAAAACAAACCATACGGAACAAGATCCCACAATGACTAGTGCCAAACATGCTGCCTAAGTATGGTCCCCAATCAGAGACAACGAGAAACAGCTGCCTCTGATTGGGAACCACCCTGGCCAACATAGATCTACACGTTCTAGATCAACAACATAGAAAATACAACATAGACACTACACAGCCTGGCTCAACATTTAAGAGTCCCCAGAGCCAGGGCGTGACAATTGTGAAGAAAAAATAAATGTTGTCATATTTATGTGGTAAAAATGACTGCAATTTAAAGGGGCAGTACACCAACATTTGAAATATACCTAATGTTACTGACAAAAAGTGATTCAATTCACTTCAAAAAGGACTTTATTTTTTTTTTAAGCATACATTTATACAGAAATACTTAAAGGATTTAGATTTGTTAAGACCATATTGATTGACAAAGTCATGAAAAATTCAAAGAATTGAATAAACCACCTTTGGCTATGATCAAAAATATGCCTCTGGGGTCATAATGACCCAAGTCGGTAGCTTGAGTGTTAAGATCCCGTTCAGTCTCTTTAAGAAGTCAGGTTTACTTAGGGAATAGGTTACGTGTGTTGTAGAGTACGCTACCAAATCCTATTAAGGAAAGAGATTAAAATGTTATGATTATCTTAAAAGTGTGGGTGTGTGAGCATGTGTACATGTGTGTGTGCTTGGTATGCATGCAGTGTGTGTGTGCTTATGTGTGTGTCGGTCAATGCGTGCATGTGTGTGTGTGTGTGTGTGTGAATGCCTGTGTGTGATTGATTCCAGAACATTCTGTTCTGCTCTCCTGTGCTCCGGCGAGGCAGGCAGGTGAGAGGAGGTTGGAGCTAGAGACCTGGTCCACGTTGCCATGGCGATTAGTACTTGGTGTAATATAGGTTATGAAAGTACAGTAGCTGAGTGAGAGAGAGGTAACTAAAGAGGAAAGAGAACAAATATTGAGTCTGACTGCTATCGCCCACCACAGTCTCTCTCTCTCTCTCTCTCTCTCGCTCTCTCTCTCTCTCTCTCTCTCTCTCTCTCTCTCTCTCTCTCTCTCTTTTTTGCACACACACACTCACATAGACACACACTCTGTAACCCAGTGGAGGCTCAGAAATTAACTGAGGAGGATGGTCCTCCATCCTCCTTGGTAAATTTCTGAAAAATTTAAATAGTAAAACTATACTAAATACGTTCAAACACAATGAAGGTCTACAGTAGCCTCAACAGCACTCTGTAGGGTAGCACCATGGTGTAACCGGAAGACAGGTAGTTTCAATACAAAACCTAGGAGGCTCATGGTTCTCACCCCCTTCCATAGACTTACACAGTAGTTATGACAACTTCCGGAGGACGACCTCCAACCTATCAGAGCTCTTGCAGCATGAACTGACATGTTGTCCACCCAATCAAATAATCAAATAATGAATCTAGTACTGAAAGCATAATCTACAGCTAGCTAGCACTGCAGTGTATAAAATGTGGTGAGTAATTGACTCAAAGAGAGAGAAAGACAATAGTTGAAGTTTTGAACAAATTAATTTACTCAAAAATGAAGGAAAAGCAAGAGACAGAGAGAGCAAGCTATATTTTGTTGTATTTTTCCCCCTTTCACTTACTTAGCTAGCAAATGCGGCTATGGCTATCCAACACTGGAACTTTTACAATTATAGGTTAGCTTTTGGTTTTATTAATTTATTGCCACTGGGGCCTTGCCGGTGTAACTGCTTGCTGACTTTACTGCATGACTGTAGTGGGATTACTAGCGCGTTAGTTCTAGCAGCTATGTTGACTATGACGTTACGTTAGCTAATACTCTATGGTGACAACGATGTAGGCTGTGTGTAGCGGTTAGCGGTTATGATATGAAGGGAAAAGGTGAGATGAGGAGAGCATGTAGATGCGAGAAGGAATTAATGAGCAAAGTGATCATGCTGTTTGTGACTGCTATGAAAGTGAACTGTGTTTGCGTGTGATCAGGGGTGTATTCATTCCGCCGATTCTGTTGAAAAACATTTCTTAAACGGAAACAAACAGAACGAAACGGGGATAAACATACCTATATTTGTACAATAGAAACTTTTGATTGCAACTGTTGGACTAATGATTACACCCTAGATCAGCTAGATGCAGGCAAGAGTGTGCAAGGCGGTATTGAATGTGTCACTGTCTGTCACTTTGATTACTCAAATGTTTCTCTCGACCTGTTTAACTACGTTGTACACTTTCATTCATAGGCTAGGTTGTAGCAACCTCATGATGGGTATAGGGAAAATCTTAGTATCACGTAGTAACCTAAACCTATAGAGCATGCTCATAAAACAAAATAATCATCCTCCCTCATCTTAAATGGCACCGACCGCCACTGCTGTAACTCAACCCAACACACACACACTGTGGTGCGCTGGTAGAACCCCAGTGCCACCTCTGACTGCTCTACTGTGTCTGGCAGGCAAGGCCCATAAGGAGCCTCTGTGTGAAGCCCAGTTTCCACCTGCTGGCCAGCTCTAACAGTCTGTGTATCTATGTATGGTTGAACCTTCTGTCCTGGACCTCATGGAAAGCTTATCCCAACAACAACAAAAACTGATGGGTCCATGAAAACTGACAGTTAGGTTTGAAGAGTGCATTATCATTTTTGTGTAACACCATGGCGGGTATTCTTCTTTTTCCCTTCCCACAGTGAGTCAGCTTGGTCCCTTTAAAATGTATTTTCAATGGCTAGTGGGTTACTGTATCTCCCTGGTTTACAGGAGGATTCAGAAATGCTCTCTGTCTGTTACCACTCCCTTGGCTGGTGACAACTGTGGTATGTCATACATAGAGCAGGCTGTAATACGGTAAATAAAAGTAGAGAACTCCAGTATTCTCCATGTTTCACAGTAGCTCTTCTGGGGGCTGAGCTCCTCTTAAGAGCTGATCTGAGACCAGTAGAGGCTTGTAACCCTTCGATGGATGGTTTCATGAGAGCCTCTGTAATTAGTGAATGGTAGGGAGATAGAGGGCCTGTGGAGGAATATTTGATCCGTGCTTCAGAAATTACCCTCCTCTATCCCTCCTCCATTTCCACTTTCCTCCCTCTCTCGCTTCATCTTTCCCTCTAGTTCCCTCTCTCTCTCCCGCTCTCTCTCTTGCTATCTCCTGCTCTCTAACTCAATCAGCTAGGGTCTGCCCCAGAGAAACAGCCAGTCATAATTACTGTTATAACTCAGACACACATAGAGCTCTCTCCTCTCTCACTCCCTCTGTGCACCCTTAGCCTTACTAAATCCTCTAACTCTTTCTCTCTCTCTCTTTCTCTCTCACTCTTACATTCTCTCTTTCTCTTTCTCTGCCTTGCTCTTTAATTCACTCTCTATTTCAAACTCTCTCATGTCCCAATTTCTCATCGCTGTTCTTCTCTCTCATGATCACTGAGACCCCACTCTCACTCCCCCTGTTGTCTTTTTGGCACTACTCTGGAACCTCTCCAACGCTCGTCGGATGTGGCAGGGCTTGCAAACTATTACGGACTACAAAGGGAAACCCAGCCGCGAGCTGCCCAGTGACGCGAGCCTACCAGACGAGCTAAATGCCTGACGGGCCACCCCAGGTGGTAAGGGTAGGCAACAACACGTCTGCCACGATGATCCTCAACACTGGGGCCCCTCAGGGGTGCGTGCTTAGTCCCCTCCTGTACTCCCTGTTCACCCACGACTGCGTGGCCAAGCACGACTCCAACACCATTATTAAGTTTGCTGACGACACAACAGTGGTAGGCCTGGTCACCGACAACGATGAGACAGCCTATAGGGAGGAGGTCCAAGACAACAACCTCTCCCTTAATGTGAGCAAGACAAAGGAGCTGATCGTAGACTACAGGAAAAGGAGGGCTGAACAGGCCCCTATTAACATCGACGGGGCTTCAGTGGAGCAGGTCGAGAGTTTCAAGTTCCTTGGTGTCCACATCACCAACGAATAATCATGGTCAAGACACACCAAGACAGTCATGAAGAGGGCACGACAAAACCTTTCCCCCTTGGGAGACTGAAAAGATTTGGCATGGGTCCCCAGATCCTCAAAAGTTTCTACAGCTGCACCATCGAGAGCATCCTGACTGGTTGCATCACCGCCTGGTATGGCAACTGCTCGGTATCCGACTGTAAGGCGTTACAGAGGGTAGTGCGTACGGCCCAGTACATCACTGGGGCCAAGCTTCCTGCCATCCAGGACCTATATACTAGGCGGTGTCAGAGGAAGGCCCAAAAAATTGTCAAAGACTCCAGTCACCCAAGTCATAGACGGTTCTCTCTGCTACCGCACGGCAAGCGGTACCGGAGCACCAAGTCTAGCTCCAAAAGGCTCCTTAACAGATTCTGCCCCCAAGCCATAAGACTGCTGAACAATTAATCAAATTGCCACCCGGACTATTTACATTGACACCCCCCCCCATAGATAGATTATCTACCCCTACCTACATAAACAAATTACCTCGACTAACCTGTACCCCCGAACATTGACTCGGTGCCAGTACCCCCAATATATAGCCTCGTTATTGTTATTTTATTTTTTACTTTATTTTTTATTTTTTACTTTAGTTTATTTAGTAAATATTTTCTTAACTCTATTTCTTGAACTGCATTGTTGGTTAAGGGCTTGTAAGTAAGCATATCACAGTAAGGTCTACACCTGTTGTATTCGGCACATGTGACAAACACCATTTTATTTGATTTCCCAAATGAATTGTCCCCCCACCACTCCTCACCCGTCCTGTAACTGTTAACAGTACTGGGGCTTCATTCCAGGCCCCTGTGATCCACTCCCATTCTGCGCTTATCTCTGAACTCATAGCACATGGCACCATGGCTGGCACAGCCGTGAGAAGTCAAACGTTGCATGAAAATAAACAATTATTGCTCTGCACTGCAGGACAAAGGAGCTCAAACTGTTTTCCCTCTCACCCATTCCCCACTTAATCCCCTAGTCAATGACTGCCATTCATGGAGTCTCCATGTTCAGGGCAAAAGAGGGGAACAGTGTTTGTAAACTACCCCTAGTTTACAAACACTGGGGGACAGGAGAGGGGGAGTGGGGAGGGAGGGATGGAGGGAAGGTTGGAGGACATGAGAGGATGGAGGGTGGCAGAGTGGTTGGAGCAGGGTGGGTACAGCTGCCCCAGAGTGATGGGAATATCTGGCCATGACAATTTGGGATGATCCCTCCTCCTCTCCTCTTCTCATCTCTCCCGTCCCTTCCTCCTCTTTTACCCATCCAATCATCCCTCTCTTTTCTCCAGAGCTAATGTGCTGTGTGAGAGAGGCAAGAGGGCCTTTGGGGCTCACCTGATTAGAAATAATCATCGTCACACAGCTTTGTGATTGAGTTTGGAGGCATGAAGGGAGATGGAGAGATAGAAACAGGGAATGAGAGAGAGAGAGAGAGAGAGAGAGAGAGAGAGAGAGAGAGAGAGAGAGAGAGAGAGAGAGAGAGAGAGAGAGAGAGAGAGAGAGAGAGAAATGGAAATGAGAGAGAAACATGTTAACAAATATAACAGGATAAAAGGATAGAAGCCAGTGAGCCTCCAGTAGATGGGATAACTGTAATTAGTGTAGAGAGGTGGGGCATGGGAAATATGAAAGGAAGAAACAAAGATAGGAAGAGAGAAATAAAGAGAATGTGAGACAGACAGACAATCAGACAGACAGACAGACAGACAGAGTGGTCTATATATATATATATATATATATATATATATATATATATATATATATGCAAGAAAAAAAACATATGGGGGATTGGAAGTGATGCAGACAATTACATTTTGGGAAGTTACAATCTATCTGAAATATTAAAGCTGATCTACCCCCTAAAATAAAATAAAATACACACATCTAAAAACTCATTAAGAAATATAGAAATATTAGGACGAGCAATGTCGGAGTCTGGAGTATACAGTACAGTGCATTCAGAAAGTATTCAGACCCCTTGACTTTTTCCACATTTTGTTATGTTACAGCCTTATTCTAAAATTGATTAAATCGTTTTTACCCCCACATCAATCTACACAAAATACCACACAATGACAAAGCAAAAACAGTTTTTTTGATTTTTTTGCAAATTTATTAAAAATAATTAACTTTCATATAACATTTACATAAGTATTCAGGCCCTTTACTCAGTACTTTGTTGAAGCACCGTTGGCAGCGATTACAGCCTCAAGTATTCTTGGGTATGACGCTACAAGCTTGGCACACGTGTTTGGGGAGTTTCTCCCATTTTTCTCTGCAGATCCCCTCAAGCTCTGTCAGGTTGGATGGGGAGCGTCGCTACACAGCTATTTTCAGGTCTCTCCAGACATGTTCGATCGGGTTCAAGTCCGGTATCTGGCTGGGCCACTCAAGAACATTCAGAGACTTGTCCCAAAGCTACTCCTGCGTTGTCTTGGCTGTGTGCATAGGGTCGTTGTCATGTTGGAAGGTGAACCTTCGCCCCAGTCTGGGGTCCTGAGTGCACTGGAGCAGGTTTTCATCAAGGATCTCTCTGTACTTTCTTTCATTAATCTTTCCCTCGATCCTGACTAGTCTCCCAGTCCCTGCCGCTGAAATACATCCCCACAGCATGATGCTGCCACCACCATGCTTCACCGTAGGGATGGTGCCAGGTTTCCTCCAGACGTGACGCTTGGCATTCAGGCCAAAGAGTTCAATCTTGGTTTCATCAGATCAGAGAATCTTGTTTCTCATGGTCTGAGAGTCTTTTAGGTGCCTTTTGGCAAATTTCAAGTGGGCTTTCATGTGCCTTTTACTGAGGAGTGGCTTCCGTCTGGCCACTCTACCATAAAGGCCTGATTGGTGGAGTGCTGCAGAGATGGTTGTCCTTCTGGAAGGATCTCCCATCTCCACAGAGGAATTCTGGAGCTCTGTCAGAGTGACCATCGGGTTCTTGGTCACCTCCCTGACCAAGGCCCTTCTCCCCCAATTGCTCAGTTTGGCCGGGCGGCCAGCTCTAGGAAGAGCGTTGGTGATTCCAAACTTCTTTCATTTAAGAATGATGGAGGCAACTGTGTTCTTGGGGACCTTCAACGCTGTAGAAATGTTTTGGTACCCTTCCCCAGATCTGTGCCTGGGTACAATCCTGTCTTGGAACTCTACGGACAATTCCTTCGACCTCATGGCTTGGTTTTAGCTCTGACAACTGTGGGACCTTATATAGACAGGTGTGTGCCTTTCCAAATCATGTCCAATCAATTGAATTTACCACAGGTGGACTCCAATCAAGTTGTAGAAACATCTCAAGGATGATAAATGGAAACAGGATGCACCTGAGCTCAATTTCAAGTCTCATTGTAAAGGGTCTGAATACTTATGTAAATAAGGTATTTCTGTTTTTTATTTTTCATAAATATGCAAAAATGTCTAAAAACCTGTTTTCACTTTGTCATTATGGGGTATTGTGTGTAGATTGAAGAGGGGAAAAAATAATTGAATCAATTTTAGAATAAGGCTGTAACGTAACAAAATGTGGTAAAAGGTCTAGGGGTCTGAATACTTTCTGAATGCATTATATATATTCCATTATTAAAGTGACCAGTGTTCCATGACTATGTACATAGGGCAGCAGCCTCTAAGGTGCATAGTAGAGTAAACAGGTGGTAGCCAGCTAGTGACAGTGACTAAAGTTCAGGGCAGGGTACTGGGCGGGGGCTGGCTAGTGGTGATTATTTAAGCATGTTAACCTCCGCAAGGCTGCCTGCCCAGACGGCATCCCTAGCCGCGTCCTCAGAGCATGCACAGACCAGCTGGCTGGTGTGTCTACGGACATATTCAATCTCTCCCTTTCCCAGTCTGCTGTTCCCACATGCTTCAAGATGGCAACCATTGTTCCTGTACCCAAGAAAGCAAAGGTAACTGAACTAAATGACTATCGCCCCATGGCACTCACCTCTGTCATCATGAAGTGCTTTGAGTGACTAGTCAAGGATCATATCATCTCTACCTTACCTGTCACCCTAGACCCACTTAAATTTGCTTACCGCCCCAATAGATCCACAGATGATGCAATCACCATCACACTGCACACTGCCCTATTCCATCTGGACAAGAGGAATACCTATGTAAGAATGCTGTTCATTGACTATAGCTCAGCATTCAACACCATAGTACCCTCCAAGCTCATCATTAAGCTTGAGGCCCTGGGTCTGAACCCCGCCCTGTTCAACTGGGTCCTGGACTTCCTGATGGGCCGCCCCCAGGTGGTGAAGGTAGGAAACATCATCTCCACTTCGCTGATCCTCAACACTGGGGCCCCACAAGGGTGCGTATTCAGCCCCCTCCTGTACTCCCTGTTCACCCATGACTGCATGGCCAAGCACGCCTCCAACTCAATCATCAAGTTTGCAGACGACACAACAGTAGTTGGCTTGATTACCAACAATGATGAGACCACCTACAGGGAGGAGATGAGGGCTCTGGGAGTGTGGTGCCAGGAAAATAACCTCTCACTCAACGTCAACAAAACAAAGGAGATGATCGTGGACTTCAGGAAACAGCAGAGGGTGCACCCCCCTATCCACATCGACGGGACCGCAGTGGAGAAGTTGGAAAGCTTCAAGTTCCTTGGCGTACACATCACTGACAAACTGAAATGGTCCACCCACGCAGACAGTGTGGTGAAGAAGGCACAACAGAGCCTCTTCAACCTCAGGAGGCTTATGAAATTTGGCTTGGCACCTAAAAACCCTCATAAACCTTTACAGATGCACAATTGATAGCATCCTGTCGGGCTGTATCATCGCATGGTATGGCAACTGCACCGCCTGCAACCGCAGGGCTCTCCAGAGGGTGGTGCGGTCTGCCGAACGCATTACCGGAGCCAAACTACCCTCCCTCCAAGATACCTACAACACCCGATGTCACAGGAAGGCCAAAAAGATAATCAAGGACATCAACCACCCGAGCCACTGCCTGTTCACCCCGATATCATCCAGAAGGAGAGGTCAGTACAGGTGCATCAAAGCTGGGACCGAGAGAATGAAAAACAGCTTCTATCTCAAGGCCATCAGACTGTTAAATAGCCATCACTAGCACATTAGAGGCTGCTGCTTCCTATTGAAATCACTGGCCACTTTAAGAAATTGAACACTAGTCACTTTAATAATGTTTACATATCTTGCACTACTCATCTCATATGTATATACTGTATTCTATTCTATAATATTCGACTGTATTTTCAATGCACCTGTACTGACCTCACCTTCTGGATGGTAGTGAGTGAACAGGACATAGCTCGGGTGGCTGAGGTCCTTAATTATCTTTTTGGCCTTCCTGTGACACCGGGTGTTGTAGATGTCCTGGAGGGCAAGCAGTGTGCCCCTGGTGATGCGTTGGGCAGACCACACCACCCTCTGGAGAGCCCTTTGGTTGCGGATGGTGCAGTTGCTGTACCAGGTGGTGATACAGCCCGACAGGATGCTCTCAACGGTGCTTCTGTAAAAATGTGTGAGGGTGTTAGGGGCCAAGCCAAATTTCTTCAGCCTGCTGATGTTGAACAGGTGCTTTTGCACCTTCGTCACTACACTGTCTGTGTGGGTGGATCATTTCAGATTGTCAGTGTAGTGTACACAGAGGAACTTTAAGGTTTTCACCTTCTCCACTGCGGCCCCGTCAATGTGGATGGGGGAGTGCACCCTCTGCTGTCTCCTGTCTCCTGAAGTCCACGATCAGCTCCTTCAATATTATTTTCCTGGCACCACTCCGCCAGCGCCCTCACCTCCTCCCTGTAGGCTGTCTCGTCGTTGTTGGTAATCAGTCTGCAAACATGATGATTGAGTTGGAGACCTGCATGGCCACGCAGTCATGGGTGAACAGGGAGTACAGGAGGGGGCTAAGCATAAACCCTTGTGGGGCCCCTGTGTTGAGGCTCAGCATAGTGTAGATGTTGTTGCCTACCTTCACCTCCTGGGGGCAGCCCATCAGGAAGTCCAGGACCCAGTTGCACAGGGCGGGGTTCAGACCCAGGGCCCCAAGCATAATGATGAGCTTGGAGAGTCCTATAGTGTTGAAGGCTGAGTTGTAGTCAATGAACAGCATTCTTACATAGGTATTCCTCTTGTCCAGATGGGACAGGGCAGTGTGCAGTGCGATGGAAATTGCATTATTTGTGGATCTATTGGGGCGGTATAATAATTGCAGTGGGTCTAGGTGTCGGGTGAGGTGGATGTGATATGATCCTTGATTAACTAATCTCTCAAAGCACTTCATTATGAAAGAAGTGAGTGCTAAGGGGCGATAGTCATTTAGTTCAGTTACCTTCATTTTCTTGGGTACAGGAACAGTGGTGGACATCTTGAAGCAATTGGGGACAACAGTCTGGGATAGGGAGAGATTGAATATGTCCATAAACACTCCAGCCAGCTGTCTGCGCATGCTCTGAGGACGCGGTTAGGGATGCCGTCTGGGCTGGCAGCCATGCCAGGGTTAAATGTCTTACTCACGTCGGCCGTGGAAAACGAGAGCTCACAGTCCACGGGAGCGTTGGTGGCCCGAGTCGGTGGCACTGTGTTTCCCTCAAAGCGGGCGAAGAAGGTGTTTAGCTTGTCCGGGAGCAAGACGTCGGTGTCCGCAACGTGGCTGGTTTTCCCGTTATAATCTGTGATTGTCTGCAGTCCCTGCCACATACGTCTCATATCTGAGCCATTTAATTGAATTGCGACTCCACTTTGTCTCTGTACTGTTTTGCCTGTTTGATTGCCTTACGGGGGACTGTTTGTACTTGACCATATTCCCAGTCACCGTGGTTAAATGCAGTGGTTCGCGCTTTCAGTTTTGCGCGAATTCTCACCTTTACTGTTAAGACGAAGTTGCACGTTCTACCAACAAAATATAATCTAGCACTCTGGTACCCTGCAAACCATGACCCATGACCCATTTTGACCTGATAGCCAGCGAGGTGAAACAAGTAGTCTTACCGACAGCACACATGCATAAACATTCTTGTGTAAGGGGACGCTGGTTTGATGTTGATGATGATGTGTTTTCCTGTGTGCCAAATACGCCAGATATTGTTGTTGTGGGGGGAGGCCAGGGGGAGATGCTCATTTTGGAAGTGGCTGCTCATTTGTCGGCTACATAGAGCAGACCTTTGCCGAGAAGCTGCTTAAATACCAGCCCCTCGTGGCACGCTTGAACATCCTCGGTTGTAGGTACAAGCTGGTGGCGCTGATATTTGGCAGTCTCTGCCACCTACACAGGCGTGCAGTGTGTGGCCTCCAGATTGTGGGCCTGACAAAAACTAGGGCAAAGCAATTGGCTAGGTACTGCTCTGTTTCAGCTGTCATGGGCAGCCTAGCTGTTTGGAGAAGGAGGTGCTTTCTGTACCCTTGAGTGCCATGCATCAGGGACCTTTGAACTGTTTGGATCTTTTTTTTTTTGTAAATTTGATTGGTGGATTCAAATAAAGTATTTAAAATGTGTGTGTGTGTGTGTGTGTGGATCTGTGTAAGTCTGTGTATGTGTGTGTGTGTGTGTGTCTGTGTGTGTGTGTGTGTGTGTGTGTGTGGATTTTGATCGGCCTAATTCTGCTCTGCATGCATTATTTGGTGTTTTACATTGTACACGGAGGACATTTTTGCAGAATTCTGCATGCAGTCTCAATTTGGTGTTTGTCCCATTTTGTGAATTCTTGGTTGGTTTAAGCCGAGGTATGTATAGTTTTTTGTGTGCTCTAGGGCAATGGTGTCTAGATGGAATTTGTATTTGTGGTCCTGGCAACTGGACCTTTTTTGGAACACCATTATTTTTGTCTTACTGAGATTTACAGCCAGGGCCCAGGTCTGAAAGAATCTGTGCAGAAGATCTAGGTGCTGCTGTAGATCCTCCTTGGTTGGGGACAAAATCACCAGATCATCAACAACAGTAGACATTTGACTTCAGATTCTAGTACGGTGAGGCCGGGTGCTGTAGACCGTTCTAGTGCCCTTCGCCAATTCGTTGATATACTGTATATGTTGAAGAGGGTGGGGCTCAAACTGCATCCCTGTCTCACCCCACGGCCTTGTAGAAAGAAATGTGTGTGTTTTTTGCCAATTTTAACCGCACACTTGTTGTTTTTGTACATGGATTTTAGAATGTTGTATGTTTTTTTCCCCCAACAACACTTTCCATCAATTTGTATAGAAGACCCTAATGCCAAATTGAGTCAAATGCTTTTTTGAAATCAACAAAGCATGAGAAGACTTTGCCTTTGTTTTGGTTTGTTTGTTTGTCAATTAGGGTGTGCATGGTGAATATGGGGATGGACCATTCTGAATAATAATAATCATAATACTGTGAATCCTGCTGAGCCTGCTTCCTCTTATCTTTGCTATTCCACTTCTAAATTCTACATTCTATTTTAGAAGGCAGGAGGTTTGAAACAGAACAGCACCAGCTGCGTCCTACTCGGCCTGCCTCTTTATCATACCATAAATAAACACTGTACAGGTAACTTATGGGAGATTCTGGAGCGGCTCCTTTCACAGCGTTTTCCACCACCATCAACGAAAATAATGATGTCGCATCCCTCCAATAGAGTTCTAGACACTTGTAGAATCCATGCCAAGGTGCATTGAAGCTATTCTGGCTTGTGGTGGCCCAACACCCTATTAAGACACTTCATGTTGGTGTTTCCTTTATTTTGGCATTTACCTGTACTGTATATCAGATCAACAGACAATGTCTAGGTCTACAGTGTATATAAGAGTATGTAAAACAGCTGTATCACTCCTGTAAATTACAGTAGCCTGTCTTGTATGACAAGCTCTTCAACACGTGAATTGAAACAGACCTGTATCATGTGGCCACAGCATAACGTTTTTTAGTGGATAGTGAATGAATGCAGTAGTGGATGTGATATCAGTCTTTATATCTATCTCAGGAAACCATTTTAATATAATAGCCATTGTTATACAGCCTGAAGCTGTTTGAGGGTTGTGTATTTCACCACAGGTTTGTGTGTATGAGACAGCACCTCTCCCAAAACAGTCTCACACAGCGAGGCAAGGACTACAATACATACAGAATAACTGCAAAGGGCAAAGCAACAGACAGAGTATAATTCTCTATGTCACATAGCCATATACTTCCTCAGCTGTCAGGTTGTGTGTGTGTGTGTGTGTACAAAATTATTGGTCAGTAATACTCAGTCTCTCGCTCTCCTTCCTTTTACATCTCTCTCTGTCTCAGTCTCCTCATTGCTCTCATCCCTCCCCCATGTCTCCCCTCCTCTCTCTCTCCTTCTCCCCCCTTTCTCTTTCCCATCCCTCTCTCTTTCCCTCTCCACCTTCTCTACTATCTCGCTCTCTTTCACTCTCCCTCTCTCTCTCTCTTGTGAGCAGCATGGTTTTCAGGAGTGTGTGTGATCTGAATTTCAACATCTGTGTCTGTCTAACGCACAGCCTCCTGGGAGTTCTGTCTAGTCCAGAGTTGTTGTTGTTTTCTCTCTCTCTCTCTCTCTCTCTCTCTCTCTCTCTCTCTCTCTCTCTCTCTCTCTCAATTAAATTCAATGTAAGGGCTTTACTGGCATGGGAAACATATGTTCACATTGCCAAAGCAAGTGAAGTAGACAGTAAGTAAAAGTGAAATAAACAATAAAAGTTAACAGTAAACATTACACTCAGAAGTTCCAAAAGAATAAAGACATTTCAAAAGTCATATTATGTATATATACAGTCTTGTAACAATGTGCAAATAGTTAAAGTACAAATGGGAAAATAAATAAACATAAATATGGGTTGTATTTACAATGGTGTTTGTTCCTCACTGGTTGCCCTTTTCTTGTGGCAACAGGTCACAAATCTTGCTGCTCTGATGGCACACTGTGGTATTTCACCCAGTAGATAAGGGAGTTTATCAAAATTGGGTATGTTTTCGAATTCTTTGTGGATCTGTGTAATCTGAGGGAAATATGTGTCTCTAATATGGTCATACATTTGGCAGGAGTTTAGGAATTGCAGCTCAGTTTCCACCTCCTTTTGTGGGCAGTGTGCACATAGCCTGTCTTCTCTTGAGAGCCAGGTCTGCCTACGGCGGCCTTTCTCAATAGCAAGGCTATGCTCACTGAGTCTGTACATAGTCAAAGCTTTCCTTAAGTTTGGGTCAGTCACAGTGGTCAGGTATTCTGCCACTGTGTACTCTCTGTTTAGGGCCAAATAGCCTTCTAGTTTGCTCTGTTTTTTTTTTGTTAATTCTTTCCGATGTGTCAAGTAATTCTCTTTTTGTTTTCTCATGATTTGGTTGTGTCTAATTGTGTTGTTGTCCTGGGGCTCTGTGGGGTCTGTTTGTGTTTGTGAACAGAGCCCCAGGACCAGCTTGCTTAGGGGACTCTTCTCCAAGTTCATCTCTCTGTAGGTGATGGCTTTGTTATGGAAGGTTTGGGAATCGCTTCCTTTAAAGTGGTTATAGAATTGAACGGCTCTTTTCTGGATCTCTCTCTCCCTCTTTCTCTCTCATGCCCTGGTGGTAAAGTTAAAACACACACAGCCACATTCCCTGACTACCGACCTGCCAACCAACGTACACACATCTACCATTCATTGCCTCCAGTGATAATATTTGCACAATGTGTGGCACTGTAAACATGAAGCTAACGTTGATCTGACCAGGCAGACCGGGATGGCATAGTGATGTATGGGGATGGACCATTCTGAATAATAATAATCATAATACTGTGAATCCTGCTGAGCCTGCTTCCTCTTATCTTTGCTATTCCACTTCTAAATTCTACATTCTATTTTAGAAGGCAGGAGGTTTGAAACAGAACAGCACCAGCTGCGTCCTACTCGGCCTGCCTCTTTATCATACCATAAATAAACACTGTACAGGTAACTTATGGGAGATTCTGGAGTGGCTCCTTTGACAGCGTTTTCCACCACCATTAACGAAAAGAATGATGTCGCATCCCTCCAATAGAGTTCTAGACACTTGTGGAATCCATGCCAAGGTGCATTGAAGCTGTTCTGGCTTGTGGTGGCCCAACACCCTATTAAGACACTTCATGTTGGTGTTTCCTTTATTTTGGCATTTACCTGTACTGTATATCAGATCAACAGACAATGTCTAGGTCTACAGTGTATATAAGAGTATGTAAAACAGCTGTATCACTCCTGTAAATTACAGTAGCCTGTCTTGTATGACAAGCTCTTCAACACGTGAATTGAAACAGACCTGTATCATGTGGCCACAGCATAACGTTATTTAGTGGATAGTGAATGAATGCATTAGTGGATGTGATATCAGTCTTTATATCTATCTCAGGAAACCATTTTAATATAATAGCCATTGTTATACAGCCTGAAGCTGTTTGAGGGTTGTGTATTTCACCACAGGTTTGTGTGTATGAGACAGCACCTCTCCCAAAACAGTCTCACACAGCGAGGCAAGGACTACAATACATACAGAATAACTGCAAAGGGCACAGCAACAGACAGAGTATAATTCTCTATGTCACATAGCCACATACTTCCTCAGCTGTCAGGTTGTGTGTGTGTACAAAATTATTGGTCAGTAATACTCAGTCTCTCGCTCTCCTTCCTTTTACATCTCTCTCTGTCTCAGTCTCCTCATTGCTCTCATCCCTCCCCCATGTCTCCCCTCCTCTATCTCTCCCTCTCCCCCCTTTCTCTTTCCCATCCCTCTCTCTTTCCCTCTCCACCTTCTCTACTATCTCGCTCTCTTTCACTCTCCCTCTCTCTCTCTCTTGTGAGCAGCATGGTTTTCAGGAGTGTGTGTGATCTGAATTTCAACATCTGTGTCTGTCTAACGCACAGCCTCCTGGGAGTTCTGTCTAGTCCAGAGTTGTTGTTGTTTTCTCTCTCTCTCTCTCTCTCTCTCTCTCTCTCTCCCTCTCTCTCAATTAAATTCAATTTAAGGGCTTTACTGGCATGGGAAACATATGTTCACATTGCCAAAGCAAGTGAAGTAGACAGTAAGTAAAAGTGAAATAAACAATAAAAGTTAACAGTAAACATTACACTCAGAAGTTCCAAAAGAATAAAGACATTTCAAAAGTCATATTATGTATATATACAGTCTTGTAACAATGTGCAAATAGTTAAAGTACAAATGGGAAAATAAATAAACATAAATATGGGTTGTATTTACAATGGTGTTTGTTCCTCACTGGTTGCCCTTTTCTTGTGGCAACAGGTCACAAATCTTGCTGCTCTGATGGCACACTGTGGTATTTCACCCAGTAGATAAGGGAGTTTATCAAAATTGGGTATGTTTTCGAATTCTTTGTGGATCTGTGTAATCTGAGGGAAATATGTGTCTCTAATATGGTCATACATTTGGCAGGAGTTTAGGAATTGCAGCTCAGTTTCCACCTCCTTTTGTGGGCAGTGTGCACATAGCCTGTCTTCTCTTGAGAGCCAGGTCTGCCTACGGCGGCCTTTCTCAATAGCAAGGCTATGCTCACTGAGTCTGTACATAGTCAAAGCTTTCCTTAAGTTTGGGTCAGTCACAGTGGTCAGGTATTCTGCCACTGTGTACTCTCTGTTTAGGGCCAAATAGCCTTCTAGTTTGCTCTGTTTTTTTTTGTTAATTCTTTCCGATGTGTCAAGTTATTCTCTTTTTGTTTTCTCATGATTTGGTCGTGTCTAATTGTGTTGTTGTCCTGGGGCTCTGTGGGGTCTGTTTGTGTTTGTGAACAGAGCCCCAGGACCAGCTTGCTTAGGGGACTCTTCTCCAAGTTCATCTCTCTGTAGGTGATGGCTTTGTTATGGAAGGTTTGGGAATCGCTTCCTTTAAAGTGGTTATAGAATTTAACGGCTCTTTTCTGGATCTCTCTCTCCCTCTTTCTCTCTCATGCCCTGGTGGTAAAGTTAAAACACACACAGCCACATTCCCTGACTACCGACCTGCCAACCACCGTACACACATCTACCATTCATTGCCTCCAGTGATAATATTTGCACAATGTGTGGCACTGTAAACATGAAGCTAACGTTGATCTGACCAGAAAGACCGGGATGGCATAGTGATGTATGGGGATGGACCATTCTGAATAATAATAATCATAATACTGTGAATCCTGCTGAGCCTGCTTCCTCTTATCTTTGCTATTCCACTTCTAAATTCTACATTCTATTTTAGAAGGCAGGAGGTTTGAAACAGAACAGCACCAGCTGCGTCCTACTCGGCCTGCCTCTTTATCATACCATAAATAAACACTGTACAGGTAACTTATGGGAGATTCTGGAGTGGCTCCTTTGACAGCGTTTTCCACCACCATTAACGAAAAGAATGATGTCGCATCCCTCCAATATAGTTCTAGACACTTGTAGAATCCATGCCAAGGTGCATTGAAGCTGTTCTGGCTTGTGGTGGCCCAACACCCTATTAAGACACTTCATGTTGGTGTTTCCTTTATTTTGGCATTTACCTGTACTGTATATCAGATCAACAGACAATGTCTAGGTCTACAGTGTATATAAGAGTATGTAAAACAGCTGTATCACTCCTGTAAATTACAGTAGCCTGTCTTGTATGACAAGCTCTTCAACACGTGAATTGAAACAGACCTGTATCATGTGGCCACAGCATAACGTTATTTAGTGGATAGTGAATGAATGCATTAGTGGATGTGATATCAGTCTTTATATCTATTTCAGGAAACGATTTGAATATAATAGCCATTGTTATACAGCCTGAAGGTATTTGAGGGTTGTGTATTTCACCACAGGTTTGTGTGTATGAGACAGCACCTCTCCCAAAACAGTCTCACACAGCGAGGCAAGGACTACAATACATACAGAATAACTGCAAAGGGCACAGCAACAGACAAAGTATAATTCTCTATGTCACATAGCCACATACAGTGGGGAAAAAAAGTATTTAGTCAGCCACCAATTGTGCAAGTTCTCCCACTTAAAAAGATGAGAGAGGCCTGTAATTTTCATCATAGGTACACGTCAACTATGACAGACAAAATGAGATTTTTTTTCTCCAGAAAGTCACATTGTAGGATTTTTAATGAATTTATTTGCAAATTATGGTGGAAAATAAGTATTTGGTCAATAACAAAAGTTTCTCAATACTTTGTTATATACCCTTTGTTGGCAATGACACAGGTCAAACGTTTTCTGTAAGTCTTCACAAGGTTTTCACACACTGTTGCTGGTATTTTGGCCCATTCCTCCATGCAGATCTCCTCTAGAGCAGTGATGTTTTGGGGCTGTCGCTGGGCAACACAGACTTTCAACTCCCTCCAAAGATTTTCTATGGGGTTGAGATCTGGAGACTGGCTAGGCCACTCCAGGACCTTGAAATGCTTCTTACGAAGCCACTCCTTCGGTTGCCCGGGCGGTGTGTTTGGGATCATTGTCATGCTGAAAGACCCAGCCACGTTTCATCTTCAATGCCCTTGCTGATGGAAGGAGGTTTTCACTCAAAATCTCACGATACATGGCCCCATTCATTCTTTCCTTTACACGGATCAGTCGTCCTGGTCCCTTTGCAGAAAAACAGCCCCAAAGCATGATGTTTCCACCCCCATGCTTCACAGTAGGTATGGTGTTCTTTGGATGCAACTCAGCATTCTTTGTCCTCCAAACACGACGAGTTGAGTTTTTACCAAAAAGTTCTATTTTGGTTTCATCTGACCATATGACATTCTCCCAATCCTCTTCTGGATCATCCAAATGCACTCTAGCAAACTTCAGACGGGCCTGGACATGTACTGGCTTAAGCAGGGGGACACGTCTGGCACTGCAGGATTTGAGTCCCTGGCGGCGTAGTGTGTTACTGATGGTAGGCTTTGTTACTTTGGTCCCAGCTCTCTGCAGGTCATTCACTAGGTCCCCCCGTGTGGTTCTGGGAATTTTGCTCACCGTTCTTGTGATAATTTTGACCCCAAGGGGTGAGATCTTGCGTGGAGCCCCAGATCAAGGGAGATTATCAGTGGTCTTGTATGTCTTCCATTTCCTAATAATTGCTCCCACAGTTGATTTCTTCAAACCAAGCTGCTTACCTATTGCAGATTCAGTCTTCCCAGCCTGGTGCAGGTCTACAATTTTGTTTCTGGTGTCCTTTGACAGCTCTTTGGTCTTGGCCATAGTGGAGTTTGGAGTGTGACTGTTTGAGGTTGTGGACAGGTGTCTTTTATACTGATAACAAGTTCAAACAGGTGCCATTAATACAGGTAACGAGTGGAGGACAGAGGAGCCTCTTAAAGAAGAAGTTACAGGTTTGTGAGAGCCAGAAATCTTGCTTGTTTGTAGGTGACCAAATACTTATTTTCCACCATAATTTGCAAATAAATTCATTAAAAATCCTACAATATGATTTTCTGGATTTTTTTTTACAGGCCTCTCTCATCTTTTTAAGTGGGAGAACTTGCACAATTGGTGGCTGACTAAATACTTTTTTCCCCCACTGTAATTCCTCAGCTGTCAGGTTGTGTGTGTGTGTACAAAATGATTGGTTAGTAATACTCAGTCTCTCACTCTCCTTCCTTTTACATCTCTCTCTGTCTCAGTCTCCTCATTGCTCTCTTTTCCCTCCCCATGTCTCCCCTCCTCTCTCTCTCCCTCTCCCCCCTTTCTCTTTCCCATCCCTCTCTCTTTCCCTCTCCACCTTCTCTACTATCTCTCTCTTTTTCACTCTCTCTCTCTCTTTCTTTCTTTCCCTCTCTCTCTCGTGAGCAGCATGGTTTTCAGGCATGTGTGTGATCTGAATTTCAACATCTGTGTCTGTTTAACGCACAACCTCCTGGGAGTTCTGTCTAGTCCAGAGTTGTTGTTGTTTTCTCTCTCTCTCTCTCTCTCTCTCTCTCTCTCTCTCTCTCTCTCTCTCTCTCTCTCTCTCTCTCCTTTGCCCACAGTTGTTATTTTCCTCATCAAATCAAATCAAATTTTATTGGCCACATGCGCCGAATACAACAGGTGCAGACATTACAGTGAAATGCTTACTTACAGCCCTTAACGAACAGTGCATTTATTTTTTTTATAAAAAAGTAAAATAAAGCAACAACAAAAAAGTGTTGAGAAAAAAAGAGCAGAAGTAAAATAAAATAACAGTATGGAGGCTATATATACAGGGGGGTACTGGTGCAGAGTCAATGTGCGGGGGCTTGTGTTTGTCTTTTGGACCTGAGAAGTCTTTTGGACCTAGACTTGGCACTCCGGTACCGCTTGCCGTGCGGTAGCAGAGAGAACAGTCTATGACTAGGGTGGCTGGAGTCTTTGACAATTTTGAGGGCCTTTCTCTGACACCGCCTGGTATAGAGGTCCTGGATGGCAGGAAGCTTGGCCCCAGTGATGTACTGGGCCGTACGCACTACCCTCTGTAGTGCCTTGCGGTCGTAGGCCAAGCAGTTGCCATACCAGGCGGTGATGCAACCAGTCTGGATGCTCTCGATGGTGCAGCTGTAGAATTTTTTGAGGATCTGAGGACCCATGCCAAATCTTTTCAGTCTCCTGAGGGGAAATAGGCTTTGTCGTGCCCTCTTCACGACTGTCTTGGTGTGTTTGGACCATGATAGTTCGTTGGTGATGTGGACACTACAGCCCCGTCGATGAGAATGGGGCGTGCACAGTCCTCTTTCTTTTCCTGTAGTCCACAATCATCTCCTTTGTCTTGTTCACGTTGAGGGAGAGGTTGTTATCCTGGCACCACACGGCCAGGTCTCTGACCTCCTACCTATAGGCTGTCTCATGCAGAGGGAGGTGTTTAGTCCCAGGATCCTTAGCTTAGTGATGAGCTTTGAGGGCACTATGGTGTTGAATGCTGAGCTGTAGTCAATGAATAGCATTCTCACGTAGGTGTTCCTCTTGTCCAGGTGGGAAAGGGCAGTGTGGAGTGCAATAGAGATTGCATCATCTGTGGATCTGTTGGGGCGGTATGCAAATTGGAGTGGGTCTAGGGTTTCTGGGATAATGGTGTTGATGTGAGCCATGACCAGCCTTTCAAAGCACTTCATGGCTACAGACGTCAGTGCTACGGGTCGGTAGCTTTTTAGGCAGGTTATCTTATTGTCCTTAGGAACAGGGACTATGGTGGTCTGCTTGAAACCTATGGTGGTCTGACTGCTCTCTGTTGTTATTTTACCCCTCATCTCAAAGCTGGCAGCGCCATTACAGAGCTGGCATTGATTGAGTCAAAATTAAATATGGTGTTCTACAGCTGTCACGGAAACAACAGAACCACTTTGAATAATCCCAGTCATTATTACATAGAATGTCGCGGCCCCGCCCGCCTATGGGAAAACAACCTGTGGTTACCTAGGTTACCCCATTTCGCTCACAGCAAAAACTTGACCTTTTTCAAATGCAATTTTGTTGTTGTCTGCTTGTTTTAGTCAATTACAAACTACATTTAAGAAAAGTACAACATGTCTAAAGATGACTTTTCAACATTGCCTGCTCCCGAGAGTTCTCACTACTTCGAAAAACATAATATTGTAGGGCTTCCCTCATGCCCCTTTTCATGACGGTGCTAGCAGCCAGGTGAGTGAGTGCTAGCTAGCTACATAACGGAACATTAAGCTAGCCAAGACCAACAACACAAACAAACGGACTATACAGCTACAAGTAGTAAGTGGGGTTATACTAAACAAGTTAAATGTCTTACCAGTGATTAAATCTTTTCCACACACTTAGCTACGTGTAGCATACTTGGACACCAGGTCCCCACATTTCCCACTCTCCCATGCCGAATAGTTGAAGCCACAGGGCTCTTCTTGCACGCTCTATTTCCCTACGAGGGAGTATTGTGCACCGTAGGTCAGGATTTTTGACCTGGTTACATGTACATTGAACAACACAGCAGCTTTTCTGCATCTTTTGTTATTTCTGTTTAACAATCAACGACGAAGTTGGCTCTTTTACAATGGGGGTCAATGGTAAATAATGTTTGTTTTCCCCAATTAGTGGGTGTGGTCGAGGGGAATTCCTTCTTATGACATGAATACCAACTCGGATTATAGCTGTGTGAGATTCTATGGTCATGAACCATTCACAGCTTCGGTTACTATGAGTGTGTTATACAGTATGTTCAGTGCTTCTGTTTAAACTACAACTACCTACTAGACTTCTCTGCCTCTCTAATGTCTACGGGGCTAATTCCAAGAGAGCTGGCCAGCAATCCCCACTGTTCTTCCCTCCCTCTCACCTCCTAGACAGAGTATTTCACTGTAGCCAGTTAAAGCAGCACTAATGCTATGGCAGTGCTCCCTCAGTAACACGTTGCCCATGGTAACAGTCACAACAGCCGGGTCACACGCGGCAGTATGTTGAACTCAGCAACCTGTCACTGGTAGCAACACAGTGAGTCATGAACAGTACATGGCCCATCTATAGGACATTTTATCAGGCGTCCATCACATCTTTGTTTGATTGTCTCGAATAAAGATATTTAAGCTCACCACCATCTTACAAGCAGTCTATTACATAAAAAATGTGACAAATACAATCGCATGCACACAAACACAATCCCATGCATATAAACACAATCACATGCACACAAACACAAACACAATCACATGCACACAAACACAATCACATGCACACAAACACAATCACATGCACACAATCACATGCACACAAACACAATCACATGCACACAAACACAATCACATGCACACAAACACAATATCATCCACACAAACACAATCACATGCACACAAACACAATCACATGCACACAAACACAATATCATGCACATAAACACAATCACATGCACACAAACACATTATCATGCACACAATCACAATCACATGCACACAAACACAATATCATGCACACAAACATAATATCATGCACACAAACACAATATCATGCACACAAACACAATCACATGCACACAAACACAATCACATGCACTCAAACACAATCCTCCACAACAGGCACTTGCACAGATAGAGCACTAGGGGTAGTAGAGCACCTATCCTTTTGCACTTCTATGAAAAATAAGCACTTTCCCCGCCAAAGGTTTGTGCACCGCCCTGCTCCACAACATATGTGTTCAGTTGTGTAAGCAGCACGTGAGTCTTTGATGGTAGGTAGCCTAGCGGTTAAACGTGTTGGGCCAGTAACTGAAAGGTTGCTGGTGTGAATCCCTGAGCAGACTAGGTGAAAAATCTGTTGATGTGGCCTTGAGCAACGCACTTAACTGGCTAGTGATTCGATGTGTAACTAGCCAGCCAGAGAGGGCTGCTGCGGGATTGCTATTATACCAGTAAAATGTAGCTAGCTATAATTATTAGCTAGCTAGATGACAGACAGACAGACAGACAGACAGACAGACAGACAGACAGACAGACAGACAGACAGACAGACAGACAGACAGACAGACAGACAGACAGACAGACAGACAGACAGACAGACAGACAGACAGACAGACAGACAGACAGACAGACAGACAGACAGACAGACAGACAGACAGACAGACAGACAGACAGACAGACAGACAGACAGATAGATAGATAGATAGATAGATAGATAGATAGATAGATAGATAGATAGATAGATAGATAGATAGATAGATAGATAGATAGATAGATAGATAGATAGATAGATAGATAGATAGATAGATAGATAGATAGATAGATAGATAGATAGATAGATAGATAGATAGATAGATAGATAGATAGATAGATAGATAGATAGATAGATAGATAGATAGACTATGTGTATTAGGCTACAGGCCTAGTGAAATGTAGTACAGAAGAAATGTAAGTTGTAAAAGCCAATTATTGTTATAATATGCCTTATTCGTATCATATTTTGTAATTCCAGTTACATTTTTATGACAATATCCCTGAGATGAATGTTATATATAATGTTTTGGTTATAATAGCTACAGTGCCTTCAGAAATTATTCACACCACTTTACTTATTCCACATTTTGTTGTGTTACTAAGTGGGATTAAAATGGATTTAATTGTCATTTTTTTGTTAACGATCTATACAAAATGCTCTGTAATGTTAAGGTTGTTTTTATTTTTATTGTGGAAAATAAAACACTAATATATCTTGATTAGATACACTAAATGCTCGTCGAACATCTCATTCCAAAATCATGGGCATTAATATGGAGTTGGTCCCCCCTTTGCCGCTATAACAGCCTCCACTCTTCTGTGAAGGATTTCCAATAGATTTTGGAACATTGCTGCATTAGTGAGGTCGGGCACTGATGTTGGGCAGTTAGGCCTGGCTCGCAGTCGACGTTCCAATTCATCCCAAATGTGTTCGATGGGGTTGAGGTCAGGGCTCTGTGCAGGCCAGTCAAGTTCTTCCACACCTATCTCACTTTGTGCACGGGGGCATTGTCATGCTGAAACTGGAAAGGGCCTTCCCCAAGCTGTTGCCACAAAGTTGGAAGCAAAGAATCGTTTATGTAGCATTACGTTTTCCCTTCACTGGAACTAAGGGGCCTAACCATGAAAAACAGCCCAAGACCATTATTCCACCTCCACCAAACTTTACAGTTGCCACTATGCATTCGACCAAACTCAGATTTGTCCGTCGGACTGCCAAATGGTGAAGCGTGATTCATCATTCCAGAGAACGCGTTTCCACTGCTGCAGAGTCCAGCGGCGGCGAGCTTTACACCACTCCAGCTGACGCTTGGCATTGCGTATGGTGATCTTAGGCTTGTGTGCGGCTGCTCGGCCATGGAAACCCATTTCATTAAGTTCCCGATGAACAGTTATTGTGATGACGTAGCTTCCAGAGGCAGTTTGGAACTCGGTAGTGAGTGTTGCAATCGAGGACAGACGATTTCTACGCGCTACGCGCTTCACCACTCAACGGTCCCATTCTGTGAGCTTATGTGGCCTACCACTTCGCAGCTGAGCCATTGTTGCTCCAAGACGTTTCCACTTCACAATAACAGAGCTTACAGATGACCGGGGCAGATCTAGCAGGGCAGAAATGTGACACTACTGACTTGTTGGAAAGTTGGCATCCTATGACGATGCCATGTTGAATGTCACTGAGCTCTTCAGTAAGGCCATTCTACTGATAATGTTTGTCTATGGAGATTGCATGGCTGTGTGCTCAATTTTATACACCTGACAGCAACTGGTGTGGCTGAAATAGCCGAATTAACTAATTTGAAGTGGTGTTCACATACTTTTGTATATATAGTGTAAGTATTCAACCCCCTGAGTAGTAGCTGTTAGAATCACCTTTGGCAGTGATGAACCCACCACCTTGGCATTGCAAGCGCCATGCTCTACCAACTGAGCTACAGGGGACTGAACCAAATTTTCCTCAAGGATTTGGCCTGTGCTAAGCTTGTTTCTGTTTCTTTTTATCAACCCCCAAAAAAACTCCTAGTCCTTGCCGATGACAAGCATACCCATAACCTGATGCAGCCACCACCATGCTTGAAAATATGAAGTGGTATTCATTGATGTGTTGTGTTGGATTTCGACAAAAAGTTAATTTTTTTGTCACATTTGTTGTAGCCTTATTGCAAACAGGATGAATGCTTTGGAATAATGTTATTCTGTAAAAGCTTCAATCTTATCACTCTGTCATTTATGTTATTATTGTGGAGTAACTACAATGTTGTTGATCCATCCTCAGTTATTTCCTATCACAATCATTAAACTCTGTAACTGTTGTAACCATTGGCCTCATGGTGAAATCTCTGAGCGGTTTCCTTCCTCTCCAGCAACTGAGTTAGGAAGGGTGCCTGTATCTTTGTAGTGACTGGGTGTATTGATGCACCATCCAAAGTGTAATTAATAACTGCACCATGTTTAAAGGGATATTCAATGCCTGCTTTTTCTTTACTCATCTACCATTAGGTGCCCTTCTTTGCGAACCACTGGAAAACCTCCCTGGTCTTTCTGGTTGAATCTGTGCTCGACTGAGGGACCTTACAGATAAGTGTATGTGTGGGGTACAGAGATTCGGTAGTCATTTAAAAATCATGTTAACCCCCTACAGTTGATTGATGCGCCAGTGCGTCAATCTAAGTTACAAAACTCCCCATCACAATCCGTCAGTTTAAGCTAGAGAAATCTGTTTCAATCCACTGCATCTGCCAGTGTCGCACTTCCGCATCTGCGGTGGAAGGTGGAAGAGCTAGAGCGGTGTTTGTGTGACCATGGAAATCCCGAAAATCGGTCTTCTCACGTAAACGTCTGTATCGTCCAAACGGTTTGACATACAAACTATTATGATTTTCTATTGAAAGGCAAGATTCTCACGAACACGATGGTGTTCTCCGTTTTGTTCTACGGCCTCCACAAGTGTCACGGGACTCGTATGAAGATAACCGTTTTTTTTTATTATGGAAGTATGAAGGTAGTGTTGTGCCTACCCAAAAAAAGGGGTTAAATATGTGAACAAAATATATATATTTCCTGAGTTTTTGTATATCTCCTAGATTTAGGACAGACACTTCAAAACCTTGTTTCTTATGACTGCCATTTATGAATGTGTTATTCAATGCGTTTCTATGGGCTTTAGTAGTAAAGGCCAAAATCAATATTTTATCAAATCATTTTTAAAATATCATTTTTTATCCCAAAAGGGGTCCTAAAATTCAAAATCAAATAGCTAAATTATCCATAGTATGACCATCTTAAAACAATCCCATATGTCAGCTTAGCACTAATTAAACACTATTATTGCACACTTATTAAGCACATTTATACTCCTGAACTTATTTAGGCTTGCCATAACAAAAGGGTTGAATACTTATTGACTCAAGACATTTCAGATTTTCATTTTGAATTATTTTTGTAAACATTTCTAAAAACATAATTCCACTTTGACATTATGGGGTATTGTGACACAGAAGTGACACAACATCTCAATTTAATCAATTTTAAATTCAGGCTGTAACACAACAAAATGTGTAAAAAAAATCAATGGGTGTGAATACTTTCTGTAACTTGCACTTTGTTTTCAGGTTTTAATGATACAATGTATTCCCCTAACCTTATTCTTCCAATACAGTTATTGTTTTATTAATATTATATTACTTGTGTATGTCTTTCCTTGTCAATTGTAAGACTAAATGCCATTTGTAATATGTGATGGTGCATATGTGTTTAATATACTACATCTGAGGTAAAGGAGTCAATGGAACACAGATGTTCTATTGACCAGATTGGCACACATTCAACACATCTGTTCTAACGAAGTGGATATTTGTCAAATCCATCATGATTTATGTATTGTAACAGGCCTGCGATGAGGTTACTTAAGTCCGATTTGGATATATTTGGCTGTTTTTGCTGCATTTTATGTAGAAGTTGTTCCTTGTTCCTTTTCAGAAGTGACTGCTAAATGCTAACTCCCATTCGTATAAGCTGGTTAGCATACAGTGAGGGAAAAAAGTATTTGATCCCCTGCTGATTTTGTACGTTTGCCCACTGACAAAGAAATGATCAGTCTATAATTTTAATGGTAGGTTTATTTGAACAGTGAGAGACAGAATAACAACAAAAACATCCTGAAAAACGCATGTCAAAAATGTTATAAATTGATTTGCATTTTAATGAGGGAAATAAGTATTTGACCCCCTCTCAATCAGAAAGATTTCTGGCTCCCAGGTGCCTTTTATACAGGTAATGAGATGAGATTAGGAGAACACTCTTAAAGGGAGTGCTCCTAATCTCAGCTTGTTACCTGTATAAAAGACACCTGTCCACAGAAGCAATCAATCAATCAGATTCCAAACTCTCCACCATGGCCAAGACCAAAGAGCTCTCCAAGGATGTCAGGGACAAGATTGTAGACCTACACAAGGCTGGAATGGGCTACAAGACCATCGCCAAGCAGCTTGGTGCGACTATTCGCAAATGGAAGAAACACAAAAGAACTGTCAATCTCCCTCGGGCCTGGGGCTCCATGCAAGATCTCACCTTATGGAGTTGCAATGATCATGAGAATGGTGAGGAATCAGCCCAGAACTACACGGGAGGATCTTGTCAATGATCTCAAGGCAGCTGGGACCATAGTCACCAAGAAAACAATTGGTAACACACTACGCCGTGAAGGACTGAAATCCTGCAGCGCCCGCAAGGTCACCCTGCTCAAAAAAGCACATATACATGCCCGTCTGAAGTTTGCCAATGAACATCTGAATGATTTAGAGGAGAACTGGGTGAAAGTGTTGTGGTCAGATGAGGCCAAAATGGAGCTCTTTGGCATCAACTCAACTCGCCGTGTTTGGAGGAGGAGGAATGCTGCCTATGACCCCAAGAACACCATCCCCACCGTCAAACATGGAGGTGGAAACATTATGCTTTGGGGGTGTTTTTCTGCTAAGGGGACAGGACAACTTCACTGCATCAAAGGGACGATGGACGGGGCCATACCGTCAAATCTTGGGTGAGAACCTTCTTCCCTCAGCCAGGGCATTGAAAATGGGTCGTGGATGGGTATTCCAGCATGACAATGACCCAAAACACACGGCCAAGGCAACAAAGGAGTGGCTCAATAAGAAGCACATTAAGGTCCTGGAGTGGCCTAGCCAGTCTCCAGACCTTAATCCCATAGAAAATCTGTGGAGGGAGCTGAAGGTTCGAGTTGCCAAACGTCAGCCTCAAAAACTTAATGACTTGGAGAAGATCTGCAAAGAGGAGTGGGGCAAAATCCCTCCTGAGATGTGTGCAAACCTGGTGGCCAACTACAAGAAACGTCTGACCTCTGTGATTGCCAACAAGGGTTTTGCCACCAAGTACTAAGTCATGTTTTGCAGAGGGGTCAAATACTTATTTCCCTCATTAAAATACAAATCAATTTATAACATTTTTGACATGCGTTTTTCTGGATCTTGCATGGAGCCCCAGGCCGAGGGAGATTGACAGTCTTTTGTGTTTCTTCCATTTGCGAATAATCGCACCAACTGTTGTCACCTTCTCACCAAGCTGCTTGGCGATGGTCTTGTAGCCCATTCCAGCCTTGTATAGGTCTACAATCTTGTCCCTGACATCCTTGGAGAGCTCTTTGGTCTTGGCCATGGTGGAGAGTTTGGAATCTGATTGATTGATTGCTTCTGTGGACAGGTGTCTTTTATACAGGTAACAAACTGAGATTAGGAGCGCTCCCTTTAAGAGTGTGCTCCTAATCTCAGCTCGTTACCTGTATAAAAGACACCTGGGAGCCAGAAATCTTTCTGATTGAGAGGGGGTCAAATACTTATTTCCCTCATTAAAATGCAAATCAATTTATAACATTTTTGACATGCGTTTTTCTGCATTTTTTTGTTGTTATTCTGTCTCTCACTGTTCAAATAAACCTACCATTAAAATTATAGACTGATCATTTCTTTGTCAGTGGGCAAACGTACAAAATCAGCAGGGGATCAAATACCTTTTTCCCTCACTGTAGCTAGCATACAGAAATCGGTGGTGGTAGTCAAAGTCATTTTTAACTGTAATGCAGTTGATTGGTAACAATGACATGAACATGTGTTGACATCCATTCAAGCATTATACTCTGATTTTTATCTCAACATAGTGTAAAATACACATATTGTCATGCCCTGACTCAGGGGACGCTTAAATGTTGAGTCAGGGTGTGTATATTCTTTGTTGTGTGTTTTCTATGTTTCGATCTATTATGTGTAGATCTATGTTGGCCGGTGTGGTTCCCAATCAGAGGCAGCTGTCGTTCGTTGTCTCTGATTGGGGATCATACTTAGGCAGCCTATTGGCACTAGTGGGTTGTGGGATCTTGTTCCGGTTAAGGTATGTTGTGTGTGCTACCTTGGACTTCACGTTTCGTTTCCGTTGTTGTTTTGTCGTGTGTTTATTTAGTTTAATAAACATGTACGTATATCACGCTGCGCCTTGGTCTGACCCGTCATTCAACGAACGTGACACATATAAACCATAGCGTAAATACAGGCAGATTATATGGTGAAATAAGTGTAGCCAGTTACAATTGTAATGGCTTAGCAGATAATAACAAAAGAAGAACAATATTTACATGGCTCAAAGAGAAGGAATATAATATATATTGTTTACAGGAAACTCATTCAACAATTCTAGATGATGTTGCGTGGAAAAAGGAATGGGGGGGGCGAAATATACTTCTCCCATGGGCAAAGAAACTCAAAAGGGGTGATGATATTAATTAACAGTAATTTCGATCCGAATGTGCAAATTGTCCAAACAGATACGCAAGGTAGATGGATTATTTTAAATATGTTATTGGACCATAAACAGATATGGCTCATTAACCTTTACGGACCAAATAATGATGATCCACACTTTTTTGACAATATATATAAATGTAAAGATATAATAAATGATCAACCCTGCAAGCAATTCAAGACTCTATTATTATGGTGGGAGATTATAATACCGTTTTAAATAGCTCAATGGACCGTAAAGGAAATCACACTACAAACAATCACCCTCATGCTCTTATGGAAATCATGAATGTCATGGATACATTAGAACTAGTAGATATATGGAGGCTTAAATATCCTGATCTAGTGAGATATACATGGCGGAGACTCAATCAAGCTAGTCGTCTTGACTTCTTTCTTATGTCATTCTCGTTGGCACCAAAAGTTTAAAAAGTGTTGATAGGGGACAGAATGCGGTCGGACCATCATATAATTGGCATATACATTACTCTTACTGGATTTCCACGTGGGCGAGGATATTGGAAATTTAATCAAAGCCTATTGGATGATAACTTGTTTTTAACAAGGACAGAGGAATTCATAACTGATTTTTTCCGACATAACATAGGTACAGCAAATCCCCTTATTGTATGGGACACCTTTAAATGTGCCTTTAGAGACCATGCAATTCAGTACTCATCTCGAAAACAAAAGCAATTTAGGTCAAGAGTCCATACTGTCACGCCCTGACTCAGGGGACGCTTATATGTTGAGTCAGGGTGTGTATATTCTTTGTGGTGTTTATTCAATGGGTGTTATTCTAGTATGTATAGTTCTATGTTGGCCGGTGTGGTTCCCAATCAGAGGCAGCTGATGCTCGTTGTCTCTGATTGGGGACCACACTTAGGTGCCTATTGGAACTGTCTAGTTGTGGGATCTTGTTCCGGGTAAGGTTCGTTGTATGTACAACCTTAGGACTTCACGTTTCGTTTGTTTACTGTTTTGTCGTGTGTTTATTAAGTGTAAATAAACATGTGCGTATATCACGCTGCGCCTTGGTCTGACCCGTCATTAAACGAACGTGACACATACAGTGGGGAAAAAAAGTATTTAGTCAGCCATCAATTGTGCAAGTTCTCCCACTTAAAAAGATGAGAGAGGCCTGTAATTTTCATCATAGGTACACGTCAACTATGACAGACAAATTGAGAAAAAAATATACAGAAAATCACATTGTAGGATTTTTAATGAATTTATTTGCAAATTATGGTGGAAAATAAGTATTTGGTCACCTACAAACAAGCAAGATTTCTGGCTCTCACAGACCTGTAACTTCTTCTTTAAGAGGCTCCTCTGACCTCCACTCGTTACCTGTATTAATGGCACCTGTTTGAACTTGTTATCAGTATAAAAGACACCTGTCCACAACCTCAAACAGTCACACTCCAAACTCCACTATGGCCAAGACCAAAGAGCTGTCAAAGGACACCAGAAACAAAATTGTAGACCTGCACCAGGCTGGGAAGACTGAATCTGCAATAGGTAAGCAGCTTGGTTTGAAGAAATCAACTGTGGGAGCAATTATTAGGAAATGGAAGACATACAAGACCACTGATAATCTCCCTCGATCTGGGGCTCCATGCAAGATCTCACCCCGTGAGGTCAAAATGATCACAAAAACGGTGAGCAAAAATCCCAGAACCACATGGGGGGGACCTAGTGAATGACCTGCAGAGAGCTGGGACCAAAGTAACAAAGCCTACCATCAGTAACACACTACGCCGCCAGGGACTCAAATCCTGCAGTGCCAGACGTGTCCCCCTGCTTAAGCCAGTACATGTCCAGGCCCGTCTGAAGTTTGCTAGAGTGCATTTGGATGATCCAGAAGAGGATTGGGAGAATGTCATATGGTCAGATGAAACCAAAATAGAACTTTTTGGTAAAAACTCAACTCGTCGTGTTTGGAGGACAAAGAATGCTGAGTTTCATCCAAAGAACACCATACCTACTGTGAAGCATGGGGGTGGAAACATCATGCTTTGGGGCTGTTTTTCTGCAAAGGGACCAGGACGACTGATCCGTGTAAAGGAAAGAATGAATAGGGCCATGTATCGTGAGATTTTGAGTGAAAACCTCCTTCCATCAGCAAGGGCATTGAAGATGAAACGTGGCTGGGTCTTTCAGCATGACAATGATCCCAAACACACCGCCCGGGCAATGAAGGAGTGGCTTCGTAAGAAGCATTTCAAGGTCCTGGAGTGGCCTAGCCAGTCTCCAGATCTCAACCCCATAGAAAATCTTTGGAGGGAGTTGAAAGTCCGTGTTGCCCAGCGACAGCCCCAAAACATCACTGCTCTAGAGGAGATCTGCATGGAGGAATGGGCCAAAATACCAGCAACAGTGTGTGAAAACCTTGTGAAGACTTACAGAAAACATTTACATTTTAGTCATTTAGCAGACACTCTTATCCAGAGCGACTTACAGTTAGTGAATACATATATATATTTTTTTATACTTGCCCCCCCGTGGGAATCGAAACCCACAACCCTGGCGTTGCAAACGCCATGCTCTATCAACTGAGCTACATCCCTGCCGGCCATTCCCTCCCCTGGGCCAATTGTGCGCCGCCCCAATGGGTCTCCCGGTCGCGGCCGGCTGCGACAGAGCCTGGATTCGAACCAGGATCTCTAGTGGCACAGTTTGCACTGCGATGCGGCGCCTTAGACCACTGCGCCACTCGGGAGCCATCTGTGTCATTGCCAACAAAGGGTATATAACAAAGTATTGAGAAACTTTTGTTATTGACCAAATACTTATTTTCCACCATAATTTGCAAATAAATACATTAAAAATCCTACAATGTGATTTTCTGGAAAAAAAATCTCATTTTGTCTGTCATAGTTGACGTGTACCTATGATGAAAAATTATATTTTTAAGTGGGAGAACTTGCACAATTGGTGGCTGACTAAATACATTTTTTCCCCACTGTACATTGATGGAAGTTACAATCTATCTGCAATATTAAAGCTGATCTAGCCCCTTATATATATATATATATATATATATATATATATATATATATATATATATATATATCAGCTATGGAAAAAATAAGAGACCACTGCCAAATTATCAGTTTCTGTGGTTTTACTATTTATATTTATGTGTTTGGGTAAAAATAACATTTTTGTTTTATTCTATAAACTACTGACAACATTTCTCCCAAATTCCCCCCAAAAATATTGTCATTTAGAGCATTTATTTGCAAAAAAATTACAACTGGTCAAAATAACAAAAAAGATGCAGTGTTGTCAGACCTCGAATAATGCAAAGAAAATAAGTTCATGTTCATTTTTAAACAACACAATACTAATGTTTTAACTTAGGAAGAGTTCAGAAATCAATATTTGGTGGAATAACCCTAATTTTCAATCACAGCTGTCATGCTTCTTGGCATGCTCTCCACCAGTCTTTCACATTGATGTTGGGTGACTTTATGCCACTCCAGGTGCAAAAATTCAAGCAGTTCGGCTTTGTTTGATGGCTTGTGACCATCCATCTTCCTCTTGATCACATTCCAGAAGTTTTCAATGGGGTTCAGGTCTGGGAATTGGGCTGGCCATGACAGGGTCTTGATCTGTTGGTCCTCCATCCACACCTTGATTGACCTGGCTGTGTGGCATGGCGTGTTGTCCTGCTGGAAAACCAATCCTCAGAGTTGGGGAACAATGTCAGAGCAAAAGGAAGCACGTTTTCTTCCAGGACAACCTTGTACGTGGCTTGATTCATGCGTCCTTCACAGACAAATCTGCCCGATTCCAGCCTTGCTGAAGCACCCCCAGATCATCACCGATCCTCCACCAAATTTCACAGTGGGTGCGAGACACTGTGGCTTGTAGGCCTCTCCAGGTCTCCGTCTAACCATTAGACGACCAGGTGTTGGGCAAAGCTGAAAATTGGACTCATCAGAGAAGATGACCTTACTCCAGTCCTCTACGGTCCAATCCTTATGGTCTTTTGCAAACCTCAGCCTGGCTCTTCTTAGCTTCTCATTGCTGAAGGGCTTTTTTCTAGCTTTGCACGACTTCAGCCCTGCCACTAGGAGCCTGTTTCGAACCGTCCTCGCCGTGCACTTCACCCCAGCTGCCGTTATACTTTTCCTCGTTAAATAAGATTTGGTTCAGGTGATCACCTAATCAGTACCTAATTCAGTAGAATGAGGTGTGCCTGTGTTGGAATTCAACAGACACTGGAATTGAATGGCTGTCATACAGTACATGTAGAGATGCTGATTTAAGGAAAATGTGCAGTGGTCTCTTAATTTTTTCCAGAGCTGTATATATATAAATATAGGCAGATTTTGCTGGGGGCAATGAGGCGACTTGTGATCTTTCCCCCACAACCCTTTCCCCCAAGCGTTTCCATGGCAATTCCATTGTTTTGTACCGCATTTATCCAGATAAGAAAGTGACTGATCACGGAACATGCATAGAATTCTAGAAAAAATACCACTGTTCACTAAAACAGCTGTAACTCATTCACAGTAAAAGGTATTACTATTCTGATTTCAGATTTTCAAACCTTACAAAATAAGGAAGACTCAATATGGCCTGTCAGGATACTCGGTACTCTCCTTTGTCTCTCCACTACTGGATACTCAGTTATTCACACTGATATGGCAGACTGTATCTGTTACTGTGCATGTATATTCCTGTTCTTGGCTGATGACCATGATCTTGACATCTATGTGTGTTACATTGTGACTGTTTCTGTCTGGGTCACATAATTACCTAACTAGAACCTCTATGGTCTGGAGCGGCTTAGCGTCAGAGTCATATACAGTATATAGAGAGTTGGGCCAACGCGGTTTCTGTCTGAACGTTCTGAGTGCGCCACTTTCTCCTCCATAGCTGTTGCTAAGTCATAATTGATGCTTCTGCATTGTGCTGTTTATTTAGGATATTTTTCAAAACCTATGAAGCACATATGCAATTTGTTGACACCACAACACAGTACAGACTTGGATATAGATTGAAGTCGGAAGTTTACATACACCTTAGCCAAATCCATTTCAACTCAGTTTTTCACAATTCCTGACATTTAATCCTAGTAAAAATTCCCTGTTAGGATCACCACTTATTTTAAGAATGTGGAATGTCGGCAGGTAGCTTAGTGGGTAAGAGCGTTGTGTCAGTAACCGCAAGGTTGCTGGTTCTAATCCCAGAGCCGACTAGGTGAAAAATCTGTGTTCCCTTAAGCAAGGCACTTCACCCGAATTGCTCCTGTAAGTTGCTCTGGATAAGAGCGTCTGCTAAAATGTAAATGTCAGAATAATAGTAGAGGGAATGATTTATTTAATCACATTCCCAGTGGGTCAGAACTTTACATACACTCAATTAGTATTTGGTAGCATTGCCTTTAAATTGTTTAACTTGGGTCAAACATTTCGGGTTGCCTTCCACAAGCTTCCCACAATAAATTGGGTGAATTCTGGCCCATTCCTCCTGACAGAGCTGGTGTAACTGAGTCAGGTTTGCAGGCCTCCTTGCTCGCACACGCTTTTTCAGTTCTGCCCACAAATTTTCCAAAGGATTGAGGTCAGGGCTTTGTGATGGCCACTTCAATACCTTGACTGTGTTGTCCTTAAGCCATTTTCCCACAACTTTGGAAGTATTCTGGGTGTCATTGTCCATTTGGAAGACCCATTTGCGACCAAGGTTTAACTTCCTGAATGATGTCTTGAGGTGTTGCTTCAATATATCCACATAATTTTCCTTCCTCATGATGCCATCTATTTTATGAAGTGCACCAGTCCCTCCTGCAGCAAAGCACCCCCACAGCATGATGCTGCCACCCCCGTGCTTCACAGTTGGGATGGGGTTCTTCGGCTTGCAAGCAACCCCCTTTTTTCTCCAAATATAACGATGGTCATTATGGCCAAACAGTTCTATTTTTGTTTCATCAGACCAGAGGACATTTCTCCAAAAAGTACGATCTTTGTGCAGTTACAAATCGTTTTCCCATGATGTCAAGCAAAGAGGCACTGAGTTTGAAGGTAGGCCTTGAAATACATCCACAGGTGCACCTCCAATTGACTCAAAATATGTCAATTAGCCTATCAGAAGCTTCTAAAGCCATGACATAATTTGCTGGAATTTTCCAAGCTGTTTAAAGGCACAGTCAACTTAGTGTATGTCAACTTCTGACCCACTGGAATTGTGATACAGTGAATTATAAGTTAAATAATCTGTGTGTAAACAATTGTTGGAAAAATTACTAGTGTCATGCACAAAGTAGATGTCCGAACCGACTTGCCAAAACTATAGTTTGTTAACAAGAAATTTGTGGAGTGGTTGAAAAACGAGTTTTAATGACTCCAACCTAAGTGTATGTAAACTTCCGACTTCAACTGTACATGATACCGAATGCTTATCAATAAAAATGTATGCTTGTTAACAGCGGGTCATTTCATTGGAAATTGTCAGAGACTCTCTCGTATTGTAACATCACCAAAATGTTGAGAATAAAGGCTCTAACATGACGTCTGTTCTAAAACATAGCCGAGCTGTCGTAATATATGTCTCTGGTTGGAGTTCTAACTCTTCTAAATGGGCCTTAGAGATTCTAACTGTTCTAAATTGGCTTTAGAGAGTTCAACATTTTCTAAATTGGCTTTAGAGAGTTCTAACTGTTTTAAATTGACTTCAAAGAGTTCTAACTGTTCTAAGTTTTCTTAATCTGAGTCTCCACACAGAAACACAGAAACAAATGGAGCGTCACCTCAGGCCCTGCTGTGGCCCAGATCGCTCTCCTCTCCTCGCCGTTTCTGGAGCAGAACACTAATTACTGTGTGTGTCTGTTTGTGTTTGTGTTTGTGTGTGTGTGTGTGTGTGTGTGTGTGTGTGTTTATGTGTGTCTCAGAGCCTTATTAGAGCCCAATCTGCTAATAAGGACAATACATTGTGGTGGTTTGTCAACGGTATTTGACCCATTTAGCTGTTGTAGAAATGAACCACAATAACACAGTACCTCAACAGTAAGTATCAGTACTCACAGTGCTAGAGAAGAAGAAGATGGAAGGAATAAGGAAGGATGGAAGGAGAGGGAAGATGAGGGAGGTTTTTTTCATTACCCAGGGGTCATAAAAGAGAGCATAACTTTGCACTGTGTGAATTTCCCCAAGGCAGACAGAGTACCACCTGGGTAGACTCTACTCAGTAGAGACGTACTATAACAGTAAAAGTCTGTATAAATGTGATAAATTGCAGTAAGACGTGAATTGAAAACAACACTGTCTCCTCCCAGACTGCTAAGCTCAACCTCTCGTTGAGATGCATCTCCACAGACCTCCTGTGTGTGTGTGTGTGTGTAGAGAACCACCTCCAGCTAAAGTAGACAACAGAGGACAATGAACCACAGCAGTAGCAGTAGCCTTTCTATAAGCCCCCCGAGGGTGGAGAGTGAGATCCATGTCTCTAATAGAATCATGCTGTATAAGAGCGACCCCTTCACTGCGGTGTGAAGGGAATAGTGTAACACCCCTACTATTGGCTACAGTAGCCACGGGGAAGTTGTTACTGTGGCGGAAGCTGGTGGGTAAGAGGGGTATGTGCTAAGGTAGTGTTTGTGTGTTAGTTAAATGCCTATATTTCTCTTGCGTGAGCAAGTGGCTGTGTGTGTGTGTGTGTTTGTGTGGGGGGAGGGTTAGGGGGCGGGGCTGGGGGGTAATGATGGGGTGTGTGTGTCTACAGGTGCTCTCCTCTGTCCCACAAGTCTTGTTTCAGATGAATTATTCACTCAATCATCACTCACATTTCCCTGCTTCATTTCTCCGTTGCTTCTTTTCTCTCGCTCCTGTTTTTTAAAATGTATTTTCCCTACTGTCTTTTTTTTCTCGCTCCTGTCTTTATTTCCCACCCCAGCGGGCTAAGGAAAACCCTACTGAGCATGCTCACAGGTCATGTGATTAACCCGTAGAGACTGACATCAAATTGATTCCTCTGTTTCAGTACAACTAAAGATACATTATATTGCATCCCTCTCCCCTGCTTCCTGCTCTCTCTTTCTCTCTATTACATTTTCCCCTTTCCTCATCCTTTCATCCCCTACAGTCTCTCTCTCTCTCTCTCTCTCTCTCTCTCTCTCTCTCTCTCTCTCTCTCTCTCTCTCTCTCTCTCTCTCTCTCTCTCTCTCTCTCTCTCTCTCTCTCTCTCTCTCTCTCTCTCTCTCTCTCTCTCTCTCTCTCTCTCTCTCTCTCTCTCCTGTTTCTTAATAGTTACACAAAGGAATTATAATGATTATAATCACAGGGCACATTTCTTTACCCACTGAAACTTGTAACTACGGGAAACCAACCTGTACATTCCAGTATCTGTAGAAGGTCTATTATAAAAGGTACTGTTACTGCAAACAAAGAACGTTTTGATTACATATGATTAACAGATGATTATCAAATGATTAAGATGCATCACAGGAAGGTGTGGGTCTTGTGCCGTCATGTCACCTGGTGATTTTATTAGTGCATCCCCCTGCATACTACATGAGGTGAATACACAGGGAAAGAATGTACGCACATGAAGTGAAAACATGAATATAAGCATGTCAGAATCATTGTGGATGAATATTCACCACATATTGAATATTTGCTTATAGGCACTGTTACAGGTTAGCCCCTGTATCAATTCCAGAGCTGGATGGCCATTTGAATGTAATTTCGTTAACATGCATCACCTGACATTTGCAGTTACTGTTCAATTCCCAGAATCTGACGTTGTGACCTGACGTTGTGGCGGTGTTAGCTTTCAGGTAAAGGAAGTTGACACTGTGGCGTGGTTTTGACACAGTAGATTACCTGTTTTCCAGATGGATTCAGGTTGTGTTAAACATGACTAGTTAACTCATGTCAACCAGAGGCCAACCAATGGTCAAACCACATCTTCAGTTGGCAGTCAGCTCCATTAGAACAAGAGGATGATGAAGATTGGCACCTCGCCTCCTCAACTTACTTTATATCTGAAGCTTTTCCAAATAACCATTACTCTGTGTCTCGTTGAGTTAGTGTACTGTGCCCCACCTTTAGCTGCTTTAATCTGATTGATAGCATGATCCATTATGATAACAGTAATGAGCTGGTCTTAACAAAGTTACGGACAACGATGACTGGATGGGCAGCATGCTGAGAACAGAGCCCAAAGCATTCCCTACAGTCCATTACCACAATGAGATTATGGCAAAGATTAAGTTAATATACAGTACATACAGGAGTACTGTGGTCAGTGCTACTAAGGATCCTTGGGACATCCCTAACCTAAACCCTAACCTTAACCCCTACCTTACCCTTACCAAACCTTAACCTTAAGTATTTTACATTTCAACTTCAATGGGGTATGGACATCCCAAGGATCCCGGATAGCACAGACCGTAGTACTGTAGGCTGCACACACACACACACACACACACACACACACAACACTCAGTACGTACACTCAGCTTTGGAACTGTCACTACAGTATAAAGCACACAACACTATCTAGCTAGCTACCCTCTGAACCAATGGAGGGAAAGAGAAACAGTAGCTCTGATTCTAGCCAATGCGGTGTGATGTGGAATGGAAGAGAACGTGACTGGCAATGCAGCAGTGATTTGCACTGATATTAGAGGGAAGGGGGCTGTCTCTGTCTCTATTGGTCTGTGTGTTGATGTGATTGGGCTGAAGAGATGAAGGTGAATTGAGGAATCCCATTGTCTTTATTGACATGAGAGACTTAAGGACTGAAGGACAGGACAGACCATTGTAATGCATAGGAAGTAGAAAGGCCAAGGGCATCGCTCAAGGTAGCCTTTGGGCAACGGTCGCCATAGCAACGCCTTCAGAAGGAACAAGGAATACACACAGAGGCGCATGCACGCAACGCACGTAACACAGAGGTACTGTACACGCACACCCACACACACACACAAACACAAACACACACACACACACACACACAAACTGTAAATGGTGCCAGTAGGCCTTCTCTCATAATATCCAGCCTGCTTTACTAGTGTATATCTGGTGTACCGGTCTAATTTTTTATGTACAGTAGTGTGTACTGTGTTTTATGAGATGTACTGTGTTTTAAGAGATGTACTGTGTTTTAAGAGATGTACTGTGTTTTAAGAGATGTACTGTGTTAAGAGATGTACTGTGTTTTACCCCCATTACAGCAGGGAGCCAGGCACAGCCCTCACCCATCATTACTGTAATTGGTTAAAACACATTTAGTCTCCACACCTGCTGCCAATTTACCGATGAGAGAGTTGTGTTCTGGGCTGAAAACCTCCAGAATGTAACATTGACTGTGTACAGGGAGGTGGTAAGGCAAACGATAACACCCTCCCTCCCCTCATATTCACTCTTTGTCTTTTGGCAAAGAAAACACACGCACATATGCATGCATACGCAGACACAAACACACACACACAAAACACTAACACACATTTAGGACCTCTACTGGCTCGTTGTGAGAGGGAGCTGTAATGTTCTCCTCACCTCTCCTCCCCTTTTCACCCCTCCTCCCCTCCTCACTCCTCCTCCCCCTCCTCTCCTCTCCCCTCCTCACCCCTTCCTCCTCCTCCCCACTCCTCCTCAGCTCTCCTCACCCCTCCTCCCCCCCTCCTCAACCCTCCTCACTGGAAGGTTTGATTTTATGTAGTGCTCTAAGAGCAGAGCAGGGCTGCATCCCAAATGGCACCCTATTCCCTATATAGTGCACTACTTTTGACCAGCACCCTATGGCTCTGGTCAAAAGTAGTGCACACTACAGTATATAGGAAATAAGGTGCCATTTGGGACACCATGCAGGATAATGAGATCACAGCATGCATTTTTCATAGGAAGGATGAAAGCAGCAGCCGCAGCTCTACAGAGCAACAGACACACAGAGCTCCTCACAATCTACATTTCAAATAAACTGCTGCAGCCAAGCCCATGTACTTCCCACCAACAAAACCTCTGACTCTGAAAATGAACCCATCTTTTACTTGGACTGAGAAAGCAGAGAGAGGAGAGACAATACCCTTAAGAAACACCAGAACAAATAACGACAGGCATAGGGTTTTGAGACTCGATCTGTGTTGGATAATATACAGCTCTTATGGTCTTCTAGATATTCAAAATGTCAAATTCGCAAAGCAAATGAAAACACGATTCTGGCAACAAAACCCCCCAATTATTATCATTTTATATTTTATCATATTTCAATTAAATGGACAATCTTGCGATAGTTAGGGTAAATGACGCTGAGATAGACTGCCATGGTGGATGTAGAAGTGAGGAGGCAGGCAAGGATAGTATGGTTTTCTGCCAAAGGTGAGGGCTTTTGAAGTGGAGAATAAAGGTATATACAATCATTTCAAAATAGTAAACAGGACGAAGAGCAACGTGACAGAGCACTGACATAACTCAGGCCTCAAATATAGCTGATAGCAATTGCATGAGCAGCAGCAAGAATACCTTAACCTTCTCCTGTCTGGCCACAACAGAAAATGAGGGATTTAAATATGTTGTTCACAATTTACGACCAGGAAACACGATCGTAGAGAATCCCTCTACAATTACCAGGACAAACAAAGTAGCCTAAACGTTCACATTTCTTTAGATTAACTGTAGCATTCATTCTTAAATTGAGTTATACTTTATATAATCAACAAATGCATGAATGGAATAGTAGACCTAATTACTGAGGAGCAGTAAACAAAAGGCTAGACGATAAAAACCAAATAAGCCAAATCAATCGGCGTGCTCATCCACAAACTCTCAAACTTATTTTCAATGAAGAGCAACAGTCAAAATAATGGAGAACATTGCTGCAGACATATTAAGGCAGCATACCAAGAGCCAGCAGCATACCACCCTGCATCCCACTGCTGGCTTGCCTCTGAAGCTAAGCAGAGTTGGTCCTGGTCAGTCCCTGGATGGGAGACCAACACTACTTCCAGCAGCATCTGAAGGGCCAATAGGAGGCCCTATTTCCTCTAGTCTATTAAAATTATATATCCTAATGTCTCAGGGCAGTGATTGTGGACATTGCCCTGGGTAGGGTGCTGTCTTTCAGATGGGATGTTAAACGGGTGTCCTGACTCTCTGTGGTCACTAAAGACCCAATGGCACTTATCGTAGGGGTGTTAACCCTGATGTCCTGGCTGAATTCCAAATCTGGACCTCATACCAGCTTCCAATTGGTTCATTCATCTCCTCTCCCCTGTAACTATTCCCTAGGTTGTTGCTGTAAATGAGAATATGTTCTCAGTGAACTTACCTGGTAGTCCTTTTTTTTTCATCATCTTGATCCATGACAATGTCATCGGAAAAACATTTACTTTTTTAAGTCTGTTTTTAATCTAGCTTTTTTATTTCAATAAATGCAATGAGTAATTGCTTGCAATATATGCAATACTGCCTAACAGTGACCTAAGCTGGCCACTACAGAAAGGTTGACTAAAAAGCACAATTGTAACTACAGGTAGAGTAGGGTACATCAGTCATCCCAGCATGGTTGGATCCACCTCTATCTCAGACTCATCAGTAATGGGTTGAACTCACCTCACCCCAAGGCCCTCAGTGGTCCTCTCTCCAACCTTAGAGAGCAGTGCAAGGAGGCATCTGCAGGGACACCTGAATTAGACACAGCAATTTCTCCTCTCTGTCAGAGTGAGAGGAGAGGAGACAGCACAATAACAGTGGTTACATTCTGATCAAGGCCATAATTTTTGCCCTGCAAAGCAGCAAAGGAACGGCTGGCTCACTGAGTGTGTGTGTGTGTGTGTGTGTGTGTGTCACAGTGCAGGCATTTCACTATGCAGGAGTCTGGTTGTACACACAGGCAAATTGTAAAACAAGGACAGGGTATGGTTGGAAAAGCTTTCTTTGGTTCTGTAATACCATGTTATTGTTTTAATTGCACCTGCTTTGGAGCACTTTTTATTAACATAGATAGATGCATTCACTTTGGCCTAATGATATTACAACAATAATTGTTTTTCTCACAAAAAAAACCTTACCAAACATTTATCAGGATAAAAACAAAATGCTGCACTCTGATTGTTGTTTATTATCTGGCATTTTTATTGTGATGGTTTGTGTTAAATGCAGAGTTTAATCAAGCCATTAACTCAGATTGGTTCAGCATGGGGCTTTTATCTGATTTCACACTGACACTAATGGCCATGATGGAGGGAGTGATGGAGGAAAAGATGGAGGGAGGTAATTTTTCTTTTATTTGGGGGGATGGGCAGGACTCAGCTGTCCTAGCTTCAGGGGGAAGCTGGTTCCACCATTGGGGTGCCAGGAAAGAGAAAAGATTGGACTGGGCTGAGCGGGAGCTGCCCTCCCGTAGGGGTGGGAGGGCCAAGAGACCTGAGGTGGCAGAATGGAGAGCTCGGGTTGGGGTGTAGGGTTTGAGCATAGCCTGAAGGTAGGGAGGGGCAGTTCCTCTTGCTGGTCCGTAGGTAAGCACCATGGTCTCGTAGCGGATGCGAGCTTCGACTGGAAGCCAGTGGAGTGTGCGGAGGAGCGGGGTGACATGAGAGAACTTGGGAAGGTTGAAAACCAGGCAGGCTGCTGCGTTCTGGAGAAATTGAGGGATTTGATGGCACAAGCGGGGAGCCCAGCCATCAACAAGTTGCAGTAGTACAGATGAGAGAGGACAACTGCCTGGATTAGGACCTGCACCGCTTCTTGTGTGAGGTAGGGTCGTACTCTACGGATGTTGTAGAGCATGAACCTGCAGGAGCAGGTCACTGCTTTGATGTTTGCAGAGAACGACAGGGTGTTGTCCAGGGTCACGCCAAGGTTCTTTGCACTCTGGGAGGGCGACTCTGTGGAGTTGTCAACCGTGGTGGAGAGGTCTTTGAGTGGGCAGGCCTTCCCCGGGAGGAAGAGCAGTTCAGTCTTGTCGAGGTTGAGCTTGAGGTATTGGGCCGACATCCAAGTTGAGATATCTGCCAGGCACACAGAGATGCATGTCGCCACCTGGGTTTCAGAAGGGGGGGAAGGAGAAATGTAGTTGAGTGCCATCCGCATAGCAATGATAGGAGAGGCCTTGTGAGGATATGACGGAGCCGGGTGACTTGGTGTATAGAGAGAAGAGGAGAGGGCCTAGCACCAAGCCCCGGGGGACACCAGTAGTGAGAGTACGTGGTGCAGACACAGATCCTCTCCACATCACCTGATAGGAGCAGCCTGCCAGGTAGGATGCAATCAAAGAGTGTGCATAGCCTGAGATGCCCAACCCTGAGAGGGTGGATAGGAGGATCTGATGGTTCACAGTGTCGAAGGCAGCAGATAGATCTAGGAGGATGAGAACAGAAGAGAGAGAGTCAGCTTTGGCAGTGCGAAGAGCCTCCATGACACAGAGAAGAGCAGTCTTGGTGGAGTGAACCGTCTTGAAGCCTGACTGGTTAGTATCATGACTCTAATGCAGACATAGGAGGCGGATGGTTCAGTTCTCAGATAATTTATTATAACACTGGGAGCAGATAAAGGGCAGGTCGAGGACAGGCAGAGGTTCACAACCAGATCAGAGTCTGACAGGTACAGGACGGCAGACAGGCTCAGGGTCAGGGCAGGCAGAAGTTCATAAACCAGGTCAGAATCAGACAGGTACAGAATGGCAGGCAGGCTCAGGGTAGGCAGAAAGGTCAGAACCGGAAAGGCTAGAAACAAACTAGAGAGCAGGGAAAAACAGGAAACATGGTGGGACGACCTGACAATACAAGTTGAACTGGCAACAGACAAACAGAAAACGCAGGTATAAATACACAGGGTATAATGGGGAAAATGGGAGACACCTGGTGGGGGGTGGAGACAAGCACAAGACAGGTGAAACAGATCAGGGTGTGACAGTTAGGGTCAAGAAGATTATTCTGAGGGAGATAATGAGAAAGTTGATCAGAGACAGCATGCACAGGTGTTTTGGAAAGAAGAGAAAGAAGGGATATAGTTTTTGATGTCAGATGAGTCGAGTGTTGGTTTCTTGAGCAGGGGAGCAACTCGGGCCATTTTGAAGTCAGAGGAGACGCAGCCAGTTGTCAGGGATGAGTTGATGAGGGAAGTGAGGAATGGGAGAAGGTCTCCAGAAATGGTCTGGAGAAGGGAGGAGGGGATGGGGTCGAACGGGCAGGTTGTCGGGCGGCCAGACCTCACTCGTTGCAGGATCTCATCTGGAGAGAGAGGGGAGAAAAAGGTCAAGGCGTAGGGTAGCTCTGTGTGAGTGAGACCAGTGGACTAAATAGTCTGAGAGAATGAGTAGTGGATGTCGTCAACCTTCTTTTCAAAGGGATTGTTAAAGTCGTCCACAGAGAGGGAGGAGGGAGGATGGAGGAAGAGGGGGTGGAGGATTAAGGAGGGAAGAGAAAGTGGAAAAGAGTTTCCTAGGGTTGAAATGTAGAGTGGTAGAAAGTGGCTTTAGCAGCAGATACAGAGGAAGGGAAGATGGAGAGGAGGGAGTGAAAGGATGATAGGTCCTCCGGAAGTTTAGTTTTCAGCTGCCCGCAGCCCTTTTCTATAAGCTCGCAATAAGTCACTCAGCCACGGAGCAGTAGGGGAGGGCCGAGCCGGCCGGGAGGAAAGGGAAGGGGACAGTGCGAGTCATAGGATGCGGAAAGGGAGGAGAGTAGGGTCGAAAAGGCAGAATCAGGAGACAGGAGGGAGAAGGATTTAGCAGAAGGGATAGATGATAGGATAGAAGAGGAGAGAGTAGTGGGAGATAGAGAGCGAAGATTGCGACGGTGCATGACCATCTGGGTAGGGGCTGAGTGGTTAGGGTTGGAGGAAAGGGAGACAGCAAAGGAAACAAAGTAGTGATCAGAGACCTGGAGGGGGGTTGCAGTGAGATTAGTAGGCGAGCAGCCTCTATTAAAGATGAGGTCAAACGTATAGCCTGCCTTGTGAGTTGGAGGGGATTGGGAAAGGGTGAGGTCAAAAGAGGCAAGGAGGGGAAAGAGAGAGTTGGAAAGAAATGAATCGAAGGCAGACGTTGAGAGGTTGAAGTCGCCAAGTACAAAGAGTGGTGAGCCATAATCAGGAAATGAGCTTATCAAGGTGTCAAGCTCATTGAGGAACTCTCCAAGAGCACCTGGTGGGCGATAGATTACAATAATGTTAAGCTTCAGTGGACAAGTGACAGTGACAGCATGGAATTCAAATGAGGAGATGGACATGTGAGAGAGGGAGAAAATTAAAATCTCCACTTGAAATGAGTAGACCTGTGCCACCACCGCGACGACCAGATGCTCTATGAGAGAAAACATAGTCAGATGAAGAAAGAGCAGTGTTCTTTGGTGTGATCCATGTCTCCGTCAGGGCCAAAAGGTCAAGGGACTGAAGGGCAGCATAGGCTGAAATAAACTTGGTGTTCTTGACCGCAGATCGGCAGTTCCAAACGCTGCCAGAGACCCAGAATTCCACATGGGTTGTGCGTGCAGGATACACTAAATTAGAAGGGTTGCAGCCAAGGGGTTGGGAACGTCTGTAAAGCCTACAGGGAGAGGTGCGAACAGGTATAGGAAACACACACACAGTTGACAAAGCTACAAAATAGCAAAATGAGATGATCTGTAAATAACTAGGTAAGATACTCAAGTGAGAGAGTGGTGTGGAGCCTTCCTCTCTTTCCTTCCTCGAAACAACTCAGCGGGACAGTCTTTGTTTTGGCGACGGTCTTTGTTTTGGCGACAAAACAGCCACTGACATGACCGCCGCCGCTTACAGCCGCCGCTTACAGCCGCCGCTTACAGCCGCCGCTGAGAATTCAGGGGAGACTGAAGAACTAACAATAATTGCTAATTTCCTAGCAGAGGTGGAGAGCACACCTCCCTTTACTAATTGCTGATTGCCTAGGAGAGGTGAAACCACTCCCCCTCCAATACAGCCACTGATTACCAAAACAAGTCACAAATTGCCCTGCCCATTGATCCTGGTTGATGTGTCAACAACTATCTGCAAACTATCAGCAGTCAGCAAGTTCACACACCAAGTAGGCCACTGGGAAGACAGGCAGCACTTAAAGTAGATTGCCATTGCAAGCAAAAAGACAGTACTAGACCACAACAGATAAAGACAAAAACAATTATACACTCCTGGAGATATCAGGAGTTCTCTAGCTATAGATCAAAGTACTTCTACTACTATTACTACTATTACTACTACTACTACTACTACTACTACTACTACTACTACTACTACTACTACTACACTACACTACTACACTACTACTAATTTTACTACTACTACTACTACTACTACTACTACTACTACTACTACTACTACTACTACTACTAGTAGTACTACTTCTACTACTACGACTACTACAACTACTACTATTACTACTACTTCTACTACTACTACTACTACTACTACTACTACTACTACTACTACTACTACTAAATCACTGATACTAACAAATTATACCACCATTCTGCTATTATTCATGTATCTTCACTTTTCATGAACTACTAGTAATATTCTCTTCTTTCACCATTACTACTTTAACTACCTCTCTATTCCCACTGTGATTTCTTCTTCTTCTTCTTCTTCTTCTTCTTCTTCTTCTTCTTCTTCTTCTTCTTCTTCTTCTTCTTCTTCTTCTTCTTCTTCCTTCTTCTTCTTCTTCTTCTTCTTCTTCTTCTTCTTCTTCTTCTTCTTCTTCTTCTTCTTCTTCTTCTTCTTCTTCTTCTTCTTCTTCTTCTTCTTCTTCTTTCTCCATTTCTCTATAAACAGACCATTTCCAAACTCCACGAGGAATGAAACTGTGACTTTAAATCACTCATACAAATAAAATAATTGCTTTCTGGAAGGATTCAGTCAGTCAGGATTTCCCCTCCCTCTATCACATATACAGTGGGGAAAAAAAGTATTTAGTCAGCCACCAATTGTGCAAGTTCGCCCACTTAAAAAGATGAGAGAGGCCTGTAATTTTCATCATAGGTATACGTCAACTATGACAGACAAATTGAGAAAAGAAAATCCAGAAAATCACATTGTAGGATTTTTTATGAATTTATTTGCAAATTATGGTGGAAAATAAGTATTTGGTCACCTACAAACAAGCAAGATTTCTGGCTCTCACAGACCTGTAACTTCTTCTTTAAGAGGCTCCTCTGTCCTCCACTCGTTACCTGTATTAATGGCACCTGTTTGAACTTGTTATCAGTATAAAAGACACCTGTCCACAACCTCAAACAGTCACACTCCAAACTCCACTATGGCCAAGACCAAAGAGCTGTGAAAGGACACCAGAAACAAAATTGTAGACCTGCACCAGGCTGGGAAGACTGAATCTGCAATAGGTAAGCAGCTTGGTTTGAAGAAATCAACTGTGGGAGCAATAATTAGGAAATGGAAGACATACAAGACCACTGATAATCTCCCTCGATCTGGGGCTCCACGCAAAATCTCACCCTGTGGGGTCAAAATGATCACAAGAACGGTGAGCAAAAATCCCAGAACCACACGGGGGACCTAGTGAATGACCTGCAGAGAGCTGGGACCAAAGTAACAAAGCCTACCATCAGTAACACACTACGCCGCCAGGGACTCAAATCCTGCAGTGCCAGACGTGTCCCCCTGCTGCTTAAGCCAGTACATGTCCAGGCCCGTCTGAAGTTTGCTAGAGTGCATTTGGATGATCCAGAAGAGGATTGGGAGAATGTCATATGGTCAGATGAAACCAAAATAGAACTTTTTGGTAAAAACTCAACTCGTCGTGTTTGGAGGACAAAGAATGCTGAGTTGCATCCAAAGAACACCATACCTACTGTGAAGCATGGGGGTGGAAACATCATGCTTTGGGGCTGTTTTTCTGCAAAGGGACCAGGACGACTGATCCGTGTAAAGGAAAGAATGAATGGGGCCATGTATTGTGAGATTTTGAGTGAAAACCTCCTTCCATTAGCAAGGGCATTGAAGATGAAACGTGGCTGGGTCTTTCAGCATGACAATGATCCCAAACACACCGCCCGGGTAACGAAGGAGTGGCTTCGTAAGAAGCATTTCAAGGTCCTGGAGTGGCCTAGCCAGTCTCCAGATCTCAACCCCATAGAAAATCTTTGGAGGGGAGTTGAAAGTCCGTGTTGCCCAGCGACAGACCCAAAACATCACTGCTCTAGAGGAGATCTGCATGGAGGAATGGGCCAAAATACCAGCAACAGTGTGTGAAAACCTTGTGAAGACTTACAGAAAACGTTTGACCTGTGTCATTGCCAACAAAGGGTATATAACAAAGTATTGAGAAACTTTTGTTATTGACCAAATACTTATTTTCCACCATCATTTGCAAATAAATTCATTAAAAATCCTACAATGTGATTTTCTGGAGAAAAAAATTCTCATTTTGTCTGTCATAGTTGACGTGTACCTATGATGAAAATTACAGGCCTCTCTCATCTTTTTAAGTGGGAGAACTTGCACAATTGGTGGCTGACTAAATACTTTTTTCCCCCTTCTGTAATTCCAACCCTCCCTTCCTCTCTCCTTCCCTCATCCCTTCTTCCCTCTCTACCTCCTCCCACTCACAGTGATTTTAACATTTCAGTTATTTTATTTACTGCCAGGCTTGATGGACTGGAATAATCTGCCAGGCATTTTATTTAGTCGTTTATTTTTCCGTTGGTCTATTTCGTGGGAGTTTAAATGCATATTTCTATATTGGATGTTCTTATGCATACATCATGATTGATTGGCAGTTGAATCATATCCACGTTCCAAATGCAAAAAAAGTAGGCTACAAAAGTAGGCTACATTCTTCTGAGAAAAACATCCTCTTCCATCACTATCAAAAACAAAGGGATGAAGTTTCAAAAGCATTTATAGCTGAAGGTGCACTTTATTTATTTTGACAACCCAAAATAAAACACTTCGTAGAACAGCAAAGTGCTTTATGTGACGAGCAAAGACCCAGAGAGCAGCACTGCTGGTGAATCCCTCCAGAAAGCCACCAGTTGTTGTGACACTGTGAAGAAATGTTCTGTGTCGCGCTCGACTCCTCGTTTTTCACCATGCCTGCCAGACCTATTCAACATCAGCAGTAATAGGAACTGCAGAATGTATTATTCATTACAACGACTTGTTACGCTCAATGTTTGGATTTAATGTTTAACACCATAGTACTTTCTCTTTCTCTGACTTTGTCTGTATGTCACTGATTATTGCTCTCTCTCTCTTTCACTCTCTGCCTCTCTCTCTCTCTCTCTCTCTCTCTCTCTCTCTCTCTCTCTCTCTCTCTCTCTCTCTCTCTCTCTCTCTCTCTCTCTCTCTCTCTCTCTCTCTCTCTCCACTCTCTCTGTCTCCCCATCTCTCTCTGTCTCCCCCTCTCTCTGTCTTCCCCCTTTCTCTCCCTCCCTCTCTCGTACTTTGAACACCATTGAGGAAGGGATATGACAAAGGGAGGACTAGAGTGGTGGAGGAAGAGGAGAGGAGGAGGAGGAGGAGGAGGTGGAGGAGGAGGAAGAGGAAGAGGAGGAGGAGGAGGAAAATTATAATAGAGGACAAGGAAAGAGAAAGGATGCGGCCAAGGAGAAGGAAGAAAATAATAGATGGGGAGTGGGCAGCAAGACTGTGGTGGGTGATTTCGGACGGAGTCAGGCGCAGGAGGGTAAATCACAGAATATATAGTTTAATCAGGAATACAGCGGTATGCATCAATGCGTAATACACTCCAGCGTGGTAAATACGGCGCACTGGAGTAAACAAGGCACACGGGTGAATATCCCGGCGATACAAATACAAAGTAGCTCCACCGAGCTATAATACCTCCACAATAAACAATCACACACAAAGACAAGGGGGAAGAGGGAACACTTATACAGGTACTGATGAGGGGATATGAACCAGGTGTGTGTAATAAACAAGACAAAACAAATGGAATGATGAGATGAGGAGCGGCAGTGGCTAGAAGGCCGGTAATGACGAAGGCCAAAGCCTGCCCGAACAAGGAGGGGAGGCAGCTTCGGAGGAAGTCGTGACAAAGACATACAATTTCTATAACAAAACCCAAAAACGTTATTTTGGTATTTGTTTCATTAGTCCATTGTTGATATAGTCCCAAAATGTTTTGCATGTCAGCAATCAAGTTTTCAAGATATATAACTTTCAAAATACAGAAATACAGCCGGTATGAAAACGCAGCATCATATGAAGCAGAATGCATTTTACAGGCTGTATTTCTGTATTTTTTAAGTTATATGTCTTGAAAACTGATTGCAAAACATTTTGGGACTATATTTACAATGGACTAATAAAACATACCAAAATATAGTTTTTTGTTGAAGTTTTATTTTAAGTCTGTGTGTGTGTGTGTGTGTGTGTGTATGTGTGTGTATGTGTGTAATGTGTGTGTGAGTGTTTATGGGGATGCTCAGAAGAAGCGTTGTGTGTCTCCAACGAGTACTGCCATGTAGCACGGCAGCTGAGTCTCCATGGAGATGGGTGATTGAGGCGGATGGGCGTACCGAGGACCCATGTGGAGATCTCTATTGAGCTGGAGGAGAACAGAGCACGAGAGAAGGAGAGAGAGACAGAGAGAGAAAGAGAGGAGGAAGAGAAAGAGAGAGGAAGAGTGATTCACTGAGCCAACAAAACAAGAAGCAGAGAGGGGGGAGGCTGAGAGATAGAGGGAGTGAGGAAGAGGAGGGAGGGAGGAGGGAGGGAGGAGGGAGGGAGGAAGAGGATGGAGGGAGGGAGGGAGGAGGGAGGGAGGGAGGAAGAGGATGGAGGGAGGGAGGGAGGAGGGAGGGAGGAAGAGGATGGAGGGAGGGAGGAAGAGGACAGAGGGAGAGAGGGAGGAAGAGGACGGAGGCAGAGAGGGAGGGAGGAAGAGGATGGAGGGAGGGAGGGAGGGAAGAAGAGGATTGAGGGAGGGAGGAGGGAGGAGGGAGGGAGGGAGGAAGAGGACGGAGGGAGAGAGGGAGGGAGGGAGGAAGAGGACGGAGGGAGGGAGGGTTGAGGAGAAAGAGAAAGCAGAGAGAGAAAGAGAGAAAGAGACGACCCTGAACTTTTTCCGCTTCATCCTCAGTGCTTTATTGATAAAAGGGAGGAGACATGCCTATCAACACACTCACAATGTCTCAGTTACTATAATGGCTTCCAGGTCTTTTGTTGGGTTGCTGAAGCACACTGTAGCGTACTGGAGCACTCTTCACACTGCTAGCGCTGCTGGAGAGGTGACAAAGGGAGAGGGGGAGAGAAGGAGAGAGGGAGACGTAGGGCTCCTCTAGGTGTTAGGAGGAAAACACAATTATCCAGTACAAAATGCTTTGTCACACCAACTATGGCTTTTCTCGTCTCTCCCTCTCTCCCTCTCCTCCTCACCTCCTATTTTCTTCCTCTCCTCTCCTCTGCTCCAAAAGGGTTGTCTCTAGGGTTGTCCCATAGGAGAACCCTTTGAAGAACCCTTTTTGGTTCCAGGTAAAACCCTTTTTGGTTCCAGTTCTACATGGAACCCAAAATGGTTCTACCTGGAACCAAAATGGGTTCTTCAAAGGGTTCTCATATGGGGACAGCCATACACTTTGAAGTTCTAGAAAGCACCTTTTCTAAGAGTGTACTTCAACAAAATGAAGAATGTTGAGACTTGATTAAAGTCTACTAAGATAACAGGTTACATTTTCATAAGCCAAAAGAGCACAGATATGTGCAAATAATTTGTACAACTCAATATAATCTCAAGAGTTGTAAGAATTCAACAAACATCTGTTAATCGTCTATCAACATGATAACATCTATTGCAGAATTCTGCAACTGTAGAGACAATGCCATTTCATCTACAGTTGAAGTCGGAAGTTTACATACACTTAGGTTAGAGTCATTAAAACTTGTTTTTCAACCACTCCACAAATTTATTTTTAACAAACTATAGTTTTGGCAAGTCGGTTAGGACATCTACTTTGTGCATGACACAAGTAATTTTTCAAACAATTGTTTACAGACAGATTATTTCACCTATAATTCACTGTATCACAATTCCAGTGGGTCAGAACTTTACATACACTAAGTTGACTGTGCCTTTAAACAGCTTGGAAAATTCCAGAAAATGATGTCATGGCTTTAGAAGCTTCTGATAGGCTAATTTACATAATTTGAGTCAATTGGGGGTGTACCTGTGGATGTATTTCAAGGCCTACCTTCAAACTCAGTGCCTCTTTGCTTGACATCATGGGAAAATCAAAAGAAATCAGCCAAGACCTCAGAAAAATAATTGTACACCTCCACAAGTCTGGTTCATCCTTGGGAGCAATTTCCAAACGCTTGAAGGTACCACATTCATCTGTACAAACAATAGTATGCAAGTATAAACACCATGGGACCACGCAGCCATCATACCGCTCAGGAAGGAGACGCGTTCTGTCTCCTAGAGATGAACATACTTTGGTGCGAAAAGTGCAAATCAATCCCAGAACAACAGCAAAGGACCTTGTGAAGATGCTGGAGGAAACAGGTACAAAAGTATCAATATCCATAGTAAAACGAGTCCTATATCGACATAACCTGAAAGGCCGCTCAGCAAGGAAGAAGCCACTGCTCCAAAACCGCCATAAAAAAGCCAGACTACGGTTTGCAACTGCACATGGGGACAAAGATCAGACTTTTTGGAGAAATGTCCTCTGGTCTGATGAAACAAAAATAGAACTGTTTGGCCATAATGACCATCGTTATGTTTGGAGGAAAAAGGGGGGTTGCTTGCAAGCCGAAGAACACCATCCCAACCGTGAAGCACAGGGGTGTCAGCATCATGCTATGGGGGTGTTTTGCTGCAGGAGGGACTGGTGCACTTCACAAAATAGATGGCATCATGACGAAGGAAAATGATGTGGATATATTGAAGCAACATCTCAAGACATCAGTCAGGAAGTTAAAGCTTGGTTGCAAATGGGTCTTCCAAATGGACAATGACCCCAAGCATACTTCCAAAGTTGTGGCAAAATGGCTTAAGGATAACAAAGTCAAGGTCTTGGAGTGGCCATCACAAAGCCCTGACCTCAATCCTATAGAAAATGTGTGGGCAGAATTGAAAAAGTGTGTGCGAGCAAGGAGGCCTACAAACCTGACTCAGTTACACCAGCTCTGTCAGGAGGAATGGGCCAAAATTCACCCAACTTATTGTGGGAAGCTTGTGGAAGGCTACCTGAAACATTTGACTGAAGTTAAACAATTTAAAGGCAATGCTACCAAATACTAAATGAGTGTATGTAAACTTCTGACCCACTGATGAAAGAAATAAAACCTGAAATAAATCATTCTCTCTACTATTATTCTGACATTTCACTCTGGGATTAGAACCAGCGACCTTTCGGTTACTGGCACAACGCTCTTACCCACTAAGCTACCTGCCGACAATTCACATTCTTTTCCTGAGACCCAGCCCATTGACTTATGTCCACTGTAGTGAACATTTGAGTTTCATCCCTCTTCTTGGAATCTTTTGTGCAAGTCTCTTAATTCCTGATGTACTGTACAGAGGACATCCTGGGCTTTTCAGTGATATGTCATTTGATTGGCTGGGAGGCCGGGAACCGCCTCTATCTTTCCTTTCAAAATGGACGGCATAGGAAGAAGCACATTTTATGGAAAGATGAGAGGTAAGTCAAATATTGTTTGTCTATGGTTTTGTTACTATGATAATCATATATTTTCTTGTTCATGAAGGTGTTAGGAATAATATATTTAGTTCTGATAGCAACTAAATTATGTATCTTTTGAAAGATTTGCCATTTATGAATGTCAATTATAGTGGACATCAGGACTATCTTCATGTAAATAATGACTCCACATTGTCGTAGGAAACAGCAAAAAAAAAAGCAGAAAGAATTCTTTACCGAATAGTCGAGGGAGATTCAGATTTGGAGTTGTCAGATGATGAGAGAGATGAGGATAAGTTTCAACCAGTGATACAAAACGGTGATGAAGAAGAGGAAGACAATGCAGAAGGCTCAGTTGAAGGGACAGATGCAGACACAGACACAGATACAGACAGGGATGAACAGGAAACTCGTCGCCCTCTGTGGGCCAGGAGTAACATGTATGTTTGATGCAGTTCCACAATTTTAAATTCAGCTGCATTGAGTATTTAAACTGTTATTACTTATCATTTATTATTCTTTTTTCCTTCATATCAGATTTGCACCTGTGTTACCTGGGCTTCCTGTGTGTCAAGATGACCCTACAACACGTGCAGACTGGAGTCCAATTGAATACTTTTCACAGTACATTGACAACAAGGTCTTTGAAGATTTGGCAACATACACAAATCAAAGAGAGCTGCAAATCAAAGGAGTGTGCATGAACACCACGCCACAATAAATAAAAATATTCTTGGGCATTTCAGTCCACATGGCCTGCCTTGGCTATCCCAGAATTAAAATGTTTTGGGCCAACAAAACTAAAGTGCCAGTCATAAGTAGCAAAATGACTAGGGATAGATTCTTCAGGATAAGAAATTCCCTCAAGATTGTCAATGACCTGGCTGTAACAGAGGAAACAAAGAAGGCAGATATTCTTTGGAAAGTCAGGCCAATACTCGATCGTGTGCGCCAAGGCTGTCTCAGCCTTGCAAAGCCAGAAAGGGTCTGCATTGATGAGCAAATCATCCCATTCACAGGCCGTTGTCCAGTCAGGCAATATGTTCCCGGCAAGCCAAACCCTACTGGCCTAAAGGTCTTTGTCCTTGCATCCCCAAATGGTCTGATGCTTGATTTTGAAGTCTACCAAGGGAAGAATGCCTTTACAGTCCAAAGGTTAGGAGTTGGAGCTGCAGCAGTTCTACGCATGGTTGAATCTGTTCCAACAGGAAGCCACATATTCTTTGACAGGTACTTCACAACCATAGATCTATTGGATGCATTGCTGGCAAAGGGGCCTTCCTGCAACTGGAACTATAATGAAGAACCGTGTCCCAAAGCTGTGCCAGCTGCCAGTAGACAAACAGTTGAAAAAAGAGGGGAGAGGAACATCAGTGTCAGTGGCCAGAAAGAGTCCTGAGCTGGCCATCACAAAATGGTTCGACAACAAACCAGTGCTCATGGCATCCACTGTACATGGGAAAGACCCAGAAGACATCTGTACCAGATGGTCCCAGAAAGAAAAGCACCTGGTCCAGGTTAAAAGACCAGCAGTAATTAAGCAGTATAATGATAACATGGGTGGCATAGATCTTTGTGATCGCATGCTTAGCTTCTATCGTATGTCAAGCAGGACCAAGAAGTGGACATCGCGCGTGATCAGTCACTTCTTTGATGTTGCCATCACCAACTCCTGGATACAATACCAGTCTGACAGCAAAGCTCTGCCCAGACCATCCAAGAACACACATCAGTACCTGGACTTCAAACTACTCCTAGCTGAGGAGCTGTTGGAGAGTCCGGAACTGGAAAACAGCTGTGAAGAGAGTGAGGATGAGTATGAGCCACCATCTAAAATGAGGATCCCACAACCAGAGCCATCTGTGCGCAGACTAGGAGCCATGCACATGCCTGAGATGATGGATACCAAGCATGCAGAAAGATGCAGAAATAAGGGCTGCAAGAGCAAGACGTACATGAGATGTACCAAATGCAAGATGTTCCTCTGCATTACCAAAAAGAGAAATTGCTTCCAGGACTTTCACCACTAACAAAGAAAATATTAAGAACAAAATGAAGAGTGAAGGAAAAAGCTAGATTGGATTCAGTTTGACAGAAGGAAAAAATCCAAAATAAATCTGTTACACATTAGTTATATGTTCATTGTTCAAATAACACTGAAAGGATTCAAGGGGACCAATCAAAGGATATGGACATAACAAAGTGTTAAGCTTTAATAGTAAAGCTATCCTTGCGAAATGTAAGGAAAAGGATTCAAGAATGATTAATGTGTATTGTATAATCAAAATGTCTGTATTCTTGGATAATAATCAATCTACAGCCCAAAATGTATGTATTCTTAGTTCATAAAAACTCTGTAATCTGTAAGAACTCTGTAAAAATTTGTATCTACCAAATGTGTCTCTTTCGTACTCAAATGATCCTGTTGTCCACTACAGTGGACATGCTGTAAAATAAAAAATAAAAAATAAAATTAAAATGTGGAAATTGTAGGATGCTTTTTTTAACCCTAAACAGTTATTGAATCACAAAAAATATGATTAGGAAAACAATATTTTCCTTGGTTCTCAGGAGGATATAGTGGTGATCCTAACTGACCTAAGACAGGGAATTTTTACTAGGATTAAATGTCAGGAATTGTGAAAAACTGAGTTTAAATGTATTTGGCTAAGGTTTATGTAAACCTCCGACTTCAACTGTAAATAATATTGTATGAGACTGAGCAGAACAAAAAACTATTTTTGCCATGGAAACTGGAGAATGATTTGAAAATCAGAGTGACAGAGGGATGGTTTTACTGGCAAAGCAAGGGGTACGAAGAGCAAAGAAAAAGATTCACTCAAAGAAAAACGTATGTTGTGTCTCAGCAGCCCTTCTCTTTCTCTCCAAATGTGTCCCAAATGGCACCCTATTCCCTAGTGCACTACATTGACCACAGCAGTGCACTATATAGAGAACAGGGTGCCATTTGGGACTAAGCCTGTGTGAAAAACGGACATGTTGTAAATGGTTTCCAAACCTCCATAAATCATGCTGTGTTATGAGAGGCCCCAACCCTGAGCTCTCTCTCTCTCTCTCTCTTTTCTTTCTCTCTCTTTTCTTTCTCTCTCTCTCTCTCTTCTCTCTCTCTCTCACTCCATCTCCCAATCCATCTTCCCATCTCTCTCTTTTCTTTCTTTCTCTCTCTCTCTCTCTCTCTCTCTCTCTCTCTTCTCTCTCTCTCTCTTTCTCTCTCTTTTCTTTCTCTCTCTCTCTCTCTTCTCTCTCTCTCACTCCATCTCCCTGTCCCTCTTCCCATCTCTCTCTCTATCTTTCTCTTTCGTTCGCTCTTTTCCACAGCCTTGCTTTCAGGCAGAACTGTTGCCATGGTGATTTCAATCTGTGTTATTGCCACGGCAGCACAAGGACTCAGTGGTAGAGAGCAAGAGAGATAGAGATAGTGTTACGAGAATTTATATCTCTAATTCAACCTAAGCTTGAATCATTACCAGAGGTTGTAAGGCTCTGGTTTTAATCATAAATGATTCAAGGTCCACAACCAACAAGAATGATCTGTATGTTTATTCATGGAGAGCTCTGGCGCCCAAAACACATACATACTGTTGTATACCCCTTGACACACAAAGGCACTTTGCTCCGCCCACCTTTAGGAGGCTTTCTTAAACAGTTTCCACCTTTCTCCTTACCCTGGAATGTTTAGTCCCGCCCCCCTCTGTTAGTGGGTTGGTTGACACTACATTCTAATTCTAACACTGTTTACACATTTTATATTGTATTTGGGGTGAAATCCTTTAGTCATTATTCTTAAAATACAAATTAATCTAACAATCCACCCCTTTGACTAAAGGTCTTCACATTCAGGATACATTTATTTTACAAGCATGATTAATCTCAGAGATCACGTCAGAAATAATAAACATTTCATCCAATTGCGGTCTTTCAGGGTCCAAATCCTCATCATCCACCAAGCCTGGAGGATCGTTTTTCACATTCCCCTGGTTAGAGTCCGGAGTCAGTCCATCTCTCATCATTGTTTAGATACTGCATTTCACCAACGCCTGACTCCCCAATCCTCGGACACAGGGAACAAGACAACAACCACATAATACAAGAATACCCATACAAACACTGACCGCTCCTAAGATGGTGGGGTTTTCCATTTACCAAATATTTCATCAAACCACCCTATCCACGATGTACTAACTTCTGAGTTCTCAGTTCATTCTTCACTTAGTGCAGTTCATATTAGGCTTGGGTGGGGGACTCAGGTGCAGAGACGGACACGCGGACAAAGAGGGTGAATTATGATGTAGTTTATTCAGCGTGTTATGGTAGAGAGACGCAGTACAGGGTGGAGTAGCTTCAGGCCGGGGTAGGAGCTGAGTCGGGTGGAGAGCCAGTAGTCCTGAGGGCTGGATGACGAGGATATCAGACAACAGAGCAGGTTGCGGCGTGGGAATGGCAGGCAGGCAGGCAGCAGGAACAGACGAGATCTAATCGAAGGAGAGACAGGTTACAAACGTGGCAGAAACAACTTATAATACTGAGAGAGTACAACTAAACTGAGATTTCTGTACGGGGCCAAGTTACCACAGGTAGTGTAGGAACGAACTGGCGCTGGAGAGGTGTCCAGCCCGGGTAGATAACTGCTGGTTGATTGTTGACAATGAGCTGCAGCTGTAACTGATCTTGTGAGAGAATGGCCACGCCCCCTGACCTAGATCCTCTGACTGGCCTGCACAGCAGGGGGAGACAGACACAAACAACACACACAGGGAAAAAGGGAAAGGAAAACCAGCAGGAACAGGACCAACAGTGCCGGACCGTAACAGTACCCCCCCCTCAACGGGCGCCACCCGGCGACCCACCCGGCTTGTCAGGGTGGTCCCTATGGAAGTCAGCCACCAGCTGCGGATCCAGTATAAATCGTCGGGGAATCCAGGACCTCTCCTCGGGACCGTATCCCTCCCAGTCCACCAGGTACTGAAACCCTCTACCACGCCTCCGGACGTCCAGCAGTCTCCGCACCGTGTAGGCTGGATGGTCGTCACAATAATCGCGGTGGCGGAGGGGGGATCCACAGGCGGACACAAAGGGCTGGAGGAGACTAGCTTCAGCTGGGACACGTGAAATGTAGGATGGACTCTCATGGCCTGGGGAAGCTTCAACCGAACAGCCGAAGGGTTGATGATGGAGTCGATCTCGAAAGGACCCAAATACCGGGGCGACAGCTTACGGGAGTCAGTGCGCAGGGGGATGTTGCTGGAGGAGAGCCAGACTCGCTGACCAGGCTGGAACTGGGGAGCGACTACCCTGTGCCTGTCCGCCACCCTCTTGTTACGCTCTGCTGTCCGTAGAAGAGCCTCACGGGTGTCCACCCACACCTTGCGGCAGCGACGAAGGTTATCCTGAACTGACGGGACGGCTAACTCCCTTTCCTGAGACGGGAACAATGGCGGTTGGTACCCCAAAGCCGCCTCAAATGGTGAGAGGCCGGTGGCAGATGAGGTGAGGGAATTGTGGGCATATTCGACCCACGGGAGATGTTTGGCCCAGGTGGACGGGGTTCTGGGATGTCACACAGCGTAGAGCAGCCTCCAGGTCCTGATTGGTCCTCTCAGTCTGGCCATTGGACTGGGGATGGAAACCTGATGAGAGACTGACAGTGGCACCCAGAGCCGAACAAAACTCCTTCCATACCCGAGAAATAAACTGTGGACCTCTATCGGACACTATGTCCACAGGTATTCCATGGGGACGGAATACATGTAGGACAAAGAGGTCGGCTGTCTCACTGGCAGATGGTAATTTTGGTAATGCAACAAAATGGGCAGATTTAGAGAATCTGTCCACGATGGTGAGTATGGTGTCATTACCCTCAGACATAGGAAGTCCAGTGACGAAGTCCAAGCCCACGTGAGACCAAGGACGACTCGGAACTGGGAGAGGCCGCAGCAGGCCCGAAGGAGCCCTGTGGGAAGCCTTATTTTGGGCACAGATGGAACAGGCCGCCACGTACTCCCGGACGTCAGCCTCGGCGGATGGCCACCAAAAGTGCCTCTTCAGTAGCGACAGTGTACGGTTCATACCAGGGTGGCAGGAGAAGCGTGAGGTGTGGATCCAGTTGAGCACTTGCGGCCGCACGGCTGCGGGAACATAGAGAAGGTCGGGGGGGCCATCGGCCGGTCCAGGTTCCAACTCTTGTGCCGATCGGACGAGGGACTCGATTTCCCAGTGAACCGCCGCCACCAAACAGGAAGCGGGCAGAACAGATTCAGGATTGTTGGAGTCTTCATTGTCTGTAAACTGGCGAGAGAGAGCATCAGGCTTGACATTACGTGTGCCAGGACGATATGTTAAAATAAACTTGAACCTGCTGAAGAACAGAGCCCATCTGGCCTGACGGGAGTTCAGCCTCTTGGACGACTGGATGTAAGCCAGGTTCTTGTGGTCTGTCCAGACTATGAAGGGTTGCTCTGCTCCGTCTAGCCAGTGCCTCCACTCCTCCAACGCCAACTTGACAGCAAGCAACTCCCGGTTACCCACGTCGTAGTTCTTCTCAGCAGGGGTCAATCTCCTGGAGAAAAAGGCCACAGGATGGAGCTTCTGGTCCGTGGGGGAACGTTGTGACAGGACAGCCCCCCACCCCGAATCAGAGGCGTCCACTTCCACAATAAACTGCAAACTAGTGTCTGGATGAATAAGAACAGGTGAGGTGGTGAACAGTTCCTTCAAAGTACTCACGGCTGACTCGGCCTCAGGCGTCCACAGGAATGGCACCTTAGGGGAGGTGAGCTTGGTCAGGGGGGCAACCACTCGGCTGAAACCCCTGATGAAGCGGCGGTAGAAGTTGGCGAAGCCCAGGAAGCGTTGTAGCTGCTTCCGAGACGTGGGTGTGGGCCACTCCACAACCGCTCTGATCTTGTCAGGGTCTGGTGACACTTGTCCTCGCTCGATAATAAAGCCCAAAAAGGGGACGGACTGCCGGTGGAACTCACATTTTTCTGCTTTCACATACAGTTTGTTTTCCATGAGGCGTTGGAGAACCAGACGGACGTGGGAGACGTGTTCATCCTGTGACTTAGAGAAAATTAGAATGTCATCCAAATAGACAAACACAAAACGGTGTAGAAAATCCCTCAACACATCGTTAACCATGGCCTGAAACACTGCTGGGGCGTTAGTGAGACCGAATGGCATGACTAGGTATTCAAAGTGTCCGAGAGGGGTATTGAACCCAGTTTTCCATTCATCTCCCCGCCTGATCCTAACGAGGTGGTAAGCGTTACGTAGGTCGAGTTTGGTAAACACAGTGGCACCATGAAGGGGTTCAAATGCTGAGTTGATGAGAGGCAGGGGGTATGTATTTCTGACTGTGATGTTATTTAGTCCTCTGTAGTCAATGCAGGGGCGTAATGTTTTGTCCTTCTTCTCTACAAAAAAGAACCCAGCTCCAACAGCGGAAGATGAGGGACGAATGATGCCAGAGGTTAGGGAGTCGCCTATGTAGGTTTCCATAGCTTCTCTCTCAGGACGGGACAGATTGAAAAGCCGACTGGACGGCAAAGGGGCTCCAGGCAGTAACTCAATAGCGCAATCGTATGGCCTATGAGGTGGTAATGAAAGTGCCTTGGACTTACTGAATACCTCGGCCAGGTCCAGGTACTCCTCAGGGACTGAAGAGAGGTCTGGGGTTTTGACAGGGGAAGCAGGGGAGTCGACCGAGGGCGGAATAGCCGACCCAAGGCAAACAGAATGGCAGTGAGTGCTCCAACTGTGTATCTTGTGGTTTTGCCAGTCAATATGGGGGTTGTGAAGGCTAAGCCAAGGGAAACCGAGGATAAGGGGGGAGGCCGAGGAGGAGACTACTTTAAACTGGATGGTTTCTTTGTGATTGCCGGACAGCATGAGAGAAACGGGGACAGTTTGGTGGGTGATGTTGGCAAACTGATGGCCGTCAATAGCGGTTACTGTTATAGGCTTAGGCAGGGGCTTAACAGGGATCTCAGCCTGAGTGACCAGGTTGACGTCAAGGAAACTATCCTCAGCACCAGAGTCGATTAGAGCAGCTAGTGGGAGAGATAGATTCCTGAACTGGACTGTAGCTGGGATAACTAGACGGGGTGCTGTGGGCATTGAGTCAGGTGTAGCACTTCGCAAGTACGCCCACTTTTACCTGCGAGCTTGGTCTTTTGGGCGAACCGGACAGTTAACCAGGAAATGAGTGCGGTCCCCACAGTACATGCACTCACCAGCCCGCATGCGCCGTTCCTTTTCGGCAGGGGACAGACGAGCACGGCCCAGCTGCATGGGCTCGTCTAGTTCCGTGGAGGGATCCGCTGAGGTGTGTACCCGACCGCCCCTCTCCTGTCTCCTCTCCCGTAGCCTGTTGTCTATTCGTGTAGCAAGGGAAACGAGAACATGGAGGTTAGCAGGCTCATCACGAACAGCTAGTTCATTCTTAATCGGGTCACTTAGACCGTTAACAAACGCTCCCTGAAGAGCTTCGTCATTCCACTTGGAATCGGCTGCCAAGGTCCAAAAGTCAATGGCGTATTCAGCCACGCTACCCGTGCCCTGTCGTAGCTTCAATAGTCTCTTTGTGGCGGTCCCGGCATGGTCCGGGTGATCAAACACAACTTTCAATTGAGAGGAAAAATCGTCAAACGACAGGCTGGCAATCTGCTGAGTAGAACAAGCCGCTTCTGCCCAAATCAAAGCTTTGCCCTCATTAACCCCAGTGCGTAATGTACCTTTGAGGATTCCGTGGAGAAAGACAGGGGCTTCTGTTGGAACACCAAGCGGCACTGAAGCAGGAAACCACGGCATTTGTTCAGGTCCCCGGTGAAAGGTTCGGGTGAGGTTGTAGGGGGTTCCCGAAGGGCAGGAGCGGAAGCCGAACCTGGAGCCACTGTAGGAGGAACAGGCGGAGGAGAAACAGAGGGAGGAAGGGTAGTGAGTGTTACCAGGTTAGCTACCTGAGAGGAGAGATGAGATACTTGATCCAACAACTGCTGGTTGTTATCCAATAGAGTCCGGATGAGTTGGTCGTGTTGTCCCAATAGCATTCCCTGTGAATGGAGGGCGCGTTGTATGCCATCACCCGTTGTTTCATGTGGCATCTCTGCTGAGTCCATGTTTGGCCAGTTCGTTCTATTAGGCTTGGGTGGGGGACTCAGGTGCAGAGACGGACACGCGGACAAAGAGGGTGAATTATGATGTAGTTTATTCAGCGTGTTATGGTAGAGAGACGCAGTACAGGGTGGAGTAGCTTCAGGCCGGGGTAGGAGCTGAGTCGGGTGGAGAGCCAGTAGTCCTGAGGGCTGGATGACGAGGATATCAGACAACAGAGCAGGTTGCGGCGTGGGAATGGCAGGCAGGCAGGCAGCAGGAACAGACGAGATCTAATCGAAGGAGAGACAGGTTACAAACGTGGCAGAAACAACTTATAATACTGAGAGAGTACAACTAAACTGAGATTTCTGTACGGGGCCAAGTTACCACAGGTAGTGTAGGAACGAACTGGCGCTGGAGAGGTGTCCAGCCCGGGTAGATAACTGCTGGTTGATTGTTGACAATGAGCTGCAGCTGTAACTGATCTTGTGAGAGAATGGCCACGCCCCCTGACCTAGATCCTCTGACTGGCCTGCACAGCAGGGGGAGACAGACACAAACAACACACACAGGGAAAAAGGGAAAGGAAAACCAGCAGGAACAGGACCAACAGTGCCGGACCGTAACAGTTCATTCTGTAAGAGCTCTGGTGACTGTCCCATCCAGTGTGGTGTTGTTAGGGATACATGTATTTTACAATGGCTTATCATTCTATAGACACCGGCCCTTTCTGCCTGATCTAGAACCAACCTCTACTAAGTTATGAGCGGGATGGCGGATAATCGCTCAGAGATCCCCTTTACTGCATCTCTAGTCTGGTCAATAAATCGTTGTTGGTTGTAATAGATATAATTTATCCAATCCACATTTTTGTTTATTGTCACCCACCAGAAAAATGTTGTGGTAAAACCCTCCCATATTTGATTCATAGCTTTGTATTCGTCTGGAACACCCCTGGGGATGCCTATACCATCTATCCAAATTGGGCTATTTCCTTCCTGACCTATATTTCTCCTCCTTCTGATTATTCTTCCTGTCACTGGTCTTTGATGACTAATTCTTACAGGTTGGACCAACAATACTGGTGCACAAGTACCCACCCATCCTTCTGGTAATGTCTGTCGAATGCTCCCTTTGTTAGTGCATGCCCAACACACATCAGTCAAAGGGACGGTAAGGTTCCTAATTTTTCCCCTCCCTTCCTTATCTAAATCAGTCACATTAATTATCTCTTTACAGCCATCAAAATCACCCAAGTTACGGGTGCCATTTCTATGTCTGTAACACTGGTATTCGCCAGGAGTTAAAGTGAATCTAGGTGGGCTGGCCGAGTATGTCAATTTTGCCAGCCCAATCCCTGTGCAATTTGGCTCTTTTTGATTGGACCCCAGGTCTAATACACAGGGAAACATTGCCTTTGGCATTGGGGCGGTCAACATTGTCGGTCGCCCAATGGAGCATGCATAACAATTGGTCTCCCCCAAGGCCCTAGCGGTGTACTTCATCCACTTTAACCAGAGATTCTCATCAGGGACCCCCTCCACTTCCCCTTGGTTCCATTCTTGGAGGAGAAAATCTTTCATAGTGGACGGGTTAGTCGAATTGACTCCGTCATCCCTTGACTGATCTACTCGGTCTATTGCTGTTAGTGGATTAATGACAGTACCTGTGCCCTCCATATCTTTTGACTCCATCAAATGTAATCTTAGACAAGTATCCCGTCCGTATTCGTCCGCGCAAGCCCAGTAAGTTATTTTCATGTCCTCTTTAGTGACCTTTACTATTGTTACTACCATCTCCGTGGGGATGTCGTTCTACCTTCTTATCCTCCATCTGGACGTCCAGCCCCCCCCCCCCGTCTCATATCTCCGTCCCCCAGTATGTCTAAATACCTGAGCCCAGGAACAATCCACAGAGGGAGCTGAACATAAATACAATGGGATCTTATAATCCCACGTTGCTTACTTATCTGCCCTGATAAGATCCCTGATCCTAATTTTGAATCTTACTCCCCACCCTTCTCTGACTCCTATTTTGTAGATCACTCGTCCTTGATGGTCAGTATGTCGGGTCGCTCCCCTTTTATTTCTTAATAATGGTAAGGCCATAGCGTAATTGGTGCGAGGTGGTGGTGGATCTTGACATACCAAGACTATTGCCGAGACTATGATGCAGCTCAGGGTCACCCATATTCCCAAAAACCGCCAACCCTCTCCTGCCTTTAGTCCTTCTGCTTGGTACCACCCCATACTCATACCCTAAGAACACACTACAGTGATGATAGGTCGGGGTAGGAGATCTTCGTTGACAGAGGTGATCCCCGGACCCTATTGGTCTAGTTCTGCTCTCCAACTCTGCGTGTGCTAAGTGGTGCTTGTATGTGGTCTTACCTTCTTGCAGTGGGTAACATGGACCCAGGTTCCTCTCTCTGCTATTCTAATGGCAAAGGCGGTGACCAATATAACCTGATAGGGCCCTTCCCAACAGGCCTGCTTCCAGTTTTCCTTCTAGTGACTGGATGCTCACCAGTCACCTGGTTAGATAGTGGGTCACCTTCTCCTTTAGTTCACCTGTGGGGCACAAAACCTCTGACATACGGGTGTGGTTAATAAACTATCTTCACACATGTTCAGATTAATCTAACAATTTCTGACTGCATTCTCTTTCTAGACTGTATCTAAATATATATTTTTTAACAGTATTTTGTCCTCTCCTTCGTGTATTATTTAATCCTACAATTAGCCTCTTCCCCCTTCTTGACACATAGTTCTGCTCATGTGTCAATATTACCACCTACCTAAACAATCCCTTAGGTAATTTATCAACCAATTGCCATGCCTTTCATTTTTTAGATTGTCTTTTGCTTCTTTATTGCTCCTCCCACTTCCTTTGTCTTTATGGCGGCTAAATTCGACTTTCATTCAGTTCAGAATCAATTAGTAATCCAATCAATCAATCTCTTATCTTGTAAAAACATTTATGTTTAGTTCAAACTCTGTTCTACCCCGGCTCTCCCGGGCTTGACCTGAAGACTGATTGTTGGACATGACAAGTCCATATTTAGGTCACCTAAGTCTTCTGCCTAGCAACAAAGAATAAAACCCTCTATGTTCGTGATTAACCCAGTTATATCTAATAGCCCACCAAAAAACCCTCATCATCTCTAAATCACGACCAATGTCATATCCCTCTTTACTCTCTACCATTTGGGTAACATCCCTGATATATGTATGCCTCCTTAGAGTTCTAAATGATTTTACGATGGGCTGCCATTGCCTTCCCATAGATAAGATCACTTAATTCACCCGTATGCAGTACATAATGGAGTACCTGTCACGCCCTGGCTCTGGGGACTCTTTATGTTGAGCCAGGGTGTGTAGGTTCTATGTTATAGTTTTCTATGTTTTGTTCTAGATCATTTATATCTGTGTTGGCCAGGGTGGTTCCCAATCAGAGACAGCTGTAGCTCGTTGTCTCTGATTGGGAACCATACTTAGGGAGCCTGTTGGCACTAGTTATTTGTGGGATCTTGTTCCGTATGGTTTTGTGTATAACCTAGGACTTCACGTATCGTTTGGTTTATTGTTTTGGTTCGTGTGTGTAGTACAATAAAGAATGTACGCTTATCACGCTGCGCCTTGGTCCGCTTCATCTGTCAGCGATCGTGACAGAAGATCCCACCTCGACTGGATCAAGCAGCGTGACGAGGAGAGAGGATGGACTTGGGAGGAGAGGAGAGAGAGTCTGGCGAGAGGGATGGAGGCCATGATCACGGGGGAGAGACAAGCCCAATAATTTTTTAGGGGGGGGCTCACGCCGTGGACGACGAGGCAGCAGGAGGCCGCGATAGAGCGGTTCAGCCGGTTAGCAGAGGAGGCCGCCAGATTAAGGGGGTCATTGGTGCAGAGGGAGCAGAAGGAGAGTGCAGAGGCACGGCGAGAGGAGCTGGTTAGGCAGCAGAAGGAGCGGAGGTTTACAAGGAAACCCAGTCCCGTTCCTCGCACCAAGCAAGTGGTGTGTGTCGCCAGTCCGGTCCGGCCCGTTCCTGCTCCCCGCACCAAGCCAGTGGTGCGCGTCATCAGCCCAGTCCGGCCGGTTCCTGCTCCCCGCACCAAGCCAGTGGTGTGTGTCGCCAGTCCGGTCCGGCCCGTTCCTGCTCCCCGCACCAAGCCAGGGGTGCGCGTCATCAGCCCAGTCCGGCCCGTTCCTGCTCCCCGCACCAAGCCAGTGGTGCGCGTCGTCAGCCCAGTCCGGCCCGTTCCTGCTCCCCGCACCAAGCCAGTGGTGCGCGTTGTCAGCCCAGTCCGGCCCGTTCCTGCTCCCCGCACCAAGCCAGTGGTGCGCGTCGTCAGCCCAGTCCGGCCCGTTCCTGCTCCCCGCACCAGGCCAGTGGTGCGCGTCGTCAGCCCAGTCCGGCCCGTTCCTGCTCCCTGCACCAAGCCAGTGGTGCGCGTCGTCAGCCCAGTCCGGCCCGTTCCTGCTCCCCTCTCCTGCTCCCTGTTTATCGTAACACTGCACCCAGTACAATCTCGATAAAAACTAGTTTACATTGGTGATGGCCATTCACCCCGTGTCATTTCGGACTAGATTATTTTGGTAATAGCTATTTACCTAGGGTCAATTTCAGACCCTCCCCGTTTAGTAATAATTATTACTTCCTTTGCGATTTTGGTAACTATTCTCTGCCCTTCACAATAATTACTTATTCTTATACAAGTTCAAATCATTTCACCAAAATCCATGAATAGAAATTACTGACCTTTTCCTTGCAGTTTGGATTTAAATGCTTTTTCAAACCTTCAACGTCTTTATCGTTCATAAGAGTAATCACCGGCCTGTTTATAACCTTAACGTCGAAGGCCAGCCCGTGCACGGTTTCGGTGTCCTTAGAACGACAAAGACGTATTTAAGCTCCACTCAAAGGACCACTCTGTTACGAGAATTTCTATCTCTAATTCAACCTAAGCTTGAATCATTACCAGAGGTGGTAAGGCTCTGGTTTTAATCATAAATGATTCAAGGTCCACAACCAACAATAATGATCTGTATGTTTATTCATGGAGAGCTCTGGCACCCAAAACACATACATACTGTTTTATACCCCTTGACACACAAAGGCACTTTGCTCCACCCACCTTTAGGACGCTTTCTTAAACAGTTTTCACCTTTCTACTTAAAGAAAGAAAGAAAGAAAGAAAGAAAGAAAGAAAGAAAGAAAGAAAGAAAGAAAGAAAGAAAGAAAGAAAGAAAGAAAGAAAGAAAGAAAGAAAGAAAGAAAGAAAGAAAGAAAGAAAGAAAGAAAGAAAGAAAGAAAGAAAGAAAGAAAGAAAGAAAGAAAAGGGGTTACTTACATTACCTAACATTCACAGGCCATCCCTGCTAGCATTCATCACCCTGACAGCATCATTCACTCTACCGGCCCCCTCTCTCCCCCAGTCCTCCCCTTTTCCTCACCCCCTCACCCTCTCGACTCCAAGTATATCCACTATCGGTAACCTTCACAAATGAACATGGGCTCTGTTAGGAACAATTAGCACACAATATAGGTGCAGTACTCCACTTATGAATGGTGTGAGCAAAGAGAGAGAGAGGGGGGGGGGGAGAAGAGGAGCTGTAACTGTTTGTATTTTGTTTTAGTCTTGTGGCTATAAGATGAGATGGCTGTTATGTTAGATGCCTCCCTGATGCTCCTACAGGATACAAGGCAAATATGTCTCTGTCTCTAAATCTGTATGTGTGCCTTGGCAGAGTTCAGCGCTCAGAGCCAGTGTTGATACAAGTATCAGTCTCTGTGTAGATTTAACAGTAACAGTGGGTTGTCTCTAGGTTGATTAACAGAGATGTGACTATACTTGCCAAACTGTGAGTGGTAATCACATAATAGGACTGTTCTTCCTTCCTCATGAAGCACAGCCCATGTTCCAAGAAGACGTATCAGTTCAAGATTTGTGTGCACAGATGTTTCTAGTGTGTGCATCCGTGCGTCCACAGATGTATGTCTGTATGTGTGAGTGCATTTGAATACTTCATTCAATATAAGCTGTGTATACTGTACGTGAATGAATGTGTTTGGAGTAACATTATATATTAACGAACAGCATTATTCATCTTTCTAGTACATACTGATGTAGTTATGGATGTAGTTGTTTGGCAATATTGCCTGCCCTGGGGGGCTAAGGCGTGATACTGTGATTGACTATGAAACCATTCATATGTGGAGAGTTATCTCTTTTTTCTTCCTGACTTTCTTCCCCCATCCCCCCATCCCCCCATTCACAAACACATCCTGACCCCACTGCCCCCCAGCCCCCGTTCCCACCCCTACATCCCCAATTACCCCTTCTCTTGCCACCCCTCCACACCCCCCCAACCATTGAAACAGGCCAGTTGCCATGGTAACACCATACAGCAGTGGCATATCATTTCCTTCCAAAAAGAGGATAGATTAGTGATGATCTCACCGCAGCAGTGGACCTCTAAAAAACGCCTGAACACATTTCAGTTCACTCAGGAAGTCTCCTGGTTGCTGCCTTACGTCCACAATCAGGAGGGGATGCATTTCATTTTATCAAGGCAGAATTGTGTAGCTATATGTTCCTGGGTATATGAGAGGCAATACAGGTCTATACACCAAAAGAAAATGGTGGTCACGATCACAATAATTTAACCTTTAATCTGGATGAGTGAGTGCATGAGTGCATCAGTCAGTGAGGCGAGGAGAGAGGTCGTAGGTCACATGGAGCTCTGTATTGGTGTTTTTATGAGGATGCTGAGCCAGATGATGCCAGTGGAAATCTCCAGTCAGATGATGCCAGTGGAAATCTCCAGTCAGCCTCAAGCCCTCACATCCCAGCCCCCAGAAAGACCACATCCCCTAGCTTCCACACTCTAGCCCCAGCTCCTAGCTTCCACACCCTAAGCCCCAGAAAGACCACAGCCCCTAGCTTCCACACCCTAGCCCCAGCTCCTAGCTTCCACACCCTAAGCCACAGAAAGACCACAGCCCCTAGCTTCCACACCCTAGCCCCAGCTCCTAGCTTCCACACCCTAAGCCCCAGAAAGACCACAGCCCCTAGCTTCCACACCCTAGCCCCAGCTCCTAGCTTCCACACCCTAAACCCCAGAAAGACCACATCCCCTAGCTCTTACATCCTAGCCCCTAGCTCTTACACCCTAGCCCCTAGCTCCTACACCCTAGCCCCTAGCTCTTACACCCTAGCCCCTAGCTCTTACACCCTAGCCCCTAGCTCTTACACCCTAGCTCCCAGACAGTCACTATGGTACTGGCTCCACAGAGAGCAGTGGATCTATGAGCTGCTTGCTTCTGCCTGGTTGCTCTCTCTCTCTCTCTCTCTCTCTCTCTCTCTCTCTCTCTCTCTCTCTCAAATTCAAAAGGCTTTATTGGCATGGAAAGCGTTACCACATACATTGCCAAAGCAAACACATAGAGCACTATCTAGCTCTCTCTCGTCCTCTCTATCTCTCTATCTCTCTCAATTCAATTCAATTTCAATTCAATTTAAGGGCTTTATTGGCATGGGAAACGTATGTTAACATTGCCAAAGCAAGTGAAGTAGATAGTAAACAAAAGTGAAATAAACAATAAATATTAACAGTAAACATTACACTCAGAAGTTTCAAAAGAATAAAGACATTTAAAATGTCATATTATGTATATATACAGTGTTGTAACAATGTGCAAATAGTTAAAGTACAAATGGGAAAATAAATAAACATAAATATGGGTTGTATTTACAATGGTGTTTGTTCTTCACTGGTTGCCCTTTTCTTGTGGCAACAGGTCACAAATCTTGCAGCTGTGATGGCACACTGTGGTTTTTCACCCAGTAGATAAGGGAGTTTATCAAAATTGGGTTTGTTTTCTAATTCTTTGTGGATAGCTGTAATCTGAGGGAAATATGTGTCTCTAATATGGTCATACATTTGGCAGGAGGTTAGGAAGTGCAGCTCAGTTTCCACCTCATTTTGTGGGCAGTGTGCACATAGCCTGTCTTCTCTTGAGAGCCAGGTCTGCCTACGGCGGCCTTTCTCAATAGCAAGGCTATGCTCACTGAGTCTGTACATAGTCAAAGCTTTCCTTAAGTTTGGGTCAGTCACAGTGGTCAGGTATTCTGCCACTGTGCACTCTCTGTTTAGGGCCAAATAGCTTCTAGTTTGCTCTGTTTTTTTGTTTGTTCTTTCCAATGTGTCAAGTAATTCTCTTTTTGTTTTCTCATGATTTGGTTGGGACTAATTGTGTTGTTGTTGTTGTTGTTGTCCTGGGGCTCTGTGGGGTCTGTTTGTGTTTGTGAACAGAGCCCCAGGACCAGCTTACTTAGGGGACTCTTCTCCAAGTTCATCTCTCTGTAGGTGATGGCTTTGTTATGGAAGGTTTGGGAATCGCTTCCTTTTAAGTAGTTATAGAATTTAACGGCTCTTTTCTGGATTTTGATAATTAGTGGGTATTGGTCTAATTCTGCTCTGCATGCATTATTTGGTGTTTTACGTTGTACACGGAGGATGTTTTTGCTGAGGAAATGAACTAGTCTGTGGTTAATGATAATGCAGAGGATTTTCCCAAGGTTGCTGTTGACGCATATCCCACGGTAGTTATTGGGGTCAAATTTGTCTCCATTTCTCTCTCTCTCTCTCTCATCCTCTCTCTCTCTGTCTCACATCCTCTCTCTCTCGTCCTCTCTCTCCATCACTCTCTCTTTCGCTCTCTCTCCCACCTCCCTTTCTCTCTCCATGTCAGAGAGGAATCATATTAAAGCATGCTGGAGGTGCCTGAGTCACCGCTTTCTACTGTGTGGGAGGCCAGGCCTGAAGACAGCAAGACGGAGAGAGGGAACGAGATAAGGAAAGACAGAGAGAGAGAGAGAAAGAGAGAGATATTAATTGAGAGAAAGAGTTGGTATGTGTGTGTGTGAGTAGTTATGTGTGTTATAAGTGTGTTATTGACTACTCCACATTGCTCCCACCTCCCAGTTGTAGTTACAGAGAAATCAATGAGGGCTGTGAGATACAGAATAACTCTATCGTGATGGATGACTGAGACGCCAAGTTACAAGTAGTGAGCTTATGGGAAAGACATGATGCTCAGACTGGGACCCTCCTCAACCACCTGCTCTCATAACTATTATCTTTCATATCTGATATCTGTTTTTCCCCAGGCAGACCAGAAGGGAGGGAGGCAGGAAGGCAGTCAGGCAGACCAGCAAGAAGGCAGACCAGGAGGGAGGGGGGCAGGGAGGCAG